>NW_027509219.1:11695000-12017500 GCF_051911475.1 Siphateles boraxobius | reverse complement strand
ACTTTTCAATCTTTCTGCTATATTTGAAGACATTTTTCATGCCTTAATCTGTTTAAAGGCAAATTAAGACTTTTACATATAATTTTAAGACTCGCTGAAACCCTGTCATTTTTAATGCAAACATATATCATAAAATATGTCATAACTTTTTTTTAATCTAAAACATTGATGCTCTATAGCTTCTCTTACAATTAAAAGCTGTTAACACAAAAGCACAATTGTTAAAATAGCATAAATAATGCTTATTGACTTACTGCCATCGAATCTATCGCCAGAAGTGATTGAAACGAAATGCACGTGCGCACTTGCGTATTATATGATGATAGTCATACTTTGCGCATGCGTGGTAACAGATACGTGACATACATACGTGACATACATACGTGACGTGGATACGTGAAGTCACCGCGCTACAGTCTGCAGCGAGGGGTGTCTCAATGAATTGGCGTGATTCTATATGGGCTTCAGACAATCGGCACACCCAGAGGGCGTAATTTTACACGGGAAATGCAGCCAAACCTTGGAGCGTTTTGCCTTTGGCATCTTCATTAATCCCCTCGCTACCAGTTCAACAAGTGCGCCGAGTAGCGGCACTAAGTCACGCCGGAACACCAGGTAAAAAAAAAATCAGGCACCAAAATGTTCTTTCTTATTTGGTCTCGCTACTACCGTTTACGTCGGAACCGGTTCCCTATTGGCAGCGCGTTTCAGTACCCAACCCTACACATTAGTTAATAAAATAAGCACTACAGATCATTCATTAGACACTACATCAAAAAAATGAGATCTCAGCATTCAGCATCCAGTGGATGGACAGCAGACGTCATTTGTGCACTTGAGAGCCCGCCCACACGCTGTTCTGATTGGCTGTGGGTTTTGATTGAATTTGACGCAACTCGCAGTCGCGTCGCGTCTAGTGTGGACAGACAAATTATTTGTCGCTGGAATCTTATCGCATCACGTCTGGTTAGGACACGGTGTATCTCTCTCTGTATATAACCCATTCACAATTTGAATGAAAGTTTTATTTTTCATGCTGCTAAGTACACACTGCAAAATTTTAGGAGTGACAATCATATTTAAAAGTGGGATTTAATCCAAATTTGTGTTTATTGACATAATGATAAACATAGCCATGGATGGGTCAAAAAATCTGAAATGCCAAAATAGATCTGTGCATTTCGTGTAAATGCAAACTAAAAGACCTGCCACTTGTTCTAGTACATGTTATGTGTTTCTTTGCTGTTTGTTTGACTTATATATTGACTAATATTTTTATGTTCAAATAGTTCAACAAATAGTTCCAATATTTTTGATATGGAATTGACATTGGAAATGTGGTAGATATTTCTTCTTTCGCACCTGACTTAAATCTACCCTGGTCTCGTCTACTAATCAACGTCCACAAACGTCTCCAATCGACGTTAGTTTTCTTGTACCTGGGTCTCATCTACAATCGATATCTCCGAACGTCTCCAGTTGATGTTAGTTTACCTGTATCTGGGTCTCGTCTACAATCGATGTTCCCCGTTCAATAACATTTGTACTCAAGGGCGTCTTTCATCAACGTCGGCTGAGTCCCCTAACCCTAACTTGCTGCGCAGCAATAGCTAAACAGACTCCAGAAAATGCCTTCGATAATGCTTTAATCACGGCCTGAGGATCTCAGACAAATTTCAGAGTGAATCCCACCAGCAAAAGGAATACATCAGTTTTTATAGACTAGAAGTATGGCACAATTTGATTGTTTCTTCATATGCAAACTCTTCTATTACTAGGTCGAAGCAAACTTAGATCTCAAATCATTAAAAAAAATGGGACAAGGTGAAAGTTCAGTTGATTACTCAATATGTCATGAGACTATTCTAGAAAGTTATATTTTTAATATTGTCTAGCCAGCATCTCAGAATTTTCCACTGGTTTCGACACAATCTTCATAGTACATTTTTAGAACGTGTTAGTTAGGCCTAAAGGAGAAGTAAGGTTAGAATGTTAGAATTATGATTAGTTTGATATACAGTTAACTATTGTATTCATTAAAAAATCTATCACAGGAACAATAGAATCAGTTGTTATTATAATGTATAATTAAGAGCTCATATTAAAAACTGATGTCATGAAGTCATGGCCATGATCTTTTTAAAGACTTATGGAGAGAGCAATATATTACTTTAGGGCATGATCCTTGTCAATTATTCCCACTGTAGTAAAATAAAAAATGTCTTGGAGAAGTTCTGGAAAATTACCCTGGCAATATGTAGGGATGCTCAGATGTATAGGCCAATAAAACCAATTTTTTTCAATATCGGCCATTGGCCAACTCAAAGAAAATGTCTCTTGTGCTGAATATAGGGCTGTTAACGCAACAGTAATGCATTAACAGTTTAAAAAATAATAGTGATGTTAAAGCAGTCTTAGCTTTACGATTGTGCAATTTTTGCCACAAAATTCAAACAATAAATGGCTTTTGACGCTCTTAAATGTGACATAACAGATCACCTCAGTTCAGTGGCAGCGTCTTTTCTGCCACTTTAATACAAGTTATAAACACAAAAAGAACATGCATGATCATCAAACGGTGTGTTGAAAGATATAGTACAACTTACCAAAATGTATCATGTTTTATGTAATCCCTCAATCAATGTTTCAATCATAGAAAGAATTCAATAAAACAGCTTGTGAACAATGTCACTTAACGTTGCATTTACCTCAGGAAAGTTCACAGTTCGTTAGTTGGCTATAAAACTATATGCGTATGCTTGAATAAATGTATGTTTAGTTTATGAAAACTCCCTTATGTGCAACTGAGTTGTATACAAACATTTAATAAACATTGTAATTATTATATCTGAAAATAAATAGCAGTTGAATTTGACTCTGCTGTTCATTTTAACCTCTAATATTATAGCAGTCTACCTGTAACATCTTGACCTGAGGTTCCTCCTCCAACCCACCAGAGGGCGCACTCTCCTGTATACCAAACTCTATCCTCTGTTCCTGTCACATGTTTACTCCTTCCTATTTAACAAGGCTGAATCCCTTTGTTCATTGCAAAGAATTGTTTGCAAGGTCTGCAATTCTGAGCATTTTCCCCATTGTTGTGACTTGGATTGGGCCTATCTGTCTTGGTATACTGTTACTTGCTAGGTTTTGTGTTTTGGATTTGGTTGCCTGATTGGACTGTTTTCTTAGTGTTTTACCCTGGACTTTGTTACCCTGGCTTGCAACTTTATGATTTACACTGTTGCAACAAATATATCTCTGTAGATGGATCCCTCTGCTCTCCCTGAGTCTGATATGTTACAGTACCAAATGAGAGGGTTCCCTGTATAGTTTACACCATTAGTTGGGAGAGATTTTACGATCGGTATTGGCAGAGGTCATTCTGAATAATAGGCTATCAGCATTAATGTAGAGATTTAGTATTGGTACATCTCTAGTATCAAATGGTCAATGAATGGACGGGAGTGTGTGGTTCCAACTGTTATTGTTTTTTTTTATTAGTAACTCATAAAACGGCTATCATGTCAATGGTATTTGAGGGAATTTGTTGCTGAAGTGGTTGCTAGGATTTCATGAGACATGAATAAAGAATGCAAGCTTTGGTGTAGTCTGGATAATTTTTAATGATTTTATGACACCGTTCGCACTTTTACCTTTCTGATGATAAGTAGGCCCTATCTATGTTGAGGACAGTTGTTTATGGTCAGTGTAGACTTCCTGTGTTGGCACTGCACACCTTTGACAACGCCTTATTTGATTTATTATGGTGTAACATTAGATTGACAGTGACAGTGAAATGAATATATTTATTGTATGTTTTAAACGTTTTTTTTTTACATTCATTTTATATCAGTAAAGTTTTAAAGGGGTCATGACATGCACTTTTATTTGTTTTATTTTATATTGTTCTCTGAGGTCCACTTATAATGGTAACAAGATTTTAACATCAAAACACATCCTAATTTAGTAATAAGTAGGGGTATAACCAGGGTTTGAAATGAACACCCGCCAACCTACCAAATGCGGGTAGGAATCAACTGGGGCAGGTAACGCTATCATATCACTAGCCAATTTGGCTATTTGGTAATGTTTACTCACTTTGCTGACGAAGTTTGTGTAAGCCAAATCTGCATAGATTTAGCACAAAAACTCAATTTGTGAGTCCTCATGATACAGTCATGGTCAGAATTAATGGTACCCCTGGTAAATATGATCAAAACTGGCTGTAAAAAATAAATCTGCATCGTTTATCCTTTTGACCTTTCATTCAAAAAATTGCTAAAAATCTAACCTTTCATTGAAGTAAAAGAATTGAAAGTGGAGGGGAAATCACATTATGAAATAAATGTTTTTCTCCAAAACACGTTGGCCACAATTATTGGAACCCTTTTATTAAATACTTTTTGCAATCTCCTTTTTTTAAGATAACAGCTCTGAGTTTTCTGCTATAATGTCTGATGAGTTTGGAGAACACCTGACAGGAGATCAGAGACCATTCCTCCATACAGAATCTCTCCAGATCCTGTAGATTCCCAGATCTATGTTGGTGCTTCTCCTTGTCAGTTCACTCAACTCATCAGCTCAGGGAACTGGGACGGTCATGGCAGAAGCTTCATTTTCTATAACACATTTTTGTGTTAATTTTGATATTTGTTTTAGATCGTTGTCCAGATGGAAGATCCAAACATGGCCCATTATAAGATTTCTAGCAGAAGCCGTCAGGTTTTGATTTTTTATCTGTTGATATTTGATAGAATCCACGATGCCATGTATCTGAACAAGAAGTCCAGGACCTCCAGCAGAAAAATATACCCACAACATTAAAGATCCAACGGTACATTAAATTGTACACATGGGGTACTTTTTATCCTTGTGTGCACCAAACCCATCTAGCGTGTTTGCTGCCAAAAAGCTCTTTTTTTAGTTTCATCTGACCACAGAACCCTGTGCTGTTTAAAGTTCCAGTCATTCTGTCAACTGAATATGCTGGAGTTTGTTTTTGGACGAGCGAGGAGGATTTTTCTTGAAACCCTCCCAAACAACATGTGGTGATGTAGGGGTTGTTTGATTTTTTTTTTAATGGGCTTTCTGACCCCAAGACTCAAGTAATCTCTGCAATTCTCCATCTGTGATCCTTGAAGACTCTCTGTCCACTCAAACTCTCCTCCTCACCATGCATTAAGGCAATATAGACACACATCCTCTTCCTGGCAGATTCATAACATCTTTAGTTGATTGTAACTTCTTAGTTATTGCCCTGATGGACAAAATGGGGATTTTCAATTCTTTAGCTATTTTCTTACAGCCACTTTCTATTTTTTGATGCTCAACAATCTTTTGATGCACATCAGAACTATATTCTTTGGTTTTACTCATTGTGATGGCTGAATAAGGGAATTTTGCCTTTGTGTTTCCTCATATTTAAACTCCTGTGAAACAAGAAGTCATAGCTAGACAGTTTCATGTTCCTAGTCACCCTGGTGTGCTAAAAAAAGGTAAACATTAATGGGAATATACTTCAGAGATATTTTACTTGTAAAAAATTCTAGGGGTACCAATAATTGTGGCCAACCATGACTGTATATACAGCGTATTGCACAGAATCTGTGCATATCTGGCTTACCTGAACATACACGTCACTACGTAACATATAACGGTGCCCTTGTTCAGTTGCATTGAAGCAATAGTGAAGATTAAAAAGCATTTGGTTAACAGAAAAGACATTGCTATTTTCCAACATCCTACATTTTTTAAATGTTCTTTGTACCGTATTGATCTGTCCACCTAAAACATATTTTTGGTGATGAGGATGAAAGAGGAAGGGAGGAGATTGCTGGATGACAGGAATTAGTTTGAATAAGACATTTTGGTAAAATTTGGATTTCATACAATCATATATATATAAAGTTGTGACATATCTCATCTGGATATTTTTTTTTCTTTCTTTCTTTTTTTGGCTAATAGAAGATCTGAATGGCCGGTAACTTAAAAACTTAGTAGCCAAATTGGCCGGAGAGTGAAAAAGTGACGGCACTCTGAAAAGTAAACAGACTCATGCGCTGAATTAAAGACGGTAAAAGTGAGTGGGTCCAATATCATTGGTCTTAAAAAGTGGGTGGGTCTTGTCCCACCCATATACAATGGTTCTGACGCCCATGCATATATACAGGAGGCGTCAAAATGAACATGGAAATATTACTTATGTGACAAATAGCGGGAAGTAAAACTCTAATCCAAAAGCTTGACCGGTCTTATTTGCTTCCTGTTGGGGATCTTATTTTAAATTTTAATTTAGATTTTGAAATGGATTTTATCCATTTATGGATTTTGAGTCACTTCAAAGGATGCAATCACTGAAATAGTAGAGACTTACTATTTTAGAGCAATATGCATAAGCTCATGTTTTTAAATAGATCCTCATAACATAATGTAAAAATAAATGTATTTTTATTTTAATGTTTCTGTATTTTTCAGTTGCTTATGCAGACAGTCTCACCACCAGGTAAAAATATACTACTTCAAAACACATCCTAATTTAGAAATAATAAGTAGTAGTGTAATGATACCCTCATGTCACGATTTGATATCACGTTACTGAACTCACAATACGATATTATTGCGATACTCCAAGACATATGATAAAAGGTTAACAAAAAATTTACTGTTGATTAAAATGCTAAATTAGATATTACATTGTAGGTGTAAATGAATAGGCTTGGACTTCGTGCAGGTAACCAATCCACAGGACAATGGTGAACCAGAATAAAAATATTCATGATTCTGAAGCTGAAAATACAGAATTATTTTAGACGAATATGCTCGCACTCTGTCACTGGCTAGATATATTTAAAATAATGTAGGCCATTTTTTACTGGTAACATAAGACATTTGGCATTATAAGGACCCACAAATATTCCCCCATTGCATTATTATACATTATATTCAAAATGATATAGTAGTTTAATGTAGCACTGACACTAAGGGCCCTATCACACACCAGGCGCAATGCAAGTGTTTTTTGATAGTTTCAGCCCGACGAAGTTATCATTTTCACGTCCTGTGCCACATTGTTTAAATAGCAAATGCATTTGCACGCCCATGGGCGAGGTGTGTTCAGGCTCATTGTTGGCACGTTGCCATTTTGAGGCAAATAGACTACCTTTAAACTAGGTTTCAGTTGGTCAATGGTGCAGTATTTTCTTTTGTTATTTAAAGGACGCATTAGTAATACGAGCCTATAGGCGGGTGCACAACACGTGTACACTCTGCTTATTACACACACAGGGACGCGCAGCAGCACATAAAGATATGGTGGAATCAGGCTTTTCCCTGTAGATGGTCTGCTTGCACACTTTAACCTCGCACACGAGATAGCAATCCGCCAATGCGCAAGCGCAACTGGCTTTTAAAGGGAATGGGAGATAATTGGTTTATTGCATGTTATGCCCAAAACACACCCATTGATCATTAATAGAATAGGGACAACCCTTTTAGACCATGCACCGGGTACGTACAGACCATTTTTCCCGTTGTTAAACTAGCAAAAGTGGATTCAGACATGCCCTAAGTGCACTTGCACCGTGCACTTTAGACCATGCGCTTACATCGTTAAAATAGGGCCCCTACAACTCTGAATACTTGAATTTTGTCTCGCACAGTAATTTTTATTTTGGGTGAACTACACAAAACAGATTGTCACTATCAATGATACATATGGTAGGATTTTTGTATTGCGATATAGTGTGACACGATATATTGTTACACCCCTAGTAATAAGCCATTTTCTATCATATTCTATCCTATCCTATTCTATTTCTATCACACTGTTTTGATGCAAGACTTGGAAGTAAACGCCCACTGCTATGATTGGGTAACAGTTTTGCATATTAATATAAATTTTAATATCCCTGCCATTACACGTGTGGAATTGTTTTCAAAACTTCCGGTATTGAAAAATATCTCGCTACATATTTTCAGCATCGCATGGCAATGCTTAGACGCTGGAATAATGGCAGGATGCACCATTTCTCCACTGGCTTTTATCATGGCAATGGAAGTAATCATTACGGCATCAAGATGGGTAGTAGGAGGAGAGCGCTTGGATTCTGGGATGCGACTACCACCAATTAGAACATACATGGATGACATGACAACCATGACTACAACAGTAGCCTGCAATAATCGGTTATTTGGGAAGTTAACAGATAATATCGAATGGGCAAGAATGCAATTTAAGCCCTCTAAATCAAGGAGCATCTTGATAGTTAAAGGAAAGGTAGTAGATAAAACATTCTTCATTAATGGTGAGGCAATACCAACAGTTTCTGAGTTTCTTATAGTAAAGGAGTATTGCAGCTGCCAGTCTCTGCTTTAACCGGGGAGTTTAAGTGTGCCAAGGTCAGACTGGAAATGACTTTAGCAGAGTCACGCGACAAATGTGTAAGGGAGGCAGCCCCTGTGGTAAAAACTGGTAGAAAGTGGTCAGCAAAGAAATCTGTAGTAGAGGCAAAGGCTGACCTTCAAATTGGGGATATCGTGGGACAGGTACAGCGTGGAAGAGGGGGTTTTGGGCTCAGTTTAGCTCCTCCTAAATGGCACAAGGCAGGCCCAGCTCAAAGGAGGAAGCTGGTAGTCAACGAGGTGCGAAAAGCAGGAGGAGAGGATGAGATGTATAAAGGCCATTTCCACCATTTGCGTGAATGACGGGTGGTTGGGCAGATATTGTGTTTTGAGGTAGGTGGTATGCCATACGGAACCGTTGCCACTGAAACTGCATATGAACGCACCAGTGGGGCTCGACAGCCTTAGTCAAACGGGTTGGCGCGTATGGTTGGGTTGCGGAGAGATTGTGAGATTGTGGTTAGGTCTCAGCAGCAGGAGGGATGTAGGGGGCAGTAAGCTGGGCTGAGTTGAGTGGGGGACGGAGGGGGGTGACACTGGGATGCCAGAGGCACTGTCGAGCCCTCTTGAGGTGTCGTGGGCTAGTCGACGAAACACTGAGAACGGAAGGTACCCACTTGAAGACCCTAGAGATGTCCCCTACTCAGCTCAATCCAGATGGTTGTCATGGGGGGACCGCACTGTGGTTGCAGCCGTTGTGTGTGCTGACGCGTGTTAACACTAGACAAAAGGAAATTTTCATCACCATATGGAAAGAAACGTAAATGGATGGAGAAGCATAGGTTATTGTAAAGCTATGTCTTAGTTGGTGCTTATCTTGGCGAAAGCCGAGTACAAATCAGCATGAAGTTTTAACATCTACTCTCGTGTAATGAAAATCATCAATTTTAATACCCCTGCCATTACACGTGTGGAATTGTTTTGAAAACTTCCGGTATTGAAAAATATCTCGCTACATATTTTAATCATTTGCCACAACGTGGCAATATGCTTTAAAAGTCTTGGTTGTGGCAAAAAAAGTTGAAGTTCTTGGAGTTACCACAGTTATAGTTGATTGGATAACTTGCAGTGTTTCATGGAAACGGAATTATGAATTAATGTGTTTATCAATAAAGTGAAAAACATATACAATTTAATTTGCAGTGTCATGTTTTAAATAAAATCAAACCCGTTGTGACGTCTTACTGATGACAAAAAAGAAGATCTTGCTCATTGAAGCTTTTGTTCAGGATTAGAGCGAAAGACTTCAATCAAAACTATAACAAAAGCAGCGTTTAATTTTAAGAATAAAGTGAATCCACTCTTACCCTCAGGGGACGGATTGGGCGGTACCGCCCAAAATGACATACTTTTACAAATGTGTAATTATCTTAAAAACTATTAATGATAGAGAGGTGCGGTCTTTTTTGCCGTCTTCCTCAGATTCCGCTGAAAACAGTGATAACAAACTTACCCAGCTTTTATACACACTTCCTTGTTGCGCAATACCACTTTGTCAAAGTCCAATGAAATCGATGTTGTTTGGCAGATTCACGAGCAACAACCAATGGAAAAATTCTAGCAAATCGGAGGACTCTGTAGCCTTGCAAGGGGTGGTACTATATACTATTACGCAAACAGCGTTGAGTGGCAGAGATGACAGAAAGCAAACGGACGCGTCGAGTATAAACAAGGCTTTACGGAGCGAGAGCGCACAGAGATATGAGAGAGAGACAGAACAATTATAATATATATATATATACACATACAATTATAGCATTATTTTTAGCACTTTTATGATGGCAAGCAGTAAACGATTTACGGTGGAACAAGCTCTGGAACAATTACTGGAGAGTGACGAGGAGAAAGCATTGCTTAGAAAATTCTGAACATTCCTAAGAAAAACGCCTGGGACTATTTGTAAATAAAGTTACATTTTTCATTGTTCTTTACACATTTTATTTAACAATTACACATGTCTGTCAAGCAAAGGCTTTGACAAATATATTTTTTGTTCAAAAACTGTTCACTATTGTTGTGTGATGTGTGATTTACAGAAAAAATAAATGCCAAAAATCTAATTTCAGTTTTTGAAATTCTCTAGTTTATGGTACATTTTCACTCATACTTCCTTTATAAACATATTACATGTGTGCTTATGTTAGCTTAGGGTCTTCTTAATCCATAGATACCAAACACATAGTGTTCCATCTCCATTACATATAGTTTATAAGCCCAAATGTAAAAATAGAGAAAACGGACCAAAAAGAGCTTAGTCCCCAGAGGGTTAATATTAGGGTCACATGGAAGGCAATGCAAAGACTGCTTTTTCACAAATTGGCACTTCAAAACATATTGTAATCTTCAGAGGTATTTCTACTGTTTTGTTGCTGGAGTAATTCTGTGTTTGCTTCTCTCTCCTATTTACCACTGAAAGACATGTGTGAGTAGGCATTGATTTTCTTCTGCAGAGGCGGTCTTTCATCGCACTATTACGTCATAATGTGACAAAATCCAAAACAAGTTGTTTCAATAAAAAAAATGTTTGGACTAACAACGAAGTTTTGAGTTCTGAAACTTACAAGAAGTTTTTGTAGTACAATGACCTCTTATATGTCGAAAGATCAAGAAAAAATGTATTTCTCAATTCATGACCAAACATCTTTTATGCTTGTTAATGCATTAACAATTCCTGTCATGTGGAGGTGTCCAAATGAACATGGAAATATTACAAATGTGACTAATAGCGGGAGCAAAAACTCTAATTTAAAAGCTTGACTGGTCTTATTTGCTTCCTGTTGGGGATCTAAAATTTAGATTATGAAATGAGTCACTTCAAAGGATGCAATCACTGAAATAGAAGATACTTCCAATTTTAGAGCAATATACATATGCTCATGTCTTTAAGATCCTAATAATATGATGTAAAAATAATTGTATTTTTATGTGAATGTTGCTTATGCAGACAGTCTTGCCACCAGAATTAGTATTATTTTTTTTACCTTTTTAAATTACTGGGAGGGAAAACATAATTTGAATGAAATATGGGAGAAAAATTAGGATCTGTAAATAAAAAATATCATGTTACTGAAAAAAAAAAGATTTACTTTGAAACAATTTTCACTTAGAAATTGCTAGTAAATTGCACAAATAATTACAAAGAAACATGAATCACATTAAAATAAATGTGAAATTTTGAAGTAGAAAGACTAAAATAGTACTTTCTTGTAAAAACATACTTCAGTAATGTTTGTATACAACTTTGAAAAATAATAGAGAAAAAATAAAAGAAATGTATATGAAAATAAACTAGGCCTAGATGCAGTCCTAATCCACGCTTTGGTTTATCAGTAGATTTGCATCAAGATTGATCGTAATCTCGAATACTTGTTCAACTAATTGTTCAACTCTCTCTCTCTCTCTCTCTCTCTCTCTCTCTCTCTCTCCCTCTCTCTCTCTCTCTCTCTCTCTCTCTCTCTCTCTCTATCTCTCTCTCTCTCTCTCTCTCTCTCTCTCAGCTGTGAGAATCTCCCCGACTCAAGACATCAAAACCTCCACAACACAAATCCACAAATCCACAAGTTCCATGTCTTCTACACCTCCTTCCCGCCTCATCACTTCCCCCTCCCCCACCACCCGCCCAAGTCTACCGACTCTGGAGTCCGGCACGGGAGACTCTGCGGGACACAACAGCACGGCCTCTGCCCTAACAGTAGTGTCCTGGACGCAGTTCAACGTCATCATTCTTGCCGTCATCATTGTGGTCGTCGTTCTCCTCATGGGCTTCGTCGGAGGCGTGTATACGTATCGTGAGTACCGCAACCGAAAACTGAATGCCCCGTTTTGGACCATTGAGCTGAAGGAGGACAACATCAGCTTCAGCAGCTACCACGATAGCATCCCGCACGCCGATCCCAATGGACTACTGGAGGAGGAGCCGTGTGTGGTTGCGGCCAATGGGCAGTTAGCGCTCGCCACTGCCGCCAACATGTACAAAGCGTGAAGTTAACGGTACGATTGCATCTTCTTTTAAAGTGAGAGTTCAGACAAAAATGTACATTCTGTGATTATTTACTCACGTCGTACCAAACCTGTATGACTTTTTTTTTCTTCTGTGGAACATATAAAAAGATATTTTGAAGTACCACTGTCCTTATACCGAAATTAGGCGGGGTCCAAAACAACATCTATTCTTTTGTGTTTCACAGAAGAAACAAAGTCATACAGGTTTGGTTCAACATGTGGGTGAGTGAAATAGCAAATGGCATTTTTCAGGTGAACGATACCGTTAATTCCCATGATAAGTGAAAGAAGATGGCCTGGGAGCCAAAGCTAACTTATTTATTTGATTCTACACACTATTTAGCTCCCCTTTGCTTCTTAAATTATATCATCATGCAAGTCCTGTGACATTTTAGAGAGGACTCAATGAAATACAAGACAAGCCATTAACATGTTACTTCGCGTGTCCCTCGATTCGATGAATTGCGAATACATTGCCTCTTAAATGAGCCTCTAAACTCACTCAAAACTGCTATTTGTATAGAAAACTCAAAATGTTTTCATACTGACCCAGTTACACCAAAATTCACTATGGCTTTGGGATTTTCAATATAAAACAGAGGAAGTTCATTCAATCAGCAAGGAAATTGCAACGGAAACAAAGACTGCCAGGTGAAAGCTCTTGATATGGAAACCTATGTGTGTGCGTTTATCTTTGACAGAGACTATTTCATACATATATCAATGGTGGCACTTTGACTTTCTTTGAAATGCAGTCTTGCTAAGAATTCCTCTTAACTCGATTTCGGTCACAGACTGGTACAGAACTGAACATGCTACATAACAGTCATACCTGTAAGACTAGCACCTGTTTCAGCCTTATTGTATTTATGAGTGTGAGTGGGTGTATGCTTATGTGCGTGTGCGTGCTTGGAGAGAGAGAGAGAGAGACAGAGAGAGAGAGAGAGAGGCATAGTGTTGAGTGTGGAGACAGTTTCAGATCTAACTGTGTAGAGCTGGATTCTACGCAGGAATGTACAAAAAGACTGGATTTCTTCTGCTGCATAGTTTCACGAATACTGATCAAATCTTTGACACAATATTGTAGACATAAAAGCCATGTAAGCGTAAAATGACCCACGGGCAAAGTTTTCCGAAGAATTTGCGAAGTGGAAAGACTTTTTGGGAATCTGTAAGGTACGGCGGTTGACTGCTTTTTACTCCATTTGTCTGCAAGGACCCTTTCAAATGTGATTCAGAATCATTTTGATGATTTGATCAAGGACTGGTGTTTGAACTAATGTGTTTTTCCCCCATATATTTAATTTGTCTTGTTAATTTCTATTTATTTATCATTTGTGTTTGTCTCTGTGATCTTATTTTATCAATCTTTTTTAAATCTTCATGCTGCATTGTACAGTGTACCATACCGAATGCAAACTCTGTAGGCCGAGTTGTGAGCACAACCTCAAAAACGTGTTGGAAGACTTATTTTCTTCTCTTATTTTCTTTATAATTTATTTAGTCAGGTTATGTTAACTCACAGTATACAATGGCATTTTGGTGGAAAATACTGTATTTTCTCATTCCTGAGTGGTCAAATGACTGAAAATAAAGGATTATTGAATCAAAGGACTTGCTTCAAAGAGATGTCACTTTTTTTAAAACTGAATGAGTGAATGGACTGCTTAAAGGGGGTATACAGTATGTATTTTTTTCAATGTTAAAAGGATAGTCGAACCAAAAGCGAAAATTCTGTAAATTATTTACCTTATGTTTCTCATAAAACTGTGGCTATTTTCCTTCTGTGGCATACTGTTTTGTCCATACAATAAGAGTCAGTGGACCCCATTGTTTTCCATTGTATGGACAAAACAGTTAACATTAGAGTTCGACAACTGTTCAAAACGCCATCTGTTTGTGTCCCACTGAAGAAAGAAAGTCATACTGGCTTGTCCCGACATGAGGGTGAGTAAATGATGACAGCATTTTACTTTTTGGGTGATTATCACCAGTTTTTGAGACTATGGCTCCATTTCTCTAAGTCTACATAACCACAGAACACACACACACACACACACACTAACTCTGTTGTAACTCTAAACACAAACATAAAGTGATTAGCTACAAACACGCCAAACACAGATGTGAAAAATGTAAAATGCTACATCTTTTGTTTTGTTCAGTTTGCAGTGGAGTGTACAGGTGTGTCACATGTATGTATGTGAACAAATACACTGTATTTACAAGTATAAACAACTGATGCATTTTACACATTTATGGAACTGAACTGAATCAATACTGAACTGACTTGAGCTGAATAATGACACTATTGGCTTTTTAGAGCTGCTTTACAGCCGAATTTGAATTTGTTACTATTGTGATGCTGCTGTGAAACAATCTATGCTGTACAAAGCTCTTTAAAAATAAAGTTGACTTTCTGACTTGGCTTGTATGTATATTCAGTACATATATGTATGTATATATGTGTGTATATATATATATATATATATATATATACACACATACACACACACACACACACACACACACACTATAAACAAATGCAAATCAATTAATGGTGATCAGGTGTAGGTACTGGGGAAATGGTTGTGCCATTTAAATGGCTGTGTTTCCCAAATGAAACAAAAGAGCTGTTAGTTTTGAGCGATATGTCTAATGTAGAGAACTGTGTTTTTAGAGTTTTGCAAAAAGTTGGTTTACAATAGCGAACTGAGTTTAAAGCACGTAAAGTGCTTGTAGTTTTGCAGACTTGAATGGTTTCACTGAGTGAGCCTCAAGTACCACTTTAAGTGTCTAAAAGTTAGTGTTAAAATAAGCAATTTTAAAAAAACTGTAAAATGTTTTCTCCTTTCCAAGTTAAAGCTAGGGTAGGCAATGTTTTTTCATAAACATTTTTTGTTACGCTGGTTGAAACTCGTCACACTCTGATAGCAATCAATAATAGAAGTGGTCTAAATATACAGTATCTTCTGTGGAAGTTGCAAGCACACATCACAAGCAGATCACACGTCATCATCAGCGTTTTCCTGAGACAGTGCAGAGTTAGTCACTGAGCACTGCCAAAAAATGCAGCACCTTTTACAGTTCCTCCATGTCGTAATTACTTTAATGACGAAATAGCAACCAGTGACATTCCACTCGGAGCCGACCATGACTTGGATTTATGCGTTTCTGTGCTATCAATGCCAAAATTAATCTGCTGCAGTCAGATGGCACAAGTCAGGGCTCTCTATGTTGTTTACGTTCATTATTATTGTAATGTAATGTGCTTTGAGACATGAGGCAATGTAAGGTGAACATAATTTCACCAAGTACAACATGTTCACGATCATCCACAACAGACCGACACAGCAACAGCTCAACCAATGGCGTGAGTTTTGAGTGGGGTTGTCTGTTTTACCGACCAATGGAAAATGCACAGCGTGTTTGGAAAACCTTTTTGAAAGAAGTCATCATTTTTGCAGAAATTAGACATTTTACCTTTAAAACTAACATTTTGCAATTCAGAAGCACATTAATTTGTCATTTTGGACACGCTTGAATATTTTCATAACTGAATGTATTTTATTATTGAATAATTTTTCAAGAAAAAAACCTAAACAATTAAATTATGTTTATAAACCTGATCAGCCTGCAGCAGTGATTGTTAGGTTTCACTCACTCATTGTTGAAACTTTCATCAAAAGGCATCTGAATTTACAATGAACTGATTAAAAATAGACCATTGGAAATTTTTGCATTCAGGACCGCCTTTTTCCTCAAAAGTGTAGATTTGTGCAGCTCAGCCAAGAGTAAATCTGACCCAAGCCTTTTTAAGAGATGCTGGTTGACGGCCAGACATGTCAAGCAATTAAAAAAAAAAAGATATGAGTAAATGATATGAGATGTTTATTGACAAAGATTAAGTTTCTTTTCAAGCGAATGGATTGTTTCCTGACAGGGGTTAATGTAAACTGTGCTGTTGTTTGGCCGTATACTGATACACTACGATTTCCGTTGAATAGTTTAGGATCAGTCCGTAAAAAAAAAAAAACTTTTATAAAATTGATCGAGTGACAGTGAAGACATTGATGTTGCAAAAGATTTCAATTTCAAATAAATCTTATTCATCAAAGTATCCTGAAAAAATTACAAATGACTTGATCAACATCATATTTGTAGTTTTTTTTTATTTTTTATTGCTGAAGTAAGAGTGTAACTCTTTCCATAAAATGTAACTAAGTAACGCAGTTTGTTACTTTTTAGGGAATAACACAATATTGTAACACATTACTTTTAAAAGTACACTGCTCATTACGCAGTGGTGTCCAGTGCATGGATCAAATGTAATTTAAGAATAAAATAAAGAAATGTTATGCTGTATGCATAGTAAATATATTCGGCATCTTTTTGATCATTAATCAAATAAGCCAATTATTGACAATGAGCATGTGAACTCTGTACAGACATGTTCTCGCTTTAATCATTCTGGAGTTGACAACATGTATTTATTATATTATTCATAGTTTTGGATCCCAGTAAATACAGATTTGTAAAGGCTGACTGGATGAAGAAAAATGTGCAAAAAAAAAAAAGCATATCTGGAAGGAAAACATCAACAGGCAGCTATTTGGAGATCTATGCGTTTGAGAATAATCTGTATATGAAAATCTTTGACATTTGAACAGTGCTGAAACACTAAACCATGAGTAATGAGGCAGGAATGATATCTCCACACTGTTTATAGTGTCTGTCTGCGCTAACAACCTGATGTTTATTTTTGTTTTTTTATTTTTTAGAGTTAAAGGTATCGCCATGATCAGAGCTGCAATGAATTGCTGGAACACTTTGTGTTAAATGAGGTGTGAAGTTGGGTATGAATGATCTGTTCATATAAGTATGCAATAGACCCTATTAATTAAATCTTCAGACATAGCATCAAAAAATTATATGAAGGGTATCCCTTGCTCTCATATGTTTGAATATTTATGACCCAAAAATGACAAGAAACGCTTAAACAGGAGGGAAACAGTGCTGAAAAGCTGCATTCTTTTCATGCAAGTTTGGTCTGAGCATTTACCATATCGCTCTGGGTTAAGATAATACTGATTGTTTCGGTATAAGCAGTGCACCAGCCACGCGCCCAGACTGTCAAGTGATAGATATTAAACCAGGTGATTTTTTTATGGTTAACTGTGGAAAAAAGGAAAATCGGCCCAAAGCAGAGCACTTTTATTTTTTGCTCCCACTGAGAGAACCCACATTAAAACCTAAAAACAGACAAATGTGCTATAAAATGTTTAATAAAAATGATTGTAAGATATCCAGTATAGTAATATATGTACTGGTTGAAACCATGTAAAATTTATCATGACAAAGTTGCTCGGAAAGACAAAATAATATCCAGGCTCTGCCTCTTATGAAGTGTTTAATGCAGACTATGAAAACTTTGCAAAGACAATTTTCCTCACATACTAAATAGAATAAACCAAGTGCTTTGGAAAGGTGTGACCTTGTGATTTCCCTAACTTCCTTAAACCGTTCCAATTAAAAGAGCCATGACCTTACACAAATTCTTTAGTTAAAGATCAAATTATTTTCCTGCACCAGACAAACAATACAAAGGCATTACGAAACAACTGAGTTTTGTAGATTTGTGCATACAAACAATAATGTAATCAACACTATTTGACAGAGTTCTCTTGACAGCTGTTTCAACATGTTCTACATGCCTAAAACCCACATGCTTGGCAATGTGCATTGTTTCTGGTCCAACCATAGATTTTTTTCCCACAATCTTCATCTAGAGTCTAAATGTTTTAATTAAATGTTGCTGCATCTAGCTAGTATTTCAGGTTGGCCAGTGTTTTCGGCCTGATATTAGTAATGGACTAAATGTAGCTTCCCTAGCTATGAAGTATATGAAGTATTTCATAAATACTTTACATAACTTACATTTTCAGCTTTCGGTCTTGCGTAAACTGATGAACACATTATAAACAACATTATGGTTACATTAAGGCACGAGTCGACTGTATAATGTATGACAAGGGTATTGTTTATAAATATCAGGTAATCATGTGTTGTAAATGTTCTAATGTAAATTTGTCTGCAATGTCTAAGCAACCACTCAGAAAACCCCATCAACTGCATAGCAACACCCAAGCAACCACCCAGAATACATTTGCAACCCCACAAAACACACTATAAACTTAAAAGCAACCACCCATGACCAGAATACTTTAGCACCGGCATAGCAACCTCATAGCAATGACCCAAAACACACTAGCAACTGCACATGTGCCATCTGGCAACCATCCAGAACACCCAACTGCCCAGCAATCACCCAGACATAGCAATTACAAGGCATCTATCTGTTTGTTTGAAATGTATGGCCTTAAAACCTTCAAGCTTTTAGGTTTTCTTTTAAGACTACTTCAAACATCTAAAAACATTAATGTTAAAACCTCTTCAAACTTTTAAAACTTACTTTTAAACTTTTGCCCAGGCTTCGACTTGAAAGGTCACCATCAACTTTTCCTTTGTCTAGTTGCAATATTTGTTGACCAAAACAGCTGCAGTGCATTTTATTTGTGCAATTTAACATCTCAATTTCCATTGTGACAAATTACTCCATACAAGGTATCTATTGAACATGTCACAAAAGTTCAGTGACATTTTCTCCTGGGCAATAATAGTTGAAACATCCTTAAGCTTTTTAGCCAAGAATAAAGTATGTGCCTACATACAGAAGATCTATACATTAGAACTATAAAGAAGAGTAAAATGTGTGACGATTATTACAGTTATTAAGCGTAATTTTAGGAGGAACGTCCATCTAATCTTCTAAGTAATACCAGGATATAAATTCAGCCTCCTATTTCTTCTCAGCATATTTGTCCCACCTCAATCCAGCATAATGTCTGGAATACTTTGAATACTTGAATACTTTTTTGGAAATTTAGGTTTTTGGACTCTCCAACATTCCACAAACACCAACTCATCTTTCCCCAGACAGCCTCACTGAAGCAACGAAGCAAATCAGTAGTTGGCTATTCTCCAATCCTCCACAGCCTCAGCCTTTATTCTTCCTCGTCTATTGCTCATTCCAGCTGGCAGTCTACCGCGGTAGAGGGCAATAGTACCCCAACAATTCTGCCCCTCATTAACCCTCGCCTACTTTTACACGCTGTCCAAAGACATAGTTGTCGCCTCTCAAATCAAAACAACCCCCCCTTCACATTCGGATGCAGTGTGTGGTCTCCCGTTCATATGCAGTGTAAGCTTTCTTGATTCATCATGGTTTCCCCTGTTGGAATCGCAGTGTTGGCTCCCCTGTTTGAATGCAGTGAGAGCCTACCATTTGGTAGATGTGTCATAGAGGGTCTGCCTTCGGATTGCAGTGTGAGTCATTCTGTCTGAGCGCTTAAAGACTGGAGGGGACAGGCCTTTGCATCCACTCATAGTTCAGGCTCTCATGTTAGGGGGGAATGGAAATGCCATGTTTCCTTTTCCGCTATCTGCGAGGGCACACTTTGGGGGTAGACGGGCCTGCTCTTTCACGTTCTGTAATTCCTAGGCTCCATGGCCTTGTCCCAAATGGCACAATTAATTTGCACTTTCGGTCTTGTGAACTTTCAATGGCTGCCACGTGCGCTTGTCAGTTAAGTCTGTGAGACTCTGTAGGGTGTCTCTTTTGTTATTTTATGTTTCAGCAGGGTGCTCACGAGTGCCCCCTTTGTGGCTGATATGCGCCCTCAATGCGCACTTTAGCCGAAACCGCACGGATGCGAGCTCCACAGCAGACTTTTCCTGACAGTCAAAGCGGTGTTACGTCACGAAAGTGCAGACTCTTAGGAAGACCGTGAGTGCTTAGGGTGCCATTTGGGACAGGGCCCATGTCTTGGATGCAGCGGCCTCAACGGCAAATATCTAGTTGGAAAACATCTCCAGCAGGAGCTAGATACTGCTGCTGCAGTGCCCCACCATGGATCTTGCAGGAGCTGCGCTAACATTATTTCATTCCAATATAACTTTCTCACAAAGTGTTTTGGGGGACTTCCGGAGTTCGCCAAACATCAGCATGATTTTGAAGTGGACGAGGATGAAAAGGGCCATCATTGCATCCAGCACATGTGCTTCAATTATTGTGTGCGAGAGAAGTCTCAGGACTGCTGGGAACATACAGCACGATCTCATGAAAGTGCCTATCTATACCATTTAATTTCTCGTGCCATTTATACACCAAAAATAGTTTTTGCGTGCATGACACGCACTGTAAACCCCTTGTGTAGGATTAGGGGTGTGTGGAGTGCGTGCGTATTACACGCCATAAACTGCGTATCATGCACGCAAAAACTATTTTTGCCGTAAATGGCACGAGTCGACGTGTGTCCACACTCCTCTCCTACGACGACACGACGTTTCGCAGATGCACGTCGGGGTTTCTCTCGTCATTAAACCGCTTAGACGTTGCCTAATGCCTCAGAAAATCCGATCGGCCTGTTTACATGACAGTCGCATTGGCACATATTGGATTTATTTCCACATATGAACGAGGCCTGAAACCGATTTCGAAATATCCGAATGCATGCGTTTTTTCCCCTGTTAACACTGTCATAGAACACATCCGATCTGTGTCGCATATGAGCAAAAAATCGGAATTGGGTCACATTTCAATGACAGTGAGGCCAAAGTGCTACAAAGAGGTCAAATAAAAAAAAGAAGGTGTCAGATCTGCTTCTGTATCTTATGCTTTTATGTTTTGTGTCTAGTTTCTTAAAGGAGACTATATTCGATCCAGGCAGAAATGGGAAGCCAATGTAAAGATTGAAGAATTGGTGTGATGTGTTCATATTTACCCACTCTCGTCAGGATCCTAGCGGCACTGTTCTGTATGTGCTGGAGTTTCTGGATGCTCTTGCCAGGGATTCCAATGAGAAGAGCGTTACAGTAGTCCAGACGCGAGGATACAAAGGCGTGTAAAAGAGTTTCTCAGCATCATGTAGGGTGCGTGTGGGACGGAGTCTGGCTATATTCCTGAGGTGGTGAAAAGATGTTTTGCAGAGATATTTAATGTGGGCCAAAAAAGGTTAAGTGTGGGTCAAACCTGACCCACCGAGATTGGTGACTAATGGTGATAGTGGAATGTCCTGGCCAGAGAATGTAATACAGGTTATGGTTGATGATATGGTCTGATGAGTGGAACCAATGAGGATGGCTTCTGTCTTTAAGCTGTCCAGCTGGAGAAAGTTGTGATTCATCCATGCCCTTATCTCTAACAGACAGGCAGTGAGTTTAGGTAGAGCTGTTGATAAGGACGATGATGATGGTGAATGCAGGAAAAGAAGGATGATGAATCATGTATAATTGTGTATCATAAGCATAACAATGGAAATAAATTCCCAGGCGACTGATGACTTAGCCATGAGGGAGCATGTAGAGAATGAATAAGATAAGTCCTAGAACTGAGCCCTGTGGTACCCTGCAACTAACCGCATGTGAGCGGGACCAGGGTCGAGGGCACAGGTGGAGAATGTCATCACCCTGATGGTGTCCTCAACCTTAAATTGAGTAACTTCTGGGAAGCAACAGAGTAGCCTCGAAATACCGAACTGCGGGTCGGCAGTTGGAACAGACGAGGAGGAGGAAACAGAAAGGGATGAGTGAATTTTAGCAATTTTGGTGCCAAAAAAGGTCATAAGAACATTACATTGTTCTTCTGTAGCTCCTATGACTTAAGCAATTTGAGGTTTAAGGAGATGATTTATGGTAGAGAACAACCGTTTGGAATTGCCAGGACTATTATTAATATTAATAATATTAATTGAAACAGTAATGATAGCCTACATGACCCGAGTTCGAATCCACCTTTTGCCGAACTCGATCTACTCCCTTTTCCCATCACATATCAGATTATTTTCAATATATTTTTTTTAAATAATAATAATAATAATAATAAAATATATATATATATATATATATATATATGGAAAATGGAAATTAAGTGTCTAACATGTGTTTAATAAAAAAGTAGGAGGGCTTTACTGTCCCAATAAGGCAGCATCCATTTAATAACAACACTGACCACAACACTGAGGTGCAAATAATATCTGCCAATATAAGTATAAATATCATCTAACTACTATTTACACTTATTGCAAAGAAACTTAATGAACTTAATGATCTGATGCATTGCCTATATCCCCATTCAAATTCATAGACCATTAATCATGCACTGCTAATGAAGCGTTGAGTCATAGAGCATGACTTATTGTAATGGGGTTTCGAATGGTCTTACCCCAACATTTACTGTAACGCTGTGAACACGCAACACCAGTAATGCTGACGTAATTGTTTATTTGCTCAAGAATTTGGCACCGAGTCAAGCGCAGGTCTTGCATGAGCAAAGCAGGAAGCGACTCTGGATTGACTTGACCGAGAGAGCCTCACACGTTTTCAAGACGCCGAAACTAGTAGGCAGGCTGTTTGTTTTTGGGCGTTGAAGAAAACACGTGGGAGAAATAGCATATATAGAGGAGTCCGAGCCGAGGGAATGAAGCGGTGCTTTTTAAACTATCCGTTATGGAGATGGGAAAAGAAGAGATTGCAGTTAAGGAGTACGTGGTTTTAATGGAGCCCGTGCCCGTGAGCCTTCTGAAGACACAGTACCACTCACTGCGGCGACAGGTATACTTCTTCCAGTCCATCTGCGTGCTATTCTGCTTCACCAGCTGCCTGTTCACGATCATCAGTCACGCATACCCGTCGACGTGCAAGGTAATACACACATTCAAAGTCAACTTCAAACAGTCATGTCACTGCTTAGTGAGCCAGTATAGTTTATCTTTTGTTCTTCTGAATACACCATATAACGTTACACCAAACTCCAAAGATATTATGATTTCATTAAGATCTTACATTCAGATATGTACATGGTATGTCCGCTGTATTATTGATTGCAACAAATATTAACTTTCTACTCTTAATTTATTTATATATTTTACTTGTAATGACTAATAGTTCAACTAATGTGTTTTCCAATATTAAAAAAGTTTAGTATTAACTGGAATCCATACTAGTGTAGTGCATATTGTAATTTATGTAGCCTACTAGCTAAGCCTGAAATAAGATCCTATCTACTACTAGTGGCATAGTAATAAATAAGTACTAGTACCTTAGTTAAACTAGGACAGGTGCCAGTCATGGGAAAACATAGTTGTCAGAAGTACATAGTTGATAACAGTAAGGATATATGACTAGTAATACCAACAGAATAAGTAGGCTACTAGTATCTAATAAAGAAGCAATGTTACATTACTAGTGGTATTGAAAAATAAGTTGCCCATTATTTACTTTTTTTTATTTAATGATAAAATAGTAAAGTTATGCCTGAGAAAATCAATACACATTAATTTAGGATTCATTGAGTGTTTATTAAACTGTTTACATTTGCTCTATATTTTCATAGGAAAATATAACCGAGGCACCTAAAATTGGTGAGTTCATTACTAAAGCTGAATTTTATTGTAAATTGAATTTAGTGTCTTTCACATTGTGGTACCATGATGCATTATATAAATGACATCTTGAATATCACATTTTACATCCATATAGGAATGCAGCATCAGGCCAGCCAAGCAATGACCCCGACCCAAATAAACACATACATCACTCGTCTGACAGGTAAGAAGTAATGAATTAAGTGCATTAAGACGTAATTCATTAGTAGACGTACCGGTAAATACAAAACATTATCACCAATTCACCATTTGGAAACGATTAACTGTAACCAAGAGATGTTCCTTTAATCAGACAACTTGTGCCTACTTGCTGTAATTTAGGCCCTGAAGAAGTAACTTTAAATAGACTCTTAAGTACAGCTGCTCTAATTATTAAAAAGATTGTGACCTTGATTCAAACACCCATGCCATCTTATTCCTAAATCACAACAATTTAGCTATGCCTATTAAAAATGGGACAAGTGCGATCGCAGTGGAACATTCAAATCATTATTTATTTGTTATAATAATTAAAATGATCTCAGAATTACTGGGATAAAAATGTATAGATCGAATGTCACTAATGTCTATGGTAGAGATTGAAATAGAGTAAATCACCCTTTGAAAGTAACTTAACGCTTCAAATAATTAATTCAAAAAAATGTTTTAATGAATTAAAAATGAAATGTTATTTCGTTAAGTTGTTTATTCTGAATCGTCGAAGAATTGTGTCCATTGTGAAATATGAAATATTAACATTAAGGAGTTTCATCACTGTCATTGAGGAGGTGAAACACAGATATGTTTGAGCCAGATGTTAGACAGTAGCATATCATATGCAATTTTCATTTTCAAAGATTCTTAAAACATTTCTGGCTAAATGTATTCACATGTTTCCCTTCTCCCTAGTTAATTATGATGCTTTGCCTAAAAAACGACATTTTATTGAAGAAGAACAACCTGTGCCATGGCAGCTTTCAAAAGAAAATCTGCCACCAAACCATAGCCACCCATACTTGAGCTTGGAAAACAGTACATTTCTGAGGGTCCTTCATGACGGAACATACAAAGTTTCTTTGCAGATCACGTACAGAGGAACCTATGAATGGATGAAAACAACCAATGGTTGCTCCACTCTGGAGCATACTATTAAGTATCACACTGACAGATATAATGAAAAGGCCCTGCCTCTGCTCACCTACATGGAAACAGTGACATTTACATCCCACTACTGGAAAAAAAGTATGTTCTCTGAAGGTATTTTTTTTCTCGAATCTGAGGATAGACTCGAGGTAGGGACCAACAGTCTGCCCCTTATTGATGTTGGAGAAAATGTGAAACAAAAAACAGTCTTTGTGGTGTATCCTCATTTTTACACATGAGGAGAATATGACAAAAATAAAAACAAAAATGACATTCCCTCTGTAGCTTTGCATAAAGATCGAAAGGGCTACCATGATTGATGTATCATATTCATCTGTCTGTCATCTAAACCAGTTCTTATTCTGTCAGCAGAATAATTTGGATCTCAGATATATTTGAGATATAATCAATAGCAAAGCCACGTACAGAAAAAAACAACAACTGTGGAACAGTGACTGTGTCACATGTTAATACCAGGGTACTTTAATATATACTTTGATACTGAAATCATTTCCTTCTAGGGTATTTTTTCCAAGAACACATGTAAAAAACAAAAACAAAAAAAAAACATGCTCTTACCATAGTAGGCTACTTTAGGGTATTTTTTGTATGTTCTCCATCAAAGCTACATTTTAAAGCGTTGCAATGGAGGATAGATTGTAATGAAGTATTTTTGTTTTATTTTGATTGAATTTTTTCAAAAGGTAAAACAATGAGTTTTCTTCCCAGTCATGTCAAAGCTTTGTGTGCACAAACATTGTATGTTCTAATATTTATGTCATTGTAACCTTATTTATAGCTTTTGTATGCTATTTATGTTAAATAGTTAAGGATTTGGGTTGCTAATGCAAAGCTTACAATTACGATAATATTACGGAATGAATAGAATGATCACAATCCTTATACTGCGGTGTTCCATCTTATGCTTTTGAGGTACATTATGGGTGCTGTCATTGGAATTAGTTGGCTATTACTTTTTGATTAAAAGGGTTAGCAATTTCTTGAAATCACCAAATATCACATTTGTAATGATTTGCATGAAAGATATTTTATGTACATGAATACACCTTCAAAATGACATTATTTCTCTGGCCATAAAGCATTAATAAATATTATTACATAAAGCCTATGTTTGTCTCAGAAAATTCGTAATATTTTTCTGAAGTTTTACACTATATCAGACATATTATTTTCTGCTGCATTTCAGAGATGCCAGATAGCCACTTTCATTTTATATTATAATTATATTTAAGGCATCTGATTGATATTGGAAAATGGTTATATAGTTAATTTAAACTAGTTTCAAATGTTTTATCTTAGCTATAACACCACATCATTAGTAGATTAATCGTAACTCCTATCAAGTCATAACTGCTTTGACAGCCTTGATGTCTTACAGATAAGAGATTAAAGCCACAATATGTAAGTAGTTGGCACTGAGGACCAATTTTGTAAACATTTCTTATGATACGTTTATGAAAATTTGCATATAAGGTTTGGTTGTAAAACAATTCAAAACTATGTACCAATAGAGTGAGCGCTATAAATCAACACTTCTATTCAATATATATTACTTTAATGAGCTCATTGTTTCTGCCTTAAATTAATAGGCCCAATATATGTTTTAATTAATACATTATTAGCTAACTGTGTGATTTGTATATGTACATTTCTGAAATACATAACTTAGACACAGTCA
Source organism: Siphateles boraxobius (assembly GCF_051911475.1). Classification (NCBI taxonomy): domain Eukaryota; kingdom Metazoa; phylum Chordata; class Actinopteri; order Cypriniformes; family Leuciscidae; genus Siphateles; species Siphateles boraxobius. The sequence goes on along the minus strand of NW_027509219.1, from coordinate 11,990,770 downwards.
CCTCTTATAACAGATCACTCTAAATTGTATAGACGCATGTATTTTCTGTAAAGCTGCTTTGAAACTATATGTATTGTGAAAAGCGCTATATAAATAAAATGTGAATATTTTGTCAAAACAATTCTTAATATCTTATTTTTCTTCTCAGATAAATGTATCTTGTTTTATAGACATTTAGTATATTTTCATCTACTGTAAAACAAAAAATTTTTAGATGTGATAGTCTTATTTGTTTTCCAACAATTTTAATTGAGAGTGAAATAATGCTCACATAATTTGTTTCATAAATCCATTCCATAGCCCATGTTTGTTAACACAAGGCCAATCTTCCAGTCTTGTAAGCATGACATATCTAATACTTTTCATAAAAATCAATACATTTTTAAATGGAACCATGGTAGTACGTTATTTTAATGGACATTCTGTTGACTAAAAGAAGCGTTTCACCTACATGCCAACTAACTCTCAGTAGAGTATTAGTAGACTGTCTGTTTAATTTCTGCTAATGTTTTATTTTGATGGTCCCCCAACAAACATTCTACTGACTATATGTAACTTTACAAGTATTTACAAGTCAATTTATTCTTTTAACCATACCACTAACAGTATACTAATACTCAACTAATACTCTAACGAGAGTTAAGGCCCCAATACTCACAGCGAAATTCTTTTTTGTTACTTGCTTAAATTTTTTTTTGAAATATGTGACCAGCAATATATCTGACGCCGCCCACACTACTGAGAGTGACATTTAGATGAATATGTAAATATGTGCTGTGCGCTTTCCTCTCAATAACAAAATAAACACAACAAAATTGAGAAAACAGCAAGCATTTCTTTAAATCAAGCATAAGAAAAGAATATGATCATAGCAACGTGGATGATGTTTGCACGAGCGAACGCAAACCTGTGAAACTGCTGACGGCGTGCACATGCGTATTACATGTTTAGTCTATAGGTATGCGCGTTTGAATATACATGTGCGCAGGCCTGTAGTGTGGCCGGAATTTTGAGATTGACTATAATGCGTTAAGAGCTCGCTCAAGTACTGGGCAGCTAAACCATTTAGTACTTTGTAAGTAATAAGTAATTTTTAAAAAGGTGTAAGATGTTTAATAGGGAGCCAATGCAGTGTTGACAGAACCGGGCTAATATGGTCATACTTACTGATTCCAGTAAGAACTCTAGCTGCTGCGTTTTGGACCAGCTGTAGTTTATTTATAAAGCGTGCAGGGCAACCACCCATAATAGAATTACAATAATATAGCCTTGATGTTATGAACGCATGAACTAATTGTTCCGCATTTGTCATTGAGAGCATATGACGTAATTTAGATATATTTTTATGATGGAAAATGCGGTTTTAGAAACGTGACTTTCAAATGAAAGATTGGTATCAAAGAGCACAACCAGGTTCCTAAACGATGATGAAGGTTTGACAGAGCAGCCATCAAGTTTTAAGGCCTGTTCACACCGGGACGAATTTCGCGTGCGATATTCGGCGACGTTTAACGCCTCTTGATTAAACAAAGGGCGGCAATGTAAGTGTGCACACCGACGCGGAAAACGGCACGCGTAAAAGCGGCATTTTTTTAAAACGCCTCGGGTTCATTTTTTTGGTTTGACGCGCCACGTCAAAAACTATCCGACCAATGAGATTGGCGCTTTTGCTCACCTGTCTGGAGCTTCTGAAGTTACAGTAAAACACAACTTGGGGGCGCTCAAACACAAAACGGTCTTGCCGAGCACACATACGTAACGGCGAAGAAGATATACGCCAAGTAGCGTCTACACACTGCCAGGAAAAAGACGAGGAAGATGCAAGCCAATATAAATGTAGAGCTGCTGGTCTCGTTGGTGTCGGAACATAAGGAACTGTATGTCAAACGCGACAGCGACTACAAAAATATTGATAAAAGAGAACTGTTATGGAGTGGTATTGCAGAGCAAATGGGCCTTGATGGTGAGTTTCATTGTCTTTCATGTACATAGGCTTGCAACTTTTTCCAACATTTTCTGTGATTTCTGGGGCATTTCTGTTTTACAATAAGCACCATCTAATGTCAGGGAAAGAATTTGCATGTTCACTCGGCTCATCATCAGTGAAAATCGCTTGGATGTGAACACAAAAAAACGTGTTGAAAAACGCTGGCGAATAACGCGCGCCGATATTCGTCCCGGTGTGTACGGCCCTTTAGACAGTATTCTAGGTTATTACGTGAGGAAGTTTTTTGTCCAATAATTAGAATCTCTGTTTTTTTAGAGTTAAATAGTAGGAAATTACTAGTCATCAAGATTTTTTTATATCAGCTATGCATTCTGTTAATTTTGTAAATTGGTAAGTTTCGTCAGGGCATGAAGAAATATAGAGCTGAGTATCATCAGCATAACAGTGAAAACTAATGCAATGCTTCCTAATGATATCTCCCAAGGATAGCATGTACAGAGTGAACAGCAATGATCCTAGTACTGAGCCTTGTGGTGCTCAATACTGAACTTGTGATCAGTAAGACATCTCTTCATTTACTGCTACAAATTGATAACAGTCAGATAAGTATGATTTAAACCATGCTAATGCAATTCGACTAATGCCAACATAATTTTCGAGTCTATTTAAAATAATGCTGTGGTCAATAGTATCAAATGCGGAACTAAGATCGAGTAACACTAAAAGACCACGATCGGATGATAAGAGCAAATCATTTGTGACTGATGAGAGCTGTCTCAGTACTATGGTACGGTCTAAATCCTGAATGGAAATCCTTGCAGATACCATTTCTTTCTAAAAAGGAACATAGTTGTGAGGATATAGGGTCTAACATACATGTTGTCGATTTAGATGATTTAACGAGTTTAGAAAATTCTTCCTCTCCTATAGCGCTGAATGAATCATATTTTTCCTCAGGGAGACTAAGGAACCTGAGACCCGCGTCTCTCTGTAGGCAGGGGCGTGGTGAGCTGGTGCCTGTTTACGTCACGCAGTACCACAACATCCAAAAGGAAAATTCAAATGCAGTAGTCACCGTTCAACCTGAAGAGGGCAGCACTCAGAAGTTTTTACACCATATATTGTAGAATTAAAACACTTTATACCCAAATGTCAAAAAATTTACTCGAATCAATGAACAGCATTAATAAAGCCCCAGTCTTACAGATCATTAACTAAAAAAAGTTGTTTTAAGAGTTTAGTTACCCTTTAACAGTAAGAGCTTTTGAAGTAAGGGATCGAATATTCAGCAACCCAAGCTTTATCATTTGTTCATTTGTATTATATCTGTTTTTTATGTGTTTAAAATCAATTAAATTTTTACTCTTAACTAGGTTTGGGAGTTTTTTGTATTTCCTAATTCAGGGAACAGACACAGTCTCTATATGACGATATCTAGGTGAAAGAGTCTCTATGTGATAGGATTTATCTGACCTCAATGACGTGAGACAGCTGGCAGACGGTTGGTTTAGCCAGTCTGTCTGCTTCCTGACCTGAGCCCCAACTCATGTTTGAGCTCTAAGGCCCAATCCCAATTCTACCCCTTTTCCCTTCGTCTACCCCTACCCCTAACCCTTCGCCTTCCCCTTGACCCTTGAAACAGAGTGGCAAGGCGTAGGGGTGAAAATATTCCCCTAAGAAATGGGACACCACTACTACACCGTTACACGTCATTATACGTCGTAGCGCTTACGTCACAGGAGATGCGCTGATGTTTATCACAAACTTCCAAGATGCCGTCGACAGCTGCAGTCATCTCAGTTTCGTGGGTCAGTTATTTTTTTGCATTTGTCTTGTGACGTAAGTTTGCTGGTGTATCAGTTTATCGTAACGTTATATATGATGGCTGCAAAATTGACTTATTTGGACTTAAAGAAATGTTGCTCGCTGTCAGACTGGTTGATCTGATCATGTTGCAAAAAGCACGAAACTGTAAGCACTGTTCGTTTATATCATGTTCACATATAACCACAAGAAAACAATGCGTTCATAGCAGATGTACGGTAAAATATAAGCCAATTCCCTTCCGCGATTACATTCACCAGTTATCAGACATGTACAGGGCTCTCAAGTTTTATCAAAAGTTTAGAGTGAGATTTAGGGGAGGAGCCACCCAAATATTTGCAGCAGCGGTCCCTCGACCCAAACCAAATTCGTTTAAATTTTTGCTAGCAGTTCATTTTTGCCTATTGTTCATAATTGACCAGCACAAATGGAAATTATAACAATTGTTAAATCTGATAAAAAGACAAATTCATCCAACTAAAATAAATAGTTATATTTAAAAAATACAAATTTATTGAAAAATAAAAATAAATGTGACCCCAAACAAGCCAATTGAACATCAGTGCTCAATGTACATAACATTGTGTCATAACAACTTGCCCTGAGCATGTATGTCAAGACCCAAACCGGTCACCTTTACCGGGGTCATCAGATGCCCATTTTCCACAAGTTGGTATGATTCTTTTGGGTCTTCATGTAAAGTTTGTAACATACTTTGGTTAAAATTTCTCAATGGTTGTGTAAAACAACACCCTTTTTACCTCTTCAAAAACAGCTCTGTTCACAGTGACCCGTTTCGGTGCATGTCTCTTTAAATGATAATGAGCAACAACTTTTTGGCTTTGAGGATTAAAAAAAAGGGAATGGATTTTTTTCATTGCATGGTGATTGTGTCCACACACTGCAAAGACACATTTATTTGCAAATACGATATAAAAGTGTATTTTGCATCCGATGACCCCTTTAAAAGCAGTTGGAGAGTTTTTGAATGCATCAAAAATAATTTAGCACGAATTTGTTTATACTCCTCAACATCAGCTCTCACTGTCTTTGATCACAGGCAAGAGATTTCGTCCAGGAATCGTAAAATCAAAATGCTAAAAAAAAAAAATGAAGATGTCCGCAAACCGCATTCATCAGATCGGGCTCTTTCAACTTCCACTCCGTGTGTGCGCGTGTTGTCTAGTAATGAACGATGCAGCGGGAACACATAATTTACCCGGAAACAACTAATTCTAATTTCTGATTGGCTGGTAGCTAGCATTTAACTCTGTATAACTCGAGACAGATGCTATGAACTCGGCAGAGAACTTCCCTCCGTTTGCCTGCGCCTCGTCCATTAATTGTATAGCGGGACAAGTTCCCTTACTCCTCAGCGTGAGAAATACAAGGTGTGGCGTGTGAGCGTGTGAACGGGTTGAAATGCGTGTGTCTCACGCCCAATGCGTGAGACTTGAGAGCCCATATGTTGCGGGATTATCGTTAGCAAACTATAGCGATTTTGGCGATTTTTTTTTTACAAACGTTTCTTTGAAGAAACTGACCATAAATATGAACACAAGATTGAATGTAACATAAAGCAAATCATTATTTGTGGTTAAAATACTTATTAAAGCCCAAAATTCATACATTTATGGGTCTTGTTTTCTGCTTGGGCAGCCATTTTGCGTCTGTAGCCGGTATATGCAGTGACACTTCTCATACCCCTTCGTTTGAAGTGTGGTCCCGAAAAATCTTCGTTTGAAGGGCTATCTGGCCCTTCCCCTTAGCCCTCCCCCTCCAACCAAAAGAGAATCGGGACAGCCCTACCCCTTCACGTGCACGTGCAAAACAGAAGGGAAGGGGAAAGTGAAGGGGTAAGAGGTAGAATTGGGATTGGCCCTTACTATCTGCCACATTACTAGAGAGAAGAGCAGCACCATCCCAGGAGGGATGAACACCATTTCTTTTCGACAGGTCAGGTCTGCCCCAAACACTTTTCCAATTGTCTATGAATTCTATATTATTTTAGGGACACTAAGACACTGGCTAGCCATTGAGTGAGGACAGTCTACTAAGTATCTCATCACTCCTTCGAACAGGAAGGGGGCCAGAGCAAATTACAGTGCCTGACATTGTACTTGCGAGTTCACACACCTCTTTAACGTTAATTTTAGTGATCTCCGACCAGCGAAGTCGAACATCATTAGTGCCGACGTGAATAATAATCTTAGAGAATTTATGATTAGCATTAGCCAGCACTTTTAAAATGTGCTTTGATGTCAGGCACTATGGCTCCCGGCAAATATGTGACTATGGTGGCTGGTGTCTCTATTTTCAGGTTCCGTGTAATAGAATCACCAATGACTTGGGCACATTCAGCAGGATTCACAGTGGGTGTCACACTGAGTGGGGAGAATCTATTTGTTATGGTAATCAGAACGGAAGAGCGGTGTTTTCTACAACATCTCACGGTCACCCAGTTGCCCTGCTGCACGGGCTCTACAGCCGGAACCGAACAATGTACAGAGTTCACTAAACTAGTCGATAGCAGTAGCGTCCATAGCACTAAAGCCCTTGCACTCTTACTATCCTCAATTAAACTATGGATGCGTGTCTCTAGTTCTGAAATTTTCTCCGTCAGCCTGACTAAGAAGGCTATACTATACATGTGACACAAAGAGCAAGTGACAATAACAGGAGAAGACATTACTCACCATGTTTGTTGACTATCCTACTTACCACAGTTGATTGATAGACTTGTAAAAAGCGTGAGCGCGCGTGAAAATAAAATTAAAAAAGACGGCAAGCACGGATGGCAGGTTAACAGGCTATTGAGAAACTAGTGTGTTGTGCTAGCGATAACGATTTAGATAAAAGCTAGCGATGTCAGATTAATGTGATAGGAAAAATTAGACTATATCTAATATATGTTGATGAGTAAGTTATATTTAGCAATATAAACAAAAAGGAATAATAGTAAATAGAGATTCAAAAGAAAGCTATATGGAGCTTACAGACGCAAACCAGCAGCAAGGCAGACAGGAGCAATCGATAGGCAAGGTAGAGTGTGTCCAAGTGTGTTCCAGTGTGTTCATGTTTTCACTCACGTTTGACCTCGATGGACTGAACAGAGTAAATTAATATTTCAACATAAAAGAAGGCGGAGCCTCCGCACATACCTGCAATTGGACCAATGGTAGTACAAAGGTGCCAGCAGCCATATAACCCTGTAGCCCAAGACTGGTTGCCCACTGAAGCTAAGCAGGGTTGAGCCTGGTTATTACATGGATGGGAGAGTTTCTGGGAAAACCAGGTTGGCGCTGGAAGAGGTGTTAGTGAGGCCAGCAGGGGGTGCTCACCCTTTGGTCTGTGTGGGTCCTAACGCCCCAGTATAGTGACGGGGACACTACTGTCAAAGAGCACAGTCCTTCGGATGAGACGTTAAACTGAGGTCCTGACTCTCTGTGGTCATAAAAATCCCAGGATGTCCTTCCGAAAAAAGAGTAGGGGTGTAACCCCTGAGGGGGTGGTGATGGCGCAGTGAATAAGACGCATGCCTTTGGTGTGAGAGACCCGGGTTCGAATCCACTGTGAGACACCAATGTGTCCCTGAGCAAGACACTTAACCCCTAGTTGCTCCAGAGGTGTGCGACCTCTGACATATATAGCAATTGTAAGTCGCTTTGGATAAAAGCGTCAGCTAAATGAATAAATAAAAATAAAATTAAAATAAACCCGTGCATCCTGGCCGAATTTGCCCATTGGCCTCTGTCCATCATGGCCCCCTAATCATCCCCATATACTGATTGGCTTTATCACTTTTACATTTTAGATAAAGGTAAGAGTCTCCACCACTCTCCTCTCCACCACTAGGCTGGTGTGTGGTGGGCGTTCTGGCGCAATATGGCTGCCGTCGCATCATCCAGGTGGATGCTGCACATTGGTGGTGGTTGAGGAGATCCCCCCCCCCCCCTTCTATGTAAAGTGCTTTGAGTACCCAGACAAGTGCTATATAAATGTAACAAATTATTATTATTATTATTAAAGGTGTTTACCAGCCGGAACGAACTTTCCGGAAAAGCTTTTTGGCAAGCTGTTTCTAACTTTCAACTCCAAACGAAGTTTATTTTGGCCTGATTTAAAAAAAAATGACATTCACATCAGTTTTAGTAGCTTATATCGGCACCTTTAGGGTATGTTTACATGACAACGATATGCTTAAAATGGAGAAGTTTATCCTTTGAGTTTTCCGCGTACAGACGACACCATTATCAAAACGATCCCCATTCACACGGATCCGCGAAAATGACTAAAAACGCTGTATTCTGCTATCCAATAGATGGCGATAAAACACTATAGACTGAACACATAATACGCATGTGCATGACGTCATCGTCTTCAGAGATTCACGTTTTTGTTGTTTACATGGAGACTTGCACTTTGAAACCCGTTTTATAAAGTTTGCGTTTTCAGGCACGCAAACTGCACGTTTTGCAGTTGTCGTGTAAACGAGCGGCCAAAACGCATAAAAAGTTTTACGTTTTTAGCTGAAAACGGTGTTGTGTAAACAGCCCCTTAGTTGACATGAAGGTGGAACGTTTCTTATAATCAACAGAATGTTTAAAGGGGACCATTAATATGGAACCTTTAGACAAAATACAAAAAAAAAGGTAAGGTGACCTGTAAAATACCTCAATGTTCAAAATTAAATGTGAGGATGTGCCTGCACACTCAGGATCTTGTGATCACAAAAGGCAAAATTAATTGAAATGGCCAATGGATAATGCAGCCGTTGCTAATGACCTCTCTAGAAGGGTCCTTCCTGAAGGGATCCAGTTGCTCATTTTCGCTGGGAAAGACCCTGAATTCATGCGGCAAAATTCTGCAGGCAAAATGCACTGATTTCAATAAGAATCTGCACGATCAAGAATTTCTCCCCACACGGGTTTCGGATTCAACTAAGTTGAACTTTGAACAGATGAATTCACTGCAATCACTAACATAAAGTTACATTAGTGTCATAAAAAGGGTAGAGATGATTTTAAGAAACAATTCATTGTGACATTACAAAGTTAAATTTCTGTAAGGCTTACTGAGGTTCCATACATATAAACCGAATTTCTGTGTCCAGCCACAGACTTATTTCTAGTTTTACATTCTCTGATGCACTGTAAACTGAAGGCTTATTAATGTTGAAAAGCGAAATCTTTAGTGATTTTTAATTTAGTTGGCAATGTTTTTAATGACAATTTACATAACCACACACAGATTTACAGTGCTTCCTGTTTGATAAAGGTTTACATTGCCTGACACAGTGAACTGAGTAATAATAAAGCTGATGTGCAAAAGTGACACTCCCTTTCTAGTCTAGAATGGCATGACTCAACACATGACTCAACAGGTGTGATGCAATCTAATACTGCTGTAGTTGATGCTCTTTCTGGATTGCTTTTGCAGACACTGTGCTATTTGCTACCATATCCCACGAAGTGTTAATAGTTGCTTAAAATAAGTTAATGTTTTATTTTCAAGGCATGTTTGAGCACTTACAGGTTTGACCTTTGAACAAACAAAACTTAAAGTTGCAGGTGCAATTTCTGATTAATGCTGTTGAAAATTTTAATCAACACCTAAACAATTAATTTAGTGAATATTTAGATTTCAACTATCAACAGTGTCTGTACTCAGAAATTGCTTACTGTACCTTTAATATATAAATATACATGAAACATACATGAACTTTATGACAATGTTGTATGTGGGATTCGGAAGCATAGGTGAATGAGCAAATACCTGAAATTAGACAATAATGACAGGAAATAACTATAACATGTGACCACCACTCCTCCATAAGTTGTAAAAGTAATGTGAAATAAAGTAAAATATTAATAAGTGCCAATAATTCCAGATTATAATTTGAATTTGTTATCATATTAATGTCACGGAGGAAGCAGACCTTATTTTTTTTTTAGCAGGTAACGGGTGAATCACAGATAATGCAGATAAGTGAACAACATGAATTATGGTAATATTAGAGCTTAAATAAAGAACGTTGGTAACAAAGAGTTTCGGTTCCCATTGACGTCCATTGTTTTTTTGTTTTTGTTTTTTTTGTCCATTCAATTAAAATTCTGTGGGAATTGAAACTGTTATTCTTTAAAATATCTTCATTTATGTTCCACAGAAGAAAGAAAGTAAAACAAGTTGGACCACCCCAAGTTAAGTCGACAGCATAATAACTTTTCTTGAGCTTTGTAAAAGCTTTTGAAAACCATGTGAAAACCAACACAAATACAAAGAGTAGGCCTACAACTCTGCACATCTATTTGAAACTATGTTCGCATGTAAACAGTTGTAACAAGCATTTAGATAAAAGGTTTTAACTATTCCTTTAAGATTTCCCATTTAAGTGTGTCCAAATGTCTCATTCATTCAAAGAATGACTGATTAAAAAAAGATCACTATCTCTGGCTATGTCCTAGAAACTAAACTTCTAATCATCCAATGCTCTGGATTCTGAACATTGTTTTCTTTTTCAGGAAATGTACACATACGATTGTTTGATAGAATCAAAGTACTTCCCTTTATTGCACTCTTGAATAGAACAGAAACTAGAATGAGTGAAACCATTACTTGGCATGTCACTGTGCTGTGTGTAGGTGTTACAGTAGGTAAGATTACATAATACTTCTAGTCCTGTACTTTATCCAGCTAATACAATCTGTGGGGATTCCCCATTTCATACTAGAAACACCAGGAATGTTTGGTATCCTTGTGAGAATGATGAAATAGTTTTGTTGTAGATATTGCATTAATATGCTTCTATGTAGTTTCAATGCACCATTTTTTACTTTGCACAATTCAAATGTGATTTTTTTTTAAATATGAAAGGGAATTCTAAAGTACTTGGTATTTCGACACTTTAGGATGCCTATCATTACAAAATAAGATAGAAATTGACATATATAACTGTTAACCAAATGGAATTTTCTGAGCCATGACTTTTAACCAGCTGTAGTCTTTGTAGCTAGTCTTTTTAGTAGCTGTCCAAATGAAGTCGTCACATTAACAATTAACATGTTCCCTTAACATTTTTATCAACATTTAAAGTGTCAAAATATATGATTATATATTATATAATAATTATATATATTATATATAATAATCTTTGAAATAAATGTCATGCTGATACCACTTAAATGTTCACTTAATTGTTGAAATTTTATATAAGACAAATATACTGTATAAGGAATGGTTGTAATGTGACTGGCCCTACCTGCACTGCTCAGAGTGGGATTTTATCCATCGTTACAGTGTAAAAGAAGTACAAAGAGTTCTGTTGTTATGGCCCTCTACCAGGATGAAGAATTTTAACAGTATGTTGTAACCCTATTAGAAAGCATATACAGTACATCAGCTTAAATTTTGTAAATTAATTTCTTTTGGCAATCAAATTCACTTTTTAAATCTTTTTTATAACCAACCCTCATCATTTTTTAGTAAATATGTGCATGCAGAATATATCAAATACAATGTAATTTTGTTAGATATTTGAATCTACAGTGACTGTCATGTGACTTTAACAAAAAAAACAGAGATGATACTGCAGGATAGACAAAGTATGCCTTTCCTGTCTAAATTATTTTTGTCTATATGTAAATACAATTGAATATTATGCATACTCCTTTCTGTGGTGAACATTATACTCAGTGAAACTTAATTTCTCAAAGAGTTAAGAGTACAGTATCAGTGACACTTCCTAGTAAAGGAAGTTTGACATTTGTAGGATCGAAGTAGCCTTTGTGCAGTAGTGTAAACTACTATCTAGAAGGTTTGGAATTCTTGTGTAGGTGTGAGAAAGCAGTTAGCTCAGTCATGTTTAAGGATGCCACATTTCTACCAGCATTTATTCGGCATGCCCCACATTCTCCACATTTTCTTATTTAATGAGATTCTAAACGAGCCCAATTTCTAGAGGATAACCTATCCTTTAATGATGACTGAAATACATGATAGAAACTACAATTCCTTCCTTAACATGACCCTGAAACTGTTCCCCTCCCCATCTTTATTTCCTTAAAGGGATAGTTCAGAAAAAAAAAAAAATTGCCACCATTTATTCAGCCTCATGCTGAAGAAGATATCTTAAAATTATTTTGGATCCAATTGACTTTCATTGAATGGACAAAAACATTTTTAAAAAGTTAAACAACAGGTGAACTATCAGAAAGAAAACTAGCAAAAGAAAAATAAATCCAGAATGCACAGCAGCAAAGACCTGCAGAATGAGATAAGGCCTATAGGTCTTTTTATTTGGGGTTGTCTCCTCTTTGTAGTTGATCATACTTGGCTTTCACATGTCACTTTCACTTAACTAAACTGTTAGTGCCAAAAGAGTTTCACAAGTTCCTCAAAAGTTGCAGTAAACATATTATATTTAATGGATTAGTACACCTCAAAATGAAAATGTCCCTTATAATTTACTCACCACAATGCCATTCTAAAAATATTATATTTAAAGGATTAGTTCACCTCAAAATGAAAATGTCCTAATAATTTACTCACCCCAATGCCATTCTAAAAATATTATATTTAAAGGATTAGTTCACCTCAAAATGAAAATGTCCTAATAATTTACTCACCCCAATGCCATTCTAAAAATATTATATTTAAACGATTAGTTCACCTCAAAATGAAAATTTCCTAATAATTTACTCATCCCATGCAAAATCCAGAAATGTTTTCTGAGAAGAAAGACATGGATATCTTGTATGGCATTGGGGTGAGTAAATTACTAGGAAATTTTCATTTTGAGGTGAACTAATCCTTTAAAGGGTTAGTTCACCCAAAAATGAAAATGATGTCATTAATGACTCACCCTCATGTCGCTCCAAGCCCTTAAGACCTCCGTTCATCTTCAGAACACAGTTTAAGATATTTTAGATTTAGTCCGAGAGCTTTCTGTCCCTCCATTGAAAATGTATGAACGGTATACTGTCCTTGTCCAGAAAGGAAATAAAGACATCATCAAAGTAGTCCAATGTGACATCAGTGGGTTAGTTAGAATGTTTTGAAGCATCGGAAATACATTTTGGGCCAAAAATAACAAAAACTACGACTTTATTCAGCATTGTATTGTCTTCCGGTTCTGTTGGGGATACAGTAACTGTATGCGGAGCGGTAAGGACAGTTTGCTAATCTGATAAATGATGTTCACTTGATAACATCCTGCTGCAACCTCTGGAAGTGACCTAATAATTAGAATATCCTTTAGGATTTCCAATGTGGTTGGATGCACTGATGACACGCATATTCCCATCATTACACCTTCCTAAAATGAAACTGATCACTGTATGGAATGGAAGGATGCCAGATGGGAAGGGTAGTCCGAGATACTTGATGTGCTGTAACCGCCACCACAGCGGTTAAAAATACACAAATTATTCACAATTTATTTGGTCACCTTTATTTCCGACAAATACAAATACAAAAGCAACAGTTATTCTTTTTCCTGTTGGATATTAATATTCTTCCAATACTTGGTATTATGTCCATCTCCTTCATCTGTCAGTAGTGGTGGTGTTTTGCGAGCCTCTACCTGCTGTTGGCTGAGTAGAAGTCAAATGTTAATTTTATTACCCTAATTAAGAAATGTTACAGGTTGGATTAGAGAACATTTAAATATGTGAAAAGAGCACTAAATGGAAAAAGCTACGGGACTACGTCTCCATTCCCTCCTTCAGGGAACAAGGGTTACATACGTAACCGAGACATTCCCTTTCAGTTTGGTCACGTTCGACGTAGTCGACGTACCGACTGATTGGGATCCCCATTAAAACGCCACTAGTGCTGCCACCTTCCGGTGCCTAGACAAAAGCCTCCTGATCGCCGTAGGGATCACAACATATGGACCCAGCACAGGTTCCACCAGTGCATACAAGTGTTAGGCCTGGCATCGGACACTCCGTAATGTCCGTTGCCGAAGGCTGTGGAGGAACTTTACTGGAGCAAGTATGGGGCAAGTATCCAGTCCATAGGAGGGTAATGGCAGAGTAAGCCGACGCTTCGAACAGGGCTTACAGTGTAACTGGCTTCTATGCGAAGGGAGCATACGGGAAGCAACCAGCTCGACACGTAGGCTATAGAATCTAGCGAACTTGTTTGGTGTCGCCCAGCCCACAGCTCTACAGTGCTCTACATCGGTCAGTGAGGCACACTGTGCCAATGTCCACGAAGCAGCTACACTCCGAGTGGAGTGGGCTCACAACCCAGGGGGCATTGTGCATCTTGGGAATGACACGCAAAAATGATGGCATCCACTATCCAGTGGGCCAATCTCTGCTTGGAGACAGCCTTTCCCTTCTGATAGCCTCCGTAACAGACAAAGATGTTTTGCGTTCTGTCCACATATAACCGCAAGGAGTGGAAGGGACAGAGAAAGCCAGGGCTGGGTCTACCTCCTCTGGGGGCAGTGCATGCAGGCTCACCACCTGGTCCCGAAAGGGAGTGGTAGTAACCTTGGGCACATTTTAACACAGCTGTCTGCAGGGCTCAAAGGGAGGTCTCTGCAATGCAGTCATACCCAGAGATAAGTCCCGATAGGGTATAGAGGGGGAGCGAGACGGATTCAGTCTACTCTCTTCCCTCAGGAACCTGACGATCAAGTCATGCTTTCCCACAGATTTCCTATCCACTGCATCATGATGTAAGTCAAATAGAGGCAACATACATTTTGAGGGTGGAGGGAAAAGAAAGCAGGAAAGAAAGCACGGAAGAGACCAAACACCTTCGGGGGTCTTCTCGGAGAGAAGAACACCACTCAACGAACAGGTTCCACTTCAGGCGTAAGCATGCCTCGTAGAGGGTGCTCTCGCAGAAGTGTTAGTGTCTACAACCATTTGTGTGTTTGTGGTAGATCACATAGAACCTCCGCGTCCCATCCATTCGGACCAGACATGGAGTTTTCCAGAGGTCTGGACGCGGGTGCCATACGGTGCCCCATCCCTGAGAGGGTGTCCTCCCTCAGAGGAATGGGCCAGGGAGGGCTGTCGAGAAATGCATTAGTTCGGGGAACTAGGTCCGGTTGGGCCAATACAAAAACTAGCAATACCTGCTCCTCTTCCTCCCTGACTTTGCACCGTGTCTGTGCAAGAAGGCTCACTGGGGGAAACGCATACTTGCAAAGGCCCGGGGCAAGCACCTCCATGCCCAGGGTACCCTCGGTCAGGGAGTAAAACAACAGGCAATGGGATGAGTCCGGAAAGGCAAACAGATCTATCTGTATGGCCCCCAAGTTGTCCCAGACCAGCTGGAACGCCTGGGGATGGAGTCTCCACTCTCCCTGGGCCACAGGCTGTCTTAGGGGCTCGTCGGCAGCACGAATGAGCAGGCGGGGAATATAAGTGGCATGAAGTGCCCTCAGAAGCTTCTGACTCCATAGGAAAAGGTGACGGATGAGTTGCAACATGCGAGGCAAGTGTAGTGCAACGGTCACAGTGTTGTCCGTGTGGACCAGTACATGCTTGCTGAGCAGCAGTTCGAGGCGTATCAAAAGGTGTACTGCTAGCAACTCGAGGCACTTGATGTCCCAATGCAGTTGGGGGCCCGTCCAGATCCCTGTTACTGCATGCCCGTTATACGTTGCCCCCCAGCCGGTGTTGGTGGACACTTGTCCTAGGGGCACACTGGCCCGGAGAAACGACAGTATTCAAGCAGTTCAGCCCCAACCGCACACATTCCTCTGTGAGCCGTGACCGACTGTTGGACTGAGTCCAGTACAATGAAGTACAGGCTGTAGAAGCCGGTCTTCATATCGGTTGGAGGGACCGGCTCTATCGTATCCTTCACCAGTAGGACTGCGATGTCCACGCACAAAACAGGGACACTTTTGGTTAACACTGAAGTGAGCGAAATGCACTGAACTTGGCGGACGCCGGCTGATTCTGAATCGTATAGCTGAGTCTGACGGTACAGAGGAGCCAGCTGGGACCGGTTGGGAAGTACTCTCAGGCTTCTACGAACCGGGCCAGGGAGCCAGCTCAGAAGGCCCGTGGGTGGTCCGAAGCAGGGTCTGAGTGTGCGGTGCAACACTTACAGCAGGGGGTCAGCAGGGGGTGCGTGAGAAGGCGTTTGACCGGGTCCTCAAACTGCACTCAGTTGACGGCTGGCGATACAAGAGGGGGCTGAGGGCTGCAAGGCTTTACAGGGTCGCACACCACCAGTCTGGCACTCTTGGGACCCAGGAACAGAGGAATTTTTGTTCTTTTTTTAAAAATGTGGGTACCGCAGGAACTCCAGAGAGCCAGCGGTGGAACACAAATACAAACAAAACAAAGATTCTCCACCCGTGGAGTGACCATCTCCCGTAGAGCTCCTTCCTCCATCCCTGGGTGGCCCGTCTTCAGTTGCGCTTGCCACCTGGCTTGACAGTGCCTGGACTGGAGCGCTTTCAACCTGGCTTGACAGTGCCTTGCCTGGAGCGGAGGCGGTGGCAGGTGGACTTACATCATGAACGGCTTTGTAAGCCTTGCCCGTAAGAACGGACGAGAACTTACAGGCCTTAGATGGGAGACGAGGATCCCCCATGGAAGGGTATATATATATATATATATATATAAGGTTCAAATGTTCACTTATCTTACCTTGATGCGATATTGTAGGCTAGTGTATTCTTTTTATCATGTACATAAATGGACCATGGTGAATATATTTACACAGGTTTTCAACCCTATTTGAATATAAAAAAAGTGCAGTTCAAATGTTACTCCCGCTCGTCATCGGTAGCTGTCACAGTTGCTAGGCGACAAGAACAATCGTCCGTAATTTTTTTAAATAAAAATGCTGTCGTCACCAGCGCACAATGACTTATGGGGAAGGATAGGCCACTAAGGATCCATCTATGTATCATGTCTTTCACTGGGAAACAAAGGGTGCATTTGGCGTCGCATTTGAATCAGGGTAGCCTTCGTCACGCCGCGATGACGCAACCGGCCTTCGAATACGGGCTTCAAAGGGGGAGAATTGAATTGGGACAGCCTTCATCGTGCTGCGGTGATGCAATCGTCCTTCAAATGCGACCTTCGAAGGGTGCAGCTTTTGAATTGGGACATCCTTCGTAGCGCCCCTGTGGTGCTTTGTCGCGCTGCTGTGACACAAACGGCCTTCAAATACGGCCTTCGGAGGATGCAGCCTTCACATTGGGACACAGCTACTGTGTGGAGAGTGCTTTTGTGCTGACTGTGTTGAAGATTGGATGATCTGCAGGTGATAGCGATCTCTGTGATTGGGAAGAGCATGCAGGTGAGGGCCAGGGAGGATGATGGGAAATGTAGTGAGGAGGAGGAGACTAGATGGTGACTGTGACACCATCAGGGTTACATTAACTATACATTAGCTGTGTTTACATAGAGTCCTAATGCAACTAATTATTTGACTCATAGCCATTTATGACTACTAATGCTTCAATTGACCACCTTGATCTGAATAGACTAGCCTAACCAGTAGGAATTTAATTTGAGAGGGTGGTATGAGCCTTTGACAATTTCTTCAATGTGAGAATATTTGATGTTGATAGCCTTGTAAACAAAAATCAGCTGGAATATTTATTTGGGATGAATTCATTTGAAATGATGAAAAAATCTACATATAAACAATCCAGTTATCTGTCACAATGTTTTACTCACATCACAATTGCTGTCGATCATGCTGTCCTGTGCCTGCCCATGTGGCCTCAGAGCTGCTGCCTCTTGAAAGTATTTCTGCTATTCATCTTCCCCCAATGTGGCCCACCTGCCCTTAATATCATTCATTGTGCCTGAGGAGAAAATAAATGCACAGAAAACTTAACTCTTTAGAGTCAGCATCTCTTTTTTAAAGTAAATTCATACAACGACAATCTGTCCAACACACTGATTTACTTGGGTTGTGAAAACCCATTTCTCTGTAACAACTCTGTAAAAACAAGATAACATGTAAAGTAGATGACCTGATGATTCTTTTTAATACACACAGCAGTCTTACACTGATAAACGCAACTTGTTTGAATGAAGTACTTGCCAAATACTATCTTGAAAATCTGTTTCATGATCCTTGTAAACCCCAGATGTCAACAGGGCCACTATCTTCTTCTTCTTCTTCTTTACTGGCGGATTGCAAACAACTTTTAGGTGCATACCGCCACCTACTGTACTGGAGTGTGTATCATCATGTCACTTAATAATTAGTTAAATTCTATTCCACAACCTTGTGTCTTTTAAAAATTTAAATAGTGCCTCCCTGGTAATTCTTATATCCTCTCTCTCTCCTTCTGATCCCACAATCCCTACCAGATTCCACTCCCGCCCTGTCTGCTGAACCTTATCTTTAAATACCCGTCTTTCCACCTCATTCAATGTACAGTACAATATTATGTGTTCAGCATCTTCTTTAACACCACAGTTCTCACATTTCTCACTTTGCCTTTTGCCCATTAAAAAGTGCCATTTAGCCCTGTGTGATCCACCCTTAGCCTTGTCATTATAATTTCCTCTCTCCTGTTTTTTTCCATGTCATTTTTAATACTGACAGATTTTTGTAATATATAATATTTCCTTCCTTTCCTATCTTCTTCCCACCATTTCTGCCATATTTCAAGTCCTTTACTCTTAACCACCGCTTTTCCTTCACCTTTTCCTAGTGGAATTGTAACTGTTATTACCTTTAGTAATGCCTCTTTTGCCAGTTTATCTGCAATCTCATTCCCTTTTATCCCCTCATGTGCTGGTACCCAACAAAACTGAACATCTATACCACCCCAATGCAATCTTAACAAACTGTGATAGAGTTCTATTAGTAGATCTTCTCTGACCGATATCATTGACTGAATACTTTTTATGATAGCTAAAGAGTCTGTGCATATTACCACCCTGTCTGGTCTGACCTCTTCAACCCACTGCAATGCAATAATGACTGCTACTATTTCTGCTGTATATACAGATAACCGGTCAGTTAGTCTTTTGGATAAATTTATTTTAAAATCTGGAATATGAATACCAACTCCCACACATTCCTGTTTATTCTTGGCTCCGTCTGTATACATCTTTAAATAATCAAAATAACTGTTTCTCATGTAATTGCTTGTATTAATTCCCACTTCCTCCATTCTCCATTCTCTTTTCTTTTCCATGATATTAATATCAATCTTTACTTCTGGGAAAAGCCATGGTGGTATATTACTCACTGGATTGGCCATGGTGAAATCTAAGGCTTCCATTTCATATTCCCTCACTCTTTCTTCCCTTGTCCATCCATACCCAAACCCCCGATATTTTGCATACTCCCAACATTCCTGAATTGTATCTTTGGTTGGGTTGTCATTCCCACTTCCTTTAAGTCTGATCCAATATGTCATCGCAAGTTTCTCTCTTCTTAACTCCAATGGTATCTCTCCTGTTTCTATTAGTATAGCATTAATGGGGGTTGTCTTAACAGCACCGATACATACACGTAATGCTCTGTACTGTAATCTTTTAATTTTTTCCAATGTTGTTTTTGCCGCTGCTCCATAAACTACACAACCATAATCAATTGCTGACCTCATGCATGCCCTATAGATGTTAATTAAAGACTGTCTATCTGCACCCCAGTCACATCCAGCCACAGCTCTCAGAAGATTTATAACTTTTTTGCATTTAGTTTCTAAATGCTTAATGTGTATTTTCCATGTACACCTATTATCAAACCATAGACCCAAATATTTGAATTCATTTACTTTCCCCATTTGTTGTTCATATAATGTTAACTTATCAGCATATTGCTTGCGCATCTTTGTGATCATCATATAACAAGATTTGCTCGTCGACATCTTAAACCCCCACTTATATGACCACATCTCTACTTTATTAATTGCTTTCCTTATATTTTCTAATACATATGGCACATTCCTTCCTCTCATCCAAATGGCACCATCATCCGCATATAGTGCAGATTTGATACATCCATCAAAGTTTGAAAAAATATCATTTATCATTATGTTAAATAGTATTGGACTAATTGCACTCCCCTGGGGGATACCATTATCTACATCCAATTCCATTGACATCTCTGATCCAACCTTAACTTTAATTTTCCTACCTGTTAAAAAGTCCATAATCCAATTATATAACCTTCCTCCAATACCCATTCTATTTAATTTAATTAGCAGTCCTTCCCTCCACATGGTATCATATGCCTTTTCTATGTCAAAATACACTATTGTCATTAGTTCTTTCATTTTCAATGCCTTTTCCACATCATTACTTACTCTAACTAATGCATCTATTGTAGATCGTCCTTTCCGAAATCCACTTTGTATATTAGTCAGCAATCCTCTCTGTTCCAATATATATGATAATCTGCGAACTATTATCCTCTCCATCCATTTACATAAATGTGATGTCAAAGCTATAGGCCTATAGTTATCAGGGTTAGCTGGATCCTTACCAGGCTTATTAAATGGTAATATTACTGCACTTTTCCAACTATGCGGCAGTATTCCTTCCCTCCATATCTTATTAAAAAGTCTTAATACTAATTTGGATGATTCAACTGGTATCTGCCGGAACATGGCATAACACAATTGATCTTGCCCAGGAGCTGTATATCCAGTGCCTATCAAAGCTATGTTGAGTTCCGACATTGTAAAATCCATATCTAGCGATGACACCCCATCCTCCCTTTTCATCTTCACTTCCTTGTTCTCTCTAAGTGCAAGTTCTTTCTGCTGCTTATGGATTTCACTCAGGTGATTACAACTGTGTACTGCCACAAATGCCCTACCTAACACTTCTGCCTTTTCTTTATCTGTCACTACCATCTTCTCTCTATCTATCAAAGCTGGGATTTTAACCGACGTCCTTTTTCCATTCATTCTCTTGAACATAGACCATATATCCCCTAACTCTACTCCTCTACCTATATTGGAACAGAATTCTCTCCAATTTCTCTTTTTGCTGTTTTTAATTATCCTACGTGCCACAGCCCTTTTCCTTTGATAATCTATAACATTCTCATGTACCAGATTCCTCTTTAATATTCTTAATGCCTTGTTTCGTTCTTTTACAGCTCTACTACATTCCTCGTTCCACCAAGGTACCACTGTCAGGGATGTCTGAAGGAAGGACCCAAGAGCGATAGCAGATTAACAATGTCTTTAATATAACAAAGGAATGCGCCTTGTAGGGCTAGCAACAGAAAGTCTCTCATTAAATGCTGCAAACAGTAGAGAAGTAACCCTGGGCAGGGCTGGCGGGTCCCGGGGTGACAACGAAGGAGAAAAGCAGAGCCTCTACAGCAGCGGTATGGAACTCAGGTAAGGAACCCGTCTCTTGTCTTCAGTAGCAGGGTAACTGGGCAGATAACAGCTTTAGCGAGCAAACAATCAAAGAAGCCTGCAGAACAGGACTCACCAAACAAGACAGGACAGGACAAGATAATCAGGTGAACAGTCAGACTCGTACGCAATCATAGATAATAATCTGGCAAAGGAGAGGTGGAAGAAGGAACAAGAAGTAGGAAGACTAATCAGAGGTAAAGAGGTAGCAGGTGAGAAAGGAATGAATGCAATAGCGATAATTGAAGAGAGGGCTGGCAGAGAATGAAGAGAGTAATAGTAAATGGGTGTGTCTGCACAGAGTGTGTGTGTGTGTGTGTGTGTGAGAGTGAAAGAATGAATGAAAGATAATAGCGTGTGTGACCAGAAGAGGGAGACAGAGAAAGGAAGGAGAATACCAGGATCATGACAGTACCCCTTCCTCAACGAGCGCCACCAGGCGCTCCCGAGGATGGAGCCTGACGGGAGCAGTAGAAGTCATCAATGAGCGAGCGGTCC
Source organism: Siphateles boraxobius (assembly GCF_051911475.1). NCBI lineage: Eukaryota > Metazoa > Chordata > Actinopteri > Cypriniformes > Leuciscidae > Siphateles > Siphateles boraxobius. The sequence continues at coordinate 11,969,171 of NW_027509219.1, read as the reverse complement.
AGGACGTCCCGGGAGGGGATCCAGCTTCTCTCCTCAGGACCGTATCCCTCCCAATCGACCAGAAATTGATGACCGCGGCCTCGAGGACGGACATCCAATAACCTGCGAACTCTATAGACGGGAGAACCCTCAACACGAATGGGATGGGATGCAGGACGGGTCGGGGCGCGTATGACAGGTTTTACGCAAGACACGTGAAAGACTGGATGAATACGACGGAGATTGGGAGGTAGTTTAAGCCTGATAGAGACAGGACTCACGACCTTAGAAACACGAAAAGGTCCAATGAATCTGGGGGCCAATTTGCGAGAAACGGACTGTAACGGGAGGTTAAGGGTGGAGAGCCACACCCTCTGACCACAAGTATACCTAGGACTCTTAACGCGGTGTTTATTAGCAGCTCGGCGAGTGAGAGAACGAGAATGACATAACGCTGATCTCACCCTTCTCCATGTGCGTCTACAGCGTCGAATAAAAGCCTTGGCCGACGGGACACTAGAATCAGAGTCTTGGGACGGAAAAAGCGGCGGTTGATACCCAAGACAGCAATGAAAAGGAGACAGGCCGGTGGCGGAGGATGGAGCCGAATTGTGCGCGTACTCAGCCCAAGGAAGCTGTTCAGTCCAAGACGCGGGGTTGCGGAACGCAAGACTGCGCAGAATGCGCCCAATAATCTGATTAGCGCGTTCGGCCTGACCATTAGTTTGCGGGTGAAAACCAGAAGAGAGACTAAGGGACGCACCGATTAGTCGACAAAATTCTTTCCAGAATTGAGAAGTGAACTGGGGTCCCCTGTCAGAAACAATATCAGAGGGAAGACCGTGAATCTTGAAGACATGATCGACGACCGTCTGTGCAGTCTCTTTGGCGGAGGGGAGCTTAGGAAGAGGGATAAAATGAGCGGCCTTGGAGAACCTGTCAACGACCGTGAGAATAACAGTATTTCCCCCCGAGGAGGGAAGTCCTGTTATAAAATCGAGCGCGATATGAGACCACGGACGGGACAGAATAGGAAGCGGCCGGAGAAGTCCCGCGGGCGGTGAATTACTGGGTTTGGTCTGGGCGCAGACAGAGCAAGACGCAACGAACCGGCGGATATCACGTTCGCGGGTGGGCCACCAAAATCTTTGGCGGATAGCCGCAAGCGTTCCTCTTACTCCGGGATGAGCAAACAGCTTAGAGGAATGCCCCTATTGCAGAACGGCAGACCGCGCAGTGACGGGAACAAACAACAAATTCCTAGGACACTGACGAGGAACGGTGACAAGGGAAAGAGCTCGTTTGACTAGTCGTTCGATTCCCCAGATGGAAGCTACGAGGACGCATCCCTGAGGAAGGATCTCTTCCTTAACAGGGACCTCCCTGGGGGAAGCGAACTGGCGAGAAAGCGCGTCGGGCTTGAGATTCTTCGAACCGGGGCGATAAGAAATGGTAAAATTGAAACGGCCAAAAAATAACGCCCAACGAGCCTTACGGGCGTTAAGACGCTTAGCAGATCGGATGTATTCGAGATTTCTGTGATCGGTCCAGACAATGAACGGAACGGAGGAGCCCTCTAGCCAGTGACGCCACTCGCCCAAAGCTAAACGAATGGCCAACAGTTCGCGGTTACCCACGTCGTAATTGCGTTCAGACGGTGTAAGGCGGTGAGAAAAATAAGCGCACGGATGGACCTTGCCGTCAGTGGAAAAGCGTTGGGAGAGGATGGCCCCGACGCCCACCTCTGACGCGTCCACTTCGACGATGAATTGGTTGGAGGTATCGGGAGTAGTGAGAATGGGAGCGGAAGTAAACAAAGACTTGAGATGATCAAAGGCTGTCTGGGCAGCCCGAGACCACTCAAAACGAGACTTGACGGAGGTGAGTACGGTTAGGGGCGCGGCTACCTGACTAAAATTGCGGATAAACCGTCTGTAAAAATTCGCAAACCCCAGAAAACGCTGAAGAGCGACGCGAGAGTCAGTCACCGGCCACCCGGTAACAGCCTGCACCTTAGTAGGGTCCATGCTGATCCCCTCCGCCGAAATGACAGAACCGAGAAACGTGACAGACTGGGCGTGAAACATGCACTTCTCTGCTTTTACAAACAAACGATTCTCTAGAAGTCGTTGGAGAACCCGTCGAACGTGCTGGACGTGCACCTGGAGAGAAGGGGAGAAAATCAAAATATCATCCAAGTAAACGAAAACAAATATATTGAGCATATCTCTCAAAACATCATTCACCAGGGCTTGAAACACGGCGGGAGCGTTGACCAACCCGAACGGTAAAACCCGATACTCGAAGTGCCCAAGTGGAGTGTTAAACGCGGTTTTCCACTCGTCTCCCTCCTTAATGCGCACCAAATGGTACGCATTGCGTAAATCCAGCTTTGTGAAAATCTTTGCGCCCTGCAGAATCTCGAAGGCGGATGACATAAGGGGAAGTGGATAGCGATTCTTCACCGTTATGTCATTCAGCCCACGATAGTCAATGCAAGGGCGCAAAGAACCATCCTTCTTTTTCACAAAGAAGAATCCAGCACCGGCGGGAGAGGAGGACGAGACAATAGTACCGGCTTCTAAGGATTCAGAGAGATATTTCTCAAGGGCTTCGCGTTCTCGGGCTGATAAAGAATATAGCCTCCCACGAGGGGGCGTTGTGCCGGGGAGGAGGTCGATACCGCAGTCATAGGGTCTATGAGGAGGGAGAGAAGTGGCCCGGGAACGACTGAAGACCGCCCGCAAATCATGGTACTCCTCCGGCACCCCAGACAAATCACCTGGATCCTCCTGAAACACAGAAACAGAAGAAACGGGGGCAACAGCAGACACTAAACATTTAACATGACATGATAACTTCCATGAAAGAATAGAACCCCTGGACCAATCGATCTGAGGATTGTGTTCCACAAGCCAAGGATGGCCCAACACAACAGGTAAATAAGGAGAATGAAAAATTAAAAACGAAATTGTCTCTCGGTGATTACCCGAGACAGTAAGACTCACCGGTATGGTAGCACGGTGAACCCTCTCGAGGACACTGCCATCGAGAGCGAAAACAGAAGTGGGCTGATTTAAATCAATTAAAGGAATACCCTGTTCAAGGGCCCAGGCTTCATCAATAAAATTTCCCTCGGCTCCCGAATCGATAAGGGCTTGACAGGAAACGGAGGAGCCCGGCCAGTGGAGAGCAGTAGAAAAAGTAGTGCGGGTTCTGAGTGGAGGGACAAGGGCAGTAGCGCTCGCCAGCGTTGGCTTTTAGTAGACATGTCGACACATAGTGACCAGCCGACCCGCAGTAAAGGCAGAGTCGATTAGAGATTCGGCGTTCGCGTTCAGCGGCGGTAATGCGAATCCCTCCCAGCTGCATAGGCTCCGCCCCAGCACTAGCGGAGGAGGAAATGGTGGTAGCGGGGAGCGGAGAAAGGAGAGTGGACTCCATACTGCGAGATCGACGCCGGAGCTCGAAACGCTTGTCGATGCGAATGGCCAGGTCGATCAAAGCGTCAAGACGAGTAGGAACTTCTCGGGAGATTACCTCATCTTTAATGTCCGCATTGAGTCCCTCCAAAAAACGAGCGACCTGGGCGGGTTCGTTCCATCCGCAGGAAGTAGCGAGAGTGCGGAATTCAATAGCAAAGTCGGGAACCGAACGTCTACCTTGACGAAGAGATGAGAGAAGACGAGAAGCCTCTGTTCCATGAGCGGAGCGGTCAAAAACTCGGGTCATCTCCTCTCTAAACAGCGAATACCGGTCTAAACAGTCAGACTCAGCGTTCCAGACCGCCGTGCCCCATTCGCGTGCCCTTCCGGTGAGCAAGGAGACAATATAGGCGATCCGGGCTCGATCCAGGGAGTAAGTGACTGGTTGAAGAGAAAACACCACCTCACATTGTGTTAAAAAGGAGCGACATTCTGAAGGCTCACCGGCATAACAGGGCGGATTGTTAACCCTGGGCTCATGAACGTCTGGAGGTCTGGGTGGAGGATCAAGCCGGAGACGGTGAATCTGCTCGGAGAGGTCGGTCATCCGAGCCGCTAACGACTCCACTGCGTGTCTGGTAGTGGACAGTTCCTCCTCGTGACGGCCCAGCATGGCTCCTTGAAGCTCGATCGCCGTCTGAATGGGGTTTTCCATCGCTGGGTCCATAATGGCCAGATTATTCTGTCAGGGATGTCTGAAGGAAGGACCCAAGAGCGATAGCAGATTAACAATGTCTTTAATATAACAAAGGAATGCGCCTCGTAGGGCTAGCAACAGAAAGTCTCTCATTAAATGCTGCAAACAGTAGAGAAGTAACCCTGGGCAGGGCTGGCGGGTCCCGGGGTGACAACGAAGGAGAAAAGCAGAGCCTCTACAGCAGCGGTATGGAACTCAGGTAAGGAACCCGTCTCTTGTCTTCAGTAGCAGGGTAACTGGGCAGATAACAGCTTTAGCGAGCAAACAATCAAAGAAGCCTGCAGAACAGGACTCACCAAACAAGACAGGACAGGACAAGATAATCAGGTGAACAGTCAGACTCGTACGCAATCATAGATAATAATCTGGCAAAGGAGAGGTGGAAGAAGGAACAAGAAGTAGGAAGACTAATCAGAGGTAAAGAGGTAGCAGGTGAGAAAGGAATGAATGCAATAGCGATAATTGAAGAGAGGGCTGGCAGAGAATGAAGAGAGTAATAGTAAATGGGTGTGTCTGCACAGAGTGTGTGTGTGTGTGTGAGAGTGAAAGAATGAATGAAAGATAATAGCGTGTGTGACCAGAAGAGGGAGACAGAGAAAGGAAGGAGAATACCAGGATCATGACAACCACTTTGTTCCTTCCCTTTGTTGTTTTTTGTGGAATACTGGACTTTGCTGCATTTATAATGTGTTCTGTAATTTGCTTTGTGCATTCTTCTATGTTTCCATCTAATGTAACCCGATTGACTGACTTCTCACAACATGTCCTAAATTTTCCCCATTCTGCTTTCTCAAAACACCATCTGTTAATTGTAGTCCCTTCTTGAATACAAATGTTCGTATTAACTGTCGTGAGAACTGGGAAATGATCACTTCCTATGGTCGATTCACCCTTAACATGCCAATCACATTTATTTACCAAACTTTCTGACACCAATGTAATATCCAAGCACGATGTATTGCCCCTATTCACATCTATTCTTGTACCTTTTCCGTTATTAAGGCATACCAATAATCTTTCTTCCATAATTTCTTCAACTATTTCCCCATTATTATCTGTAATTTTACTACCCCATAGGCTGTTGTGCGCATTAAAATCTCCACACCATATTTCTTTCCTGTATACATTCCCTGCCATTTCATTTATTCTGTCAATACTTAATTTTTTTCATGGGTTATAAAAATTAATCAGTTTAATATGTTCCTCTTTTTTTGGACTACAGATTTCTACCATTATACACTCCATATCCTCAGGGCAAGGGAGTTTTCTATATGCCAACCCATCCTTTAGAAAGGTAGCACATCCTCCCCCTGTTTGATTGTTAGGCCTATCATACCTTACAGAACTGAACCCTGGTATGACATAATCTAGTTGGGGTCGTAACCATGTTTCTTGTACGCACACCACATCTGGAACTACATCTAATTCATAAATATTTTTTTTCAATTCTTGACCATTTGCTATGAGGCTTCTGGCATTCCACTGTAGTATATGGATTACCATAACTAGCGTTCTAACCCTCAGCTTGTCTATGTTCCCCATTTCCAGTTACTGTCAGCATTTCATGTATCTGATCTGCTTTAACATCTCTTATATCAAGTAATCTTTCTGCTACCTCCACAATAGCCTTGATTCTGTCACTTTTCTTTTTTAACTGTACTGCAACATTGATAGTGTGACAAATGAAGGCTACAAAGTTTACCTTCTTCACTACTAATGTATCATCATTAACTTCACACTTGTGATCACATTTAACCTGAGTTTGGACTGGCGTCTGCCTTTGTTCTTGATTATCTGATATTACTGTTTTTTGAACAATTCCACTGGGGCTTTTATTTGATCCTGTTTCTCTCACTGTTTTTAATGTTTCTGCATAGGATACTTTACTTAGAATCTTAACCCTCTGGGCTTCATTGGCTTCCCTTTGAACTTCACATCCTCCAAATGCAGCACTATGCTCCCCTCCACAGTTACAGCATTTCATTTTAGCATCCTTTTCACATTTACCATATTCATGTTGACCACTACATCTAGCGCACCTTATTTTTCCTTTGCATTGCTGTGCTGTATGTCCCATTCTTTGACATTTGTAACATCGAATTGGTTTGGGGATGTACTCTCTCACTCTGTATTTTATGTACCCCATTTGTACTGATTCAGGGAGAGTTTTCTCAAATTGTACTACCACGGATAGAGTTTCCTTTAGTGATCCATCTCGTTTACTTATAAGACGCGTAGCTCCAGTCACTTTACCTCCCTGTATCTCATTTATGACATCTTCCATTGACATACTCATTGGAACTCCTGAGATTACTCCTCTCACTTTTGCCATTGTTCCTGGTATATGTGCTTTCATCCTTTCCCCTTGAAGTGAGGACATTTTGAGTATTTTTTCTTGCTGTTGTTTGCTGCTTGCATGTATCAGTATTCTTTTATTGCTCATAAACCTAGCGAATTTAATTTTACCAATTTCTTCCTCTATCGCCTTGGTAAGTGTAATCGGGTGGTAATGTCCACCATCCTGATTAAACTCAATAATAACTTTCCATATGTTTTCTTGATCACTCTCCCTCTTATCAGTTTTCTGTTTCTCATACTGATTAATGTTCGCTCTCAGTTTTTTGCTCGTATTCCCTTCACCAGTCTCGCTATGCTCCGACCAACTTTTCGCTCTATTCCTCTCTCTTAAAGCCCTTTTCAATCTCGCTGTTTTGGGTATCGTCCAATCCATTTCTTCCCCATCTGAACTAGTTGACATGATGTACAGTCACAGTACAGTTTATGCAAATCCCCCAAACAAAATGCTCAAACCAACGATCCTACCTACACGACACGTCAACCTTCTCCGGGCCAACGTCCAATAATGTTCTATCTTGTCTGCACCTGTTCTTGTTAGTCCCTGATTAGTTAACCTCGATCCACCTGTGTCTAGTTATTTCCCTTGTTTACCCTGTGTATATATTCTCCTCGCTCAGTTCAGTCCCTTGTCAGTTATTGTTCGTGTCTTTATGTTTATGTTTACAAGCTGTTACATTCTGTTCATCTGCTTGTTACAATAAATCTTATTATCGTTTGAAATCGACATTCATCTGTCTGCTTCATCTGCCTCGGCGTGACAGTTTCTGAGTATGTCCTTACAAAAAAGATTGTAAGGCGACAGCTTTCTGATGTGAACATTGGCCTTTGATGGTCGGGGCTCAGACCAAGCTTTTGTAATTACTAATCTTCAATCCAGTTCTGAAAAAGAAAAAAACAAGGAAAGAGTATTACACCAATTAAACTGAATGTTAATAAAACACTTAATTTATACAAGCAGTGCAGCAGAATGATATATTTATTTTACATGTAGTTTGTTAGTTTGGCACTAAAGTAAACCTTACTTCTATGACACTGTAGTCCAAACCAGTAGCCGATGCAGTAAACACCACAGTTATTTACTTCTAATAGATTGCCAGTGATTGTTTTTTGCATGAATGTAATTTTAAGCTTCCTCGTGTGGGATCAAATCCAGCCAAGCTTTGTTCAAAACCACAGAACTTTATTTTACATTCTAGTCAAGATTCCAAGGTTTCCAAACAGCCATAAAATATACGTTGTAGCAATGTTCAAGGTTCAGTATTGTGAGGATGGAAGAAGACAAAGGTCGGTGTGACTGGGTTTTGTACACTTTATTTAGAAAATAAAGAGAGAAGAAAGAAAGTTGTGCGGGGCGCCTTCACCATAGGTAAACTATACCACTCGACAGGGAAAATAAACAGTCCTTTAGCAGGAAATCAACTCAGTCCATGCGTGTACAAGTCCCCAGTCCTTCCCTCTCCTCGAACTCCCGTACCACCCGGCTTTTATCCGGTCTCTGCCAATCACTGCAATCAGAAACAGGTGTTCGTCATTATGCACTTGACCTACTTTCTTACCGCTCGGCTCCGCCCCCGTTCCTCCGCTGCAGACCTCGCTGAACCACGCCCCCCTCACTACATACGTATTGGGTTTGAATATTTCACTCAAGTCAATATGAGTTAGGCCTATGATATAGCTTCAGTGAAGCGTTAACAAGCAAACACAATATATGCAATAAGCCTTACTGTCTTACAGTGTGGAAAAAGTCCTTTTTACAGGCTAACTTTGCGTTTAACTAAAAACTAAATTTCCCCATTAGCTTCAAACGTAAAAAAATGCGTATTAGCATCGTTAATGCTCACATAAAGCATGTAACGTAACGATAGGCTAATACCGTAATAGCCTATAACGTTTACAAACACAATTGCAATATGGTTATCTCATGTCAACACTCATGTCACATAACATTAAAACACATTTTATGTATTGTTTTCACTTATTGACTAATTAATTAGTTTAAACACTCGGTTTTATCTTTTAAATGGTCTTACCTGAAAATATCAAGCAGGAATATAGTTATTACAATAACTGGGTAATAAGTAGGTACTAACCCTGAACCTACCCCTAAACCTACCCTAAACCCATCTACTTACCTTATATTACCCAGTACTTTCTAGGTAAGTACACTGTAAGTACTGTACTGTAAAATGAAGCGTTTCCGAAATATCCCCATGCACGTTGTCGCGTCATCCAGTAGACTTTACCGGCGAGCTAGATTCCTCTGGAATTGGATCTGGAGTCTTCTCTTCTATTTGTATCGGTAATTAACCATGTGGATGGATGATAACAGCCTTCTGAGCCTATCAGTAGGTGCAGCAGACCCCTTCTGGCCCATATCTATGAGCTGATAACCACTGATAACGCTCATTCAATCGAGTGATAACATTTGAAGCGGGTTATCTTTAATCATAATGTCATAACTTGCTCTTTGTGACATGAGATATATTATTGACTTCTCTCTTATTATTGAATTATATTATTGAATTGCATACAACCAATGGATAGTCAAACATCATCTTAAGTTTTTTTTCTTGTTTGATTAGCAACGTTGAATTCTGAAAAAGTCTCAACTTTGTTTACATACCAAAGTAAACAAACAATATATATATATATATATATATATATATATATATATATATATACACACACACAATATAGAATATCATTAAACAGGACTTTCACAATTCTGTGGTTTTGTTTATTTTATTATTGACAGTGGCTGCTAAACTATGGTATTTTGAGGAGAAGAAAGGTTACCATGGTAATTTTTGTGTAAGGGTAGGAAATAATTTACCACCTAAGAAAAAAGAATGAGTAATATTGCTTGAATGCGGGAAGACAAATCAAAAGACAAGGATCAGAGAGCACTAGAGGTATAACATTCTTGTAATGAGTAGGCTACTCATTAACTTATAATCTGATTCTAGATTCCATTGTCAAAACCAGCGATATGTAGATTTTTAATATCCTGTTTGGTAAAGTCCCAATATAAAATTAACATAAAGCAAAGATGATAATATGCACAGAATCATGGACTGTGCAATCTATAGTTGCAAAAGTGAAACAGTATCAGGACTGTGGAATAACAAATCAGGGATGTTTTTTAACGCTAGTATTGGTCAATTATAATTACTACAAATAGATGTTACCTAATAAATAACGATTATGCATGTGCTTCACTTGGCGAATACACTTGATATTTTTCTAAATGCAGTACAACACACCTTCATGGAGATGCAACCTATATCCAGAGTCTTAAATGCAGGTCATTATGCCTATCAAATGTCAGCTTTATATTCCTTCCTTGTTTCCTTCCTTCTAGGGCCAAAGACAACCAATAAACCAACTGTAGTTTCCCAGGAAACCTTGATGTAAGCATACAACATTGAAAACAACACAGTATCGATCATATGCATTACAGATTGAAATAGGTATGTATGTCTACCCCACTCAAATTCAAATTGATTTCCCAAACATTTGCCCCATCTGCCACTCCCGGTTGAGTCATAAAGAATTTTAACATGAAAACAATTACAGACTTTAGTCTTGTGATGGACTGATCAACCAACCCGTTCTCATCTCAGGGCGTCATATAAGGCCGTTTTGCCATGTCCTTCGGCGTTTTCTGCCCATGCATATAGTAGCCTTTTGCTTATAGATGACACCACACATGGCTTTCAACCAACTTCAATGTAAAACTATCCGCGATGTTATTACACGTTCAGGGCTTCGCCAGTCATCAATTCACCTCAACATCCGACTGCACAGACTAAAGACGTTTTCAGCAACAACAACTTATGTTTGCTCTATGATTAGGATTGCCTACACCTAACATAGGAGGTCACTGTTTTCCATTATTTATCTTTCAAGAAGAGTCTATTTGCCATTTTCAACACCCTTATCATCTGTGAGAGATGCTCGGCTTAACCACCTCCAATGCAACCCACCCGCGTTTTACAGGACGAGCTTGGACTTACCCAATCCAAGTGCGTGATATCAGACGCTTTCAGCGACAGTTGTGTGCGTATACAATTTCGTTTAGTTTTAAATTAACCTGTGGTAGCCTACTCAATTTAAACGTGAATGTGTGCAATGTATCCTAACTAAAAACACAACAATATAGGTTCCATCATCCCTTAATTGCCCGCAGGAATATTGGCCGAATTCAACACACACCCTTTATCGTGTCTGAGAGACGCTCTTTCAACATCAATGCAACCCACAGGCGTTTTACAGGACGGAGTTGGACTTTGGCAATCACTTGGCAATCCAAGTGCGTGACATCGACGCTTTCAGCAACAGCAATGTGCAGACAATTTGCTTTTGTTTTAAATCATAACCTTTAGTATAGCCTACTTTATATTAGCCTGGATATGATCTTGGTATGCCTAATTAAACACGGCAGTATGTAACATAGGCTCCATCATCCCTTAATAGCCCGCAGAGGAGTGTGTTCAACACGCACCCTTTATCGTGTGTGAGAAATGCTCGTGGCTTTCAACCAACTTCACTGTAAAACCATAGAAGACACCAAAGGCGTCCCTCCATACGCCCCTTGGCGTCACTCTGTGAAGCATTAGTATCTCCATTGCTTTCAATGGGAAAACTGTGGCATCAATAACAGACGCAAATTTTATCATACGTGACGTGACGTGCTATAGGCCTAGACCATCAATCAGTTAATCATATTCATATCAGGTTCAAAGTAGTACAATTTAGTTCCAAAGTGGTATTCGTAGTAGAAGCGCAGTAAAAACAACACTTACCATGCTCTTACCACAGTATCCTTAGTTTTACTTTGATAGGTATAGTAAAAGGACAGTAACCACAAAACTTACCATGCTTTTACCACAATTTGCCGTTTTAATATGTCATTTGTTGTAAATGCACAGTTACCACAACACTTACCATGCTTTTACCACAGTAACCTTAGTTTTACTGTGATAGCGTGATAGGTATAGCCTAGTAAAAGGACAGTAAACCACAAAACTTACCATGCTTTTACCTCAGTATTGGTAGTTTTAAAGTTATATTTGTTGTAAATGTATATAGTTGTCACGGGTAGTGAAGAGTCAGACAGGTGAGTAGAAATGTAACAAGAGTTTATTAAGAACAGAAGCACGGAGGCCAGCAGATGTGAGTACATGGTTAGCAAACAATGATGATATGCCAAATGGAACTTAGCTGATGAGTAATTCAGAATGTCTCTTGCAGATGGTAAATGGAACAGGCTGGATGGAAGGCTCAGGCAAGTGTCTTTGGTGATGGCAGATGAAGTACAGGACCGGGATCGTTGAACAGACATCAAGGGTAAGTTGAGCAGGTTAGTGAAGAGGTGAGTCTGAGGCTGGGTTTACACTTGGCATTAACAAGCGACCTGTATCCGGATGTTGTCCACACATTGAAAAGACAAATCTAAACGCACTTCTGATCAGAATGTTATCCGATCAGCGTGTCCAGGTTCGGAGGTAGTCAAGGACGCATTGTGATCGGATCTCAGTGTAATGTAAACACAATCCAGCCATGGTGCCTGCATTCACAGGTGGACGTAATTTAAATCCCGAAAATAATGGCCAGACGCAGTTTAGACAAGAAATTAAACTTATTTGAACCTTACAATAAACGTTAATCTTTAAAACAGTTTATTTAGACTTAAATGATACTATGTGTGTCATTTTTCATTTTGATTGTGCAACATTATCTGAACGAGACGATCGCCTATACAATCACAGTCAGTCATGAGATCTTAATGAAGAGCTGAACGCTGCTTTGCTAGAGGAATAATCGGAATTGGATTTTTTAAATGTTTTAAATGTTGAATGTTTTTATTGTTTCAGCATGTTTATCAATCTCCCATTTCTGTCAATATAGTCATTGCACGTTATAAACTTAAACCCAGATGATTGATGATGTGACTTGTTTAACATGATCAACCCAGTTAATTGTATGATAAACTCTGGAAGTATTCCTTCGTTCAAAAAACTTAATTTGATTTTAGACTGGAGATTGCACAGGAAAGTAAAGTGAGTGAGTGAAAGCAATTGGTACATTGTTTAATTGCTATCATCTTCTTAATCTGGTGTCGTTCCACAGACCTAATTTAAATATTATGCAGGAAACAGAAATCCGATCGGTTATCCAGATACAAAGGCTACTTAATGTGAACAAATGTAAACGCACAATGTCCTGATTGGCTAATGATCTGATCTGCTTGATCGGATCACGGTCGCATGTTAATGCCAAGTGTAAACGCAGCCTGAATGTCTAGTAATAGACGAGACCAGACGAGGATGTGAAGGGAAGGTGAATGTTTTATAGGAAGTGGGAGATGAGGTGCAGGTGTGGTGAATCAGTACTAAGGGGAGAGTGAACGAGTGGGCGGAGCAGGTCTGGTGGAGCTGTGACAATAGTAACCACAACACTTACCATGCTTTTAATGCCTAATAATTTAAAATCCCAAAATTGTAAGGTAAATCTGTAATTTTTCTTTAAATAATCCTATTTATTATACATAATGATATTTAATTTTCTCTTTTTTCAGCTGAAAAGGCCCGTTCTTCACACGTTGTCAACTCAGTTAGCTGGATTTGATTGTTGGGAATTTGGCATGATCTTGGATTGTTTGGTTCTTGGACGCTCATCCTGGGGCCCGTTCTTCGTACGTCGCCTACTCACTTAGCTGGATTTAATTGTTGGCGATTTGGCATGATCTTGGAATGTTTGGTTCTTCGACGCTCATCCTGGACTTGCTGTCGTAGCAACAGGTGCGCAAGCTTGAACCTGCTCGCGAGCAGGCTTATTTCATGTTAACAGGTACGATATAAACGGAGCTGATACGGGAAGTCCTTTAGCGCAGCGCGATAGTGTTGGCTACTTTCGGAGTTATATTTTTTTTCCTTGTGACTCGTGAGGGTGTCGTTTACATTATTATTTTGTTGGAAACGCATATTAATATTTGACTCGCCGGAGTCGGGCTTTAACAACAGCACAAACTGTTTGCATTGCCCTAAAATTCTTTTCGAGTTGCTCTTTCCTTTACACTATTGGAGATACGGAGAACTTGATAAAGTGCTGTCTGTCGTGCCATTCGCAGCTGGCACTCAAGGAGTTTTTTTTTTTTTTTGGGCATTTTTAAGCCACTTAGGACACAAGATAGTAATGCAGTTGTAAAAAGATGTAAAGTTAGAAAATGTCCACTTACTGCACATATTTCAGCCACCACTTTCTTAGGAACATAAAAGTGTTGGTGTAAAACTGCACAAAAGAGAAAAACACAATGTCATTACAATGAACTACACCGGGAAAAAATGTGATCAATGACTCATGGCAAAAAGTTTTTCATATAACATAAGTTTATCAGTTTTCACTTTCACAAGTCAAAGCAATTTATCATTACTCAAGATTTACTGTAACAGTTGAAATGACTATACCAGCCTATACTTAATTTAATGCAGCAACAAATTATTTTACAGTGTACTAAGAGAATTTAAATCTCATTTACCAGTAATGAAGGAGTTTCTGCTACTGGTCCCTGGATGTGTGTCTGGAAGAGCTGAACACAGGGATGTCCTTCACAATGTCTTACCTGAAAATATCAAGCAGGAATATAGTTATTACAATAACTGGGTAATAAGTAGGTACTAACCCTGAACCTACCCCTAAACCTACCCTAAACCCATCTACTTACCTTATATTACCCAGTACTTTCTAGGTAAGTACACTGTAAGTACTGTACTGTAAAATGAAGCGTTTCCGAAATATCCCCATGCACGTTGTCGCGTCATCCAGTAGACTTTACCGGCGAGCTAGATTCCTCTGGAATTGGATCTGGAGTCTTCTCTTCTATTTGTATCGGTAATTAACCATGTGGATGGATGATAACAGCCTTCTGAGCCTATCAGTAGGTGCAGCAGACCCCTTCTGGCCCATATCTATGAGCTGATAACCACTGATAACGCTCATTCAATCGAGTGATAACATTTGAAGCGGGTTATCTTTAATCATAATGTCATAACTTGCTCTTTGTGACATGAGATATATTATTGACTTCTCTCTTATTATTGAATTATATTATTGAATTGCATACAACCAATGGATAGTCAAACATCATCTTAAGTTTTTTTTCTTGTTTGATTAGCAACGTTGAATTCTGAAAAAGTCTCAACTTTGTTTACATACCAAAGTAAACAAACAATATATATATATATATATATATATATATATATATATATATATATATATACACACACACAATATAGAATATCATTAAACAGGACTTTCACAATTCTGTGGTTTTGTTTATTTTATTATTGACAGTGGCTGCTAAACTATGGTATTTTGAGGAGAAGAAAGGTTACCATGGTAATTTTTGTGTAAGGGTAGGAAATAATTTACCACCTAAGAAAAAAGAATGAGTAATATTGCTTGAATGCGGGAAGACAAATCAAAAGACAAGGATCAGAGAGCACTAGAGGTATAACATTCTTGTAATGAGTAGGCTACTCATTAACTTATAATCTGATTCTAGATTCCATTGTCAAAACCAGCGATATGTAGATTTTTAATATCCTGTTTGGTAAAGTCCCAATATAAAATTAACATAAAGCAAAGATGATAATATGCACAGAATCATGGACTGTGCAATCTATAGTTGCAAAAGTGAAACAGTATCAGGACTGTGGAATAACAAATCAGGGATGTTTTTTAACGCTAGTATTGGTCAATTATAATTACTACAAATAGA
This sequence comes from Siphateles boraxobius, assembly GCF_051911475.1. Lineage (NCBI taxonomy): Eukaryota > Metazoa > Chordata > Actinopteri > Cypriniformes > Leuciscidae > Siphateles > Siphateles boraxobius. Next base: position 11,953,870 of record NW_027509219.1, on the reverse strand, counting down.
TGTTACCTAATAAATAACGATTATGCATGTGCTTCACTTGGCGAATACACTTGATATTTTTCTAAATGCAGTACAACACACCTTCATGGAGATGCAACCTATATCCAGAGTCTTAAATGCAGGTCATTATGCCTATCAAATGTCAGCTTTATATTCCTTCCTTGTTTCCTTCCTTCTAGGGCCAAAGACAACCAATAAACCAACTGTAGTTTCCCAGGAAACCTTGATGTAAGCATACAACATTGAAAACAACACAGTATCGATCATATGCATTACAGATTGAAATAGGTATGTATGTCTACCCCACTCAAATTCAAATTGATTTCCCAAACATTTGCCCCATCTGCCACTCCCGGTTGAGTCATAAAGAATTTTAACATGAAAACAATTACAGACTTTAGTCTTGTGATGGACTGATCAACCAACCCGTTCTCATCTCAGGGCGTCATATAAGGCCGTTTTGCCATGTCCTTCGGCGTTTTCTGCCCATGCATATAGTAGCCTTTTGCTTATAGATGACACCACACATGGCTTTCAACCAACTTCAATGTAAAACTATCCGCGATGTTATTACACGTTCAGGGCTTCGCCAGTCATCAATTCACCTCAACATCCGACTGCACAGACTAAAGACGTTTTCAGCAACAACAACTTATGTTTGCTCTATGATTAGGATTGCCTACACCTAACATAGGAGGTCACTGTTTTCCATTATTTATCTTTCAAGAAGAGTCTATTTGCCATTTTCAACACCCTTATCATCTGTGAGAGATGCTCGGCTTAACCACCTCCAATGCAACCCACCCGCGTTTTACAGGACGAGCTTGGACTTACCCAATCCAAGTGCGTGATATCAGACGCTTTCAGCGACAGTTGTGTGCGTATACAATTTCGTTTAGTTTTAAATTAACCTGTGGTAGCCTACTCAATTTAAACGTGAATGTGTGCAATGTATCCTAACTAAAAACACAACAATATAGGTTCCATCATCCCTTAATTGCCCGCAGGAATATTGGCCGAATTCAACACACACCCTTTATCGTGTCTGAGAGACGCTCTTTCAACATCAATGCAACCCACAGGCGTTTTACAGGACGGAGTTGGACTTTGGCAATCACTTGGCAATCCAAGTGCGTGACATCGACGCTTTCAGCAACAGCAATGTGCAGACAATTTGCTTTTGTTTTAAATCATAACCTTTAGTATAGCCTACTTTATATTAGCCTGGATATGATCTTGGTATGCCTAATTAAACACGGCAGTATGTAACATAGGCTCCATCATCCCTTAATAGCCCGCAGAGGAGTGTGTTCAACACGCACCCTTTATCGTGTGTGAGAAATGCTCGTGGCTTTCAACCAACTTCACTGTAAAACCATAGAAGACACCAAAGGCGTCCCTCCATACGCCCCTTGGCGTCACTCTGTGAAGCATTAGTATCTCCATTGCTTTCAATGGGAAAACTGTGGCATCAATAACAGACGCAAATTTTATCATACGTGACGTGACGTGCTATAGGCCTAGACCATCAATCAGTTAATCATATTCATATCAGGTTCAAAGTAGTACAATTTAGTTCCAAAGTGGTATTCGTAGTAGAAGCGCAGTAAAAACAACACTTACCATGCTCTTACCACAGTATCCTTAGTTTTACTTTGATAGGTATAGTAAAAGGACAGTAACCACAAAACTTACCATGCTTTTACCACAATTTGCCGTTTTAATATGTCATTTGTTGTAAATGCACAGTTACCACAACACTTACCATGCTTTTACCACAGTAACCTTAGTTTTACTGTGATAGCGTGATAGGTATAGCCTAGTAAAAGGACAGTAAACCACAAAACTTACCATGCTTTTACCTCAGTATTGGTAGTTTTAAAGTTATATTTGTTGTAAATGTATATAGTTGTCACGGGTAGTGAAGAGTCAGACAGGTGAGTAGAAATGTAACAAGAGTTTATTAAGAACAGAAGCACGGAGGCCAGCAGATGTGAGTACATGGTTAGCAAACAATGATGATATGCCAAATGGAACTTAGCTGATGAGTAATTCAGAATGTCTCTTGCAGATGGTAAATGGAACAGGCTGGATGGAAGGCTCAGGCAAGTGTCTTTGGTGATGGCAGATGAAGTACAGGACCGGGATCGTTGAACAGACATCAAGGGTAAGTTGAGCAGGTTAGTGAAGAGGTGAGTCTGAGGCTGGGTTTACACTTGGCATTAACAAGCGACCTGTATCCGGATGTTGTCCACACATTGAAAAGACAAATCTAAACGCACTTCTGATCAGAATGTTATCCGATCAGCGTGTCCAGGTTCGGAGGTAGTCAAGGACGCATTGTGATCGGATCTCAGTGTAATGTAAACACAATCCAGCCATGGTGCCTGCATTCACAGGTGGACGTAATTTAAATCCCGAAAATAATGGCCAGACGCAGTTTAGACAAGAAATTAAACTTATTTGAACCTTACAATAAACGTTAATCTTTAAAACAGTTTATTTAGACTTAAATGATACTATGTGTGTCATTTTTCATTTTGATTGTGCAACATTATCTGAACGAGACGATCGCCTATACAATCACAGTCAGTCATGAGATCTTAATGAAGAGCTGAACGCTGCTTTGCTAGAGGAATAATCGGAATTGGATTTTTTAAATGTTTTAAATGTTGAATGTTTTTATTGTTTCAGCATGTTTATCAATCTCCCATTTCTGTCAATATAGTCATTGCACGTTATAAACTTAAACCCAGATGATTGATGATGTGACTTGTTTAACATGATCAACCCAGTTAATTGTATGATAAACTCTGGAAGTATTCCTTCGTTCAAAAAACTTAATTTGATTTTAGACTGGAGATTGCACAGGAAAGTAAAGTGAGTGAGTGAAAGCAATTGGTACATTGTTTAATTGCTATCATCTTCTTAATCTGGTGTCGTTCCACAGACCTAATTTAAATATTATGCAGGAAACAGAAATCCGATCGGTTATCCAGATACAAAGGCTACTTAATGTGAACAAATGTAAACGCACAATGTCCTGATTGGCTAATGATCTGATCTGCTTGATCGGATCACGGTCGCATGTTAATGCCAAGTGTAAACGCAGCCTGAATGTCTAGTAATAGACGAGACCAGACGAGGATGTGAAGGGAAGGTGAATGTTTTATAGGAAGTGGGAGATGAGGTGCAGGTGTGGTGAATCAGTACTAAGGGGAGAGTGAACGAGTGGGCGGAGCAGGTCTGGTGGAGCTGTGACAATAGTAACCACAACACTTACCATGCTTTTAATGCCTAATAATTTAAAATCCCAAAATTGTAAGGTAAATCTGTAATTTTTCTTTAAATAATCCTATTTATTATACATAATGATATTTAATTTTCTCTTTTTTCAGCTGAAAAGGCCCGTTCTTCACACGTTGTCAACTCAGTTAGCTGGATTTGATTGTTGGGAATTTGGCATGATCTTGGATTGTTTGGTTCTTGGACGCTCATCCTGGGGCCCGTTCTTCGTACGTCGCCTACTCACTTAGCTGGATTTAATTGTTGGCGATTTGGCATGATCTTGGAATGTTTGGTTCTTCGACGCTCATCCTGGACTTGCTGTCGTAGCAACAGGTGCGCAAGCTTGAACCTGCTCGCGAGCAGGCTTATTTCATGTTAACAGGTACGATATAAACGGAGCTGATACGGGAAGTCCTTTAGCGCAGCGCGATAGTGTTGGCTACTTTCGGAGTTATATTTTTTTTCCTTGTGACTCGTGAGGGTGTCGTTTACATTATTATTTTGTTGGAAACGCATATTAATATTTGACTCGCCGGAGTCGGGCTTTAACAACAGCACAAACTGTTTGCATTGCCCTAAAATTCTTTTCGAGTTGCTCTTTCCTTTACACTATTGGAGATACGGAGAACTTGATAAAGTGCTGTCTGTCGTGCCATTCGCAGCTGGCACTCAAGGAGTTTTTTTTTTTTTTTGGGCATTTTTAAGCCACTTAGGACACAAGATAGTAATGCAGTTGTAAAAAGATGTAAAGTTAGAAAATGTCCACTTACTGCACATATTTCAGCCACCACTTTCTTAGGAACATAAAAGTGTTGGTGTAAAACTGCACAAAAGAGAAAAACACAATGTCATTACAATGAACTACACCGGGAAAAAATGTGATCAATGACTCATGGCAAAAAGTTTTTCATATAACATAAGTTTATCAGTTTTCACTTTCACAAGTCAAAGCAATTTATCATTACTCAAGATTTACTGTAACAGTTGAAATGACTATACCAGCCTATACTTAATTTAATGCAGCAACAAATTATTTTACAGTGTACTAAGAGAATTTAAATCTCATTTACCAGTAATGAAGGAGTTTCTGCTACTGGTCCCTGGATGTGTGTCTGGAAGAGCTGAACACAGGGATGTCCTTCACAATGGGTCAATTCACATTCAACCCAAGGGCCAGCTCTTCTTTTTTTTAAGTTTAAAAAAAAAAAAAAAATTCTCAGCCTTTTTCTTGGTTGCTTTTATAAACAGACAAACATTTATTTAACAGTGCCCTTTTAAAGAGACTAGTAGGCATAAGTAGGCCTAGTAAAAATTCCCATTATGTAGAATATGCTTGTAGCCTACTTCACTTTCACCATGTTCTAGTGTGGAGACTCTGACATGACAATGGACAAAGTAATTATGAAATTATTAAAATACAAAAATATATACTGTAATAAGTTATAAAAACATATAACATGGCCACCACAAACTAATTAAATTTGCCTGCTACTTTTTCCCAGCCCTCTCTCCTGGCTTTTGCAGACTTTGAGGTGTTCCCTGCCGTTTAATTTAAAAATTAAAATTCAGCATAAACTTGGACTATTTCTTGCTTTGCTACCAAGAAAAACTGAGCGCGCTCTTTGGCCACGGTGAGCAGCCAATAGAGCATCACAGTCCCGCCCACAGCCGGTGCCGGAAGTAAGAATTCAATACAATTTCTCCATTGACAGTTGGGGTATAAGCCATAAAAACGTAAACATACATGGTAGACTTAAAACCAGCTACGGCTGTACTAAGCGATTGTATACGCTCATATAAACGCCAAAAGTTCATGGGGCACTAACCTTGTTTTGAGATAAATGCCTTTTATTCGCAATGTCTTGGATAAGTACTTCATTACCCACAATCCTGAACAATCCCACAATCCTGAACAATCCCACAGTGACGCATCTGATTTGTGGAAGTCGTGTAACTGTCAGGTTAAACCCCGCGAAGGTCCGTGAAGACTGAAGATCATTAATTATAAAAAAAATTAAAAAAACCTGTGGTGCGTTTTTTCACCGTACACTTATCAGTGCAATCATGATCTTCTTGGCTGACATGATGGCTTTTTTCAAGGAGGAAAACAAAAGTGGGTCATGTAGTTGAGTGTAGCGTGTCCAAGGGTCAGCTTGTGGGTTTTGTAAGGGCCAAGAGGGACAAGATACAAAGTTGTGGTGAGTTTTGCAGGGAGGTTGGTAACGTTAGTTAGCATTATCGTTCACTTTAGCTAGGGTACTATAGCCTTCATATGGTATGAGTCATATCAAGCATTTTATGATGCCACGGTCAAAACAATATTTAACCTAGGCATACCTCTTCATGCATTTACTGAACATTTGTGTAATAATTCATGGCAAATTAATAAACTGAATATGATGGTGGTCCAAGAGCAGACCATGCACAGGTCCATGCATCAGACCGTGGCGTGGTGCACTTTCTGGTTTGCTGACCATCACTTTTTAATTTTCAATTGTTGTGGATATTAACAAAATACTTTAAATGTTATCACAATTACGGATGAACGAACTATAACTTCATGAATAAAATGAGCATGGAGTGGACCTCAACCTCTCCTGTCAGCAGAGTGTCCTGTGTCATAAGGGCTTTGAAATAAACACACAAACTACACACTTAACACACACGGAGGAATGGACGCTGGGGAGCAGCGACTCTCTCTCTCTCTTACACACACACACACACACACAGACACACACACACAGACACACACACACACACACACACACACACACACACACACACACACACACACACACACACACACACACACACACACACACACACACACACACACACACACACACACACACACACAGGAATGGACGCTGGGGAGCAGCGACTCTCTATTATTTACACGATTGAAAGAACTGCTATTAACTGCACATTCACTATATACAATTTACTGGAGGAAAAAGTTTGCGTGGCCGTCGCCAGATTTGGAATTCGCTCAAAAGACTCTTTCGCGGTTGTGGCTTCAGTCGACTTCAGTGAGGCGCGGTGGTTTATGGGATTAGTAGCTCCTTCGCTCGGATATGAAAATATGTACATCTTGTACCTTTGACTTTTTTCGGATTTTCTCTTAGGTTTTTCACTCGAAATTATATGTTGTATGCTTATGAGTTCAGCCGTAGCTGGTTATCCTCAGACATGCTCTAAAACTCTTTAGATATGGATTTTTCCAAAACATCAATGGGAAAAATGAATGGGAAATTTACTTCCGGCACCTAAGCTCTCTCGGGCTGTGGGCGGGACTGTGATGCTCTATAGGAGCGTTGCTGATCAATGTTTCTACTATCGATACATATCCCTTTTAAAACAGCGCATGAATGCACTATTATCTCAGATAACTCAATCCAGCTATACTAATCATAACCGGCAGGAGTGTTCGAAGAACCTAATTAGCCGGATCACGACGAGCACGAAGATATTATCTAATTATCCTGGATGTCTCGTTTGATCTCGGATGTTTTAAGCAACGTACGAAGAACGGGCCCCTGGACTTGCTGTCATAGCAACAGGTGCGTAAGCTTGAACCTACTCGCGAGCAGGCTTATTTCATGTTAACAGGATTAGATCGCGATATAATCGGAGTTTATCAAGAAATCCTTTAGCGCAACGCGATAGTGTTGGCTACTTTCTGAGAGATAGCTGCCAACTCTCACGCATTCGCCTTGAGACTCACGCAATTGACCCTTTTAACACGCTCTCTCGCCACACATCCATTTTCTTACGCAGAGAAAAATCGCGGACATAGAGGACACTGACGATGACAGAGGAGGTAACTTTTGATATGTAACAAATTCTCAGCTCTCAGATTATGTCTATATTTTTGCGAGATTCAAACAATAAATAGGCCTACCGTTTTGGTGCTTTTAAATGTGACATCGCTATAGCGCCTCAGTTCAAATGGCACGTGACACAGTCTTCTTTTGAAAACAAAAGACCCCCCCCCCCCCCCCCCCCAAAAAAAAAAGTTCTGGATATTTTTCTCGTGGCTCGTGAGGGTGTCGTTTACATTATTAATTTGTTGGAAACGCACATTAATATTCGACTCATTGCAACAGCACAGACTGTCTGCATTGCTCTAAAATTCTTTGCGAGTGGGTCTTTCCTTTACACTATTGGAGATGCGGGGAACTTGATAAAGTGCTATTTGTCGTGCCATTCGCAGTTTACCTGGCGCTCAAGCGTTTTTTTTTTATTTCCAAGCCACTTAAGACACAAGATTGTAATGAAGTACAGAAAGTTTCAGGCTTCACTAACATGATTGGTGCCATAGACCATAGAATGCACACATGGTTCCATCAAGGCCTCGATGAAGGGAATTCTGTGAACAGAAAGGTGGTTCACAATGTAAATGTGCAGGCAAGTTACTATTGTGATTCTTAATATTCCAGAGTAGTAGTAATATATAAAAAAAAGGCAGTTGACAAACTAAAATCTCTTAGATGTTGTGTGACTATGTTCCATATCACAATTGAGGAAGCAAAATGGCCAGAATCTGTGCATGACTCAAGAATTTTCAGAGATTCACATTTATGCACATTATTTGAACGTGTAAGGAAAATTATAAATATCAAGCTCACTGTATTACATACAGTTATGCGGATCCTAACAGAACTGCACTTTTCCATTAAACAGGTGATTACAACAGGATCCTGCTTGGAGAAAGGTGTTTTATGATCCCATTCCCTGACCCAAACCACAGACCAATTACAATGCAGTTCTAGCCAGGACAAGGGCACACAATTAAATGAACTTTGGCCAACTAAAGGGAAGATTTCAGTGTCTGAATAGCCTGAGGGTTGCACCTGACAGGGCCTGTGACATTGTTGCATGTGCCATATTACACAACTTTTCCAAAAATATAAAACATTTAATTAAATGTTTAATAAAAGACGAGACAAATATGCTTAGTTCTTTGAGTTTTATTTTAATTGTTCTTTGTAAAGAAAAGCCAGTGATCAAGTAATCTTTTGCCTGCAATAATAGATATTATGCATGGTCAGCAATAGTACTCTGTGTGAAATAATATATTAGCACTTACTCTGAAGTTACTTTGGAAGCAACTCTATCTCTAGTGCCAGTTTTTTCTGTCCTTTTGCTATACCTATCAAAGTAAAACTAAGGTTACTGTGGTAAGAGCATGGTAAGTGTTGTTTTTACTGCGCTTTTACTAAAAATACCACTTTGGAACTAAATTGTACTACTTTGAACCTGATAGGAATATGATTAACTGATTGATGGTCTAGGCCTATAGCAAGTCACGTGACAGACAGTGTTTAATCACGTTAGTTTAGTAAGGTGTTTTGAATTAGAAAGCAATGAAACACAAAGCCTCCGTGGAGATGACAGATATAATGCAGTGACTGAACATGAGAGAGCCAAACTGATTAATACCGACAAACAGAAAAGACATTATAACAAAGATTATTTGGACAGCATATTTACAACTACTTATCAACATCTGGCACACGTGACCTGATGCCAAATATCGTGATGTGTTCAGAATGAGACTTCTTCAGCGCTATTTCCTACTGATAAAATTTGCGTCTGTTATTGACGCCACAGGTTTCCCATTGAATGGAGGGGCGCCTTTGGCGTCTTCTATGGTTTTTCAGTGAAGTTGGTTGAAAGCCACGAGCATCTCTCACACACGATAAAGGGTGCGTGTTTAACACACTCCTCTGCGGGCTATTAAGGGTTGATGGAGCCTATGTCACATATTGCCGCGTTTAATTAGGCTTACCAAGATCATATCCAGGCTAATATAAAGTAGGCTATACTACAGGTTATAATTTAAAACAAAAGCAAATTTTCTGCACATTGCTGTTGCTGAAAGCGTCTGATGTCACGCACTTGGATTGCCTAGCAAAGTCCAACTGCGTCCTGTAAAACGCCTGTGGGTTGCATTGATGTTGAAAGAGCGTCTCTCACACACATCAAAGGGTGTGTGTTGAATTCGGCCAATATTCTTGCGGGCAATTAAGGGATGATGGAACCTTGTTGTGTTTTTAGTTAGGATACATAGCACAAATTCACGTTTAAAATTGAGTAGGCTACCACAGGCTAATTTAAAACTAAACAAAATTGTATACGCACACTACTGTTGCTGAAAGCGTCTGATATCACGCACTTGGATTGGGTAAGTCCTGTAAAACGCGGGTGGGTTGCATTGGAGGTGGTTAAGCCGAGCGTCTCTCACAGACGATTAGGGTGTTGAAAATGGCAAATAGACTACTCTTGAAAGATAAATAATGGAAAACAGTGACCTCCTATCAGGCCCGGACTGGCCATCGGGAGCACCCGGAGAATTCCCGGTGGCCTGGCGACTAATTTGACCTGCTTCCAGCCAGCGTTTTTTATTATTATTATTATTATTATTATTATTATTATTTTAGCCTACATTACTACCTTTACCAGTGATCATTTTCGAATTCTTCATTTAATAAAAATATTATTCATATTAATAATAATAATAAAAAATAAAATCACGAATCTGTTATGCCTGGTTCAGATTACACGATTTTTTTTGTCTTTTACAATAGTCACTGTGTCAGATTACGCGATTTTGACTCCTAAAATCTTGTCGTGTCGTGGACAACAAACAGACTACACGTTGCTTCCTGACCAGTCATCGCGTGCCGTCTTTAACGATGCGCGTGATGTCATTGAGAAGGCGAAACTATAGCGAGTGACTTCCGGAAACGAACGTAAACAAACAATGGATGTGGCGGTGAGTGTTGTATTGGCTGTCCTGTGTTCAGAAAACTTAAAAAAAGAAAGAAAACCCGACAATGGACACGTTCCTGGATTGCTCGAAGAGGACAGTATTGGCTGTCAATCCTTCAAAGAGAACTTGAGGTAAAATATTGTTTTCTTACGAACCTTTCCTCCATGTCATAACTCCACCTAGTAGCACCATCGTCTGTCTTTCGTTTCGCCACTTTTGAAAGTTGTGTACGGAAAAGCTTCTGTGCTCCTATTGGTCAACCTCATACATGTGACGGAACCCGTCGTGGACGACCGTTTAAAAAATTAAACATGCTAGTCTTTTTGTCGTGATGTCGTGAAGCATCGCAGACGCGACGTAGGTTGTCGCCCACTATGACACACTATACGAGATGATACGATCAAATCTTGCGTCCCGACGCCCGTTGTCGTTTACGAATCCCCACGAGACCCTACGTCAAACGGATCGTGCCAAAATCGGGCTAAAATCGTGTAATCTGAACCAGGCATTAGTCTTGACTGGCAATTAAGGTTACGATTCAACTTTACGACAAAAAATGCAAGTAGGATGGAGAGAAAACGGCCAGGTGGAGCAGAGAGGTAAAGGACAAAGAAAAATAAAGCACTCCAAGAAGAAGCAGCAAAATTACTGACCTGTTCAGGGCTTCAAGTGCAGGTCAGTTTCACCTGTAAATACTGTACTTTTTTCTTCGTTAACTAAGTATTGAACTGCTAGCAAATGTAAACGGTAGCGCCCCTATTACTATCATCTACATTCGTGGAGAAATCCAAACAAATGAGTGAAACAGCACACAGAAAACTCACAGAAGAAATGTACTGAGGTAAAAATTCTAATTGTTGTTGTTTTTTTATTTATAACATATAATTTAGTTTAAAATGACACAACTTTTGTTATTTATATTTATTATAAATATTTATTATTAAGTTACTTACATTCTAGACACAAACAATATAAACTGTTTTTGTTCTATTTCACCTACGAAAATAGTTCCAAAAGAAAGCAACAGCAGCGCGGTGTTTTGTTACTGAATGATTCATCGTTTTGAACGAATCTTTTGTATGAATGACTCACTAATTAAGACGGTCACTTGCCGTGACCTATTGGTTTAGTTTAGTGTTTAAGTATTGCATTTTTTTATTTGTACATTCAAACATTGATTTAAAACATCGATCTTATACGATTATTTATTGCAGTTGTAATTTTGCAGTGCAAATTATTTAATTTCATGGGTAACAGCCCTATAGTGTCTTATTATTATAACTGAATTTATTGATCAAATGTAAGAATTTGACATGAAAGATGCATACATTTAATAAGGTAATACAAATTATTTTTATTAATAATTTTATAAAATTTATTTAATACATTTATTTTTATTAAAAAGTCTTACGCAACCTGCTGACCTTCTGAGCTAACATTTTTGTTTAACCTCTCTTCTGCAGTTTATATACATTTATGAGTGAGAAGTAGAGAGGTAGAAACAGCTTTGGACTTCTAGAGTAAATGCTTGTATAACTTTATGTGCAGACCATTTTGATATTAGGACTGCTTTACTTCTAGGTTGGTTGTTTATGTTTTTATGTTATGGTCATACTATGAAATAAATGTAATTTTGGGGGGGGAAACAGGGCTGTCCCTGTTTCTAAATTTTATTTGGATGAATAGGATGGCCTGGATGGGTATAGGATTTCCCGGCCTGAAATTGTGTCCCAGTCCGGCCCTGCCTCCTATGTTAGGTTTAGGCAATCCTTATCATAGAACAAACATAAGTCGTTGTTGCTGAAAACGTCTTTAGTCTGTGCAGTCGGTCAATGTTGAGGTGAATTGATGACTGGCGAAGCCCTGAACATGTAATAACATTGCGGATGGTTTTACTTGGTTTTACCTGTGGTTTCTGAAAAATACGAAAGGGACTTTCCTAATAGCAAATAGCATGATGAACGTTGGATGTGGATACCTCGTAGGCCTATAGCTTAATTAGACAAGAACGCCGCTTTAGTTTTTGTAAAAACATGGACCTGTAAGGTACTACGTGGAGCCATGGAATATTTTTTTTATTTTTATTATTCATTCATTTAGCAAGGCTTTTTACATGATTACAAGTTCCACTCCTAGGGTTAGTACTATCATAATGTTGAAACTTATTAACTTTTTTTATACATCTGTCATGGAAATTCTTAATACGAATATAACCAACTAAATCCCTATTCTTAATACGATACTTACCTGAAGTAAGGTGACGGCTGTCACGTTGGGGTGCAAGGCAGAAGAAGACGAAGGTGGCAAAAAGCTCTCTTTGTCCAAGAGAACGGACAAAGACTGGCTGAACTGAAAGGAACTAAATACAGACACTGATGAACACAGATTAACAGAAACCAGGTGGCACAGATGATAATTAACTAGTCACAGGTGGAGCAGATGATGAACTAAATGATAGTAACCATAGAGACAGATGAGTGACGGGAAAACAGAACAAAGGAAGACATGTGACTAGGGGTGACTGTGACAGGGCGGGCGTCTTGGAGTCTTCCTCAGGAGGGTCAGCAGGGTCCACAGGGATTGAAGACTCCAGGACGGTACCGGTAGATGGCCAGGGCGGAGGCGACCCTTTGGGCGGCCATGGCGGATCAGCCTTCATGGCCATTCCGTGGGAGCCGTGTCTGGCCACTAAGGCCAAGGACGCCAAAATCTTCTTGGGCGGAGCTATAGACACAGGCTCAGGGACAGGCTTTGTTTCTAGCTCGGCGGGAATGACGTGAACAGTCTCTGGCTCGGCGGGCATGACGTGAATGTCTCTGGCTTGGCGGGCATTGCGTGAACAGTCTCTGGCTCGGCGGGCATGACATGAACAGTCTCTGGCTTGGCGGGCATGACGTGAACAGTCTCTGGCTCTGCGGGCATGACGTGAACAGTCTCTGGCTCGGCGGGCATGACATGAACAGTCTGTAGCTCGGCGGGCATGAAATGAAAAGTCTCTGGCTTGGCGGGCATGACGTGAAGCCTAGCCTCGGCAGGACTGACGTGAAGCTCAGGCATGACGTGAAGATCAGGCTCGTGAAGATCAGGCTCCGCAGACATGACGTGAAGAAACTCAGGTTTGGCAGACTTGACGTGAAGAAACTCAGGCTCAGTAGACTTGACTTCAAGAAACTCAGGTTCGGCAGACTTGACTTGAAGAAACTCTGGCTCGGTAGACATGACGTGAAGAGGCTCGGCCTCGGCGGGACGAGACTCTGGACGGGCGGTCTCAAGTCAAGTCAAGTCATCCTCATTTATATAGCGCTTTTAACAATGGAGATTGTTTCAAAGCAGCTTTACAGAGATAAACATATAATTTAAGGTAACAGAGATTGGTTTGGTTTTATAGTGGTTCTTGAATAATGTTTTTTCCAGCTAAAGTTGGTTTTGATTGATTCACTTCCGTCTAAATTATCATTTGTTATTAAATTAGAGGCCGTTAAGATGACACCGTTCTCTCTAAACAGACTTTAAATGCGAACCTTTGATAGACGCTGATGGCGTTCACATGCGCATTAAGAATTGATTCTATAGTTATGTACGTTTGAATATATGTGCACAGGTTTGTAATTCATTACAAACCATGCCTAAACAAACTACTTGTGTTGTCTATAAATTGATGCAGAATTTTATTTTATTTTATCACTTCGGGTAGGTACGCGAACCGAAAATTCCACAACGCTTTATCTGTAGAGTGGTATAGGGATCCTCCATAGGGAGAGGCTAGTTGGCACTTCAGCACTGCATTGTCATCGGGTCCAGGCGAATGTCCTACGTCAGATCTGGAAACGACCTGGATCCGGCAGGCTGCGGGAAAACCTCGGGATAAACATAGACACTAAAATTAGTGTAGATGCCATTCTTCTTATGATGTAACGAGTACATCAGGATTTAAGGGAAGTGTTTCCAGTTCCGGCTGACCTAATCTATGCAGCCTAATATTGAATTATAGAAGTCGATAATCTGTTATGTGTATGCTAGGTCAAAGAGATGTGTTTTTAGTCTAGCTTTGAACTAACAGACTGTGTCTGCTTCCCGGACAATGTTAGGAAGATTTTTCCAAAGTTTTGGTGCTAAATAAGAAAAGGATCTACCGCCAGCAGTCGATTTTGATATTCTAGGTATTATCAACTGGCCGGAACTTTGAGATCGCAATAGACGTGAAAGACTATAATACGTTAAGAGCTCGCTCGAGTACTGCGGAGCTAAACCATTTAGTGCTTTGTAAGTAATCAGCAATATTTTAAAATGTATACGATGTTTAATAGACAGCCAATGCAGTGTTGACAGAACCGGGCTAATATGGTCATACTTCCTGGTTCTAGTAAGAACTCAAGCTGCTGCGTTTTGAACTAGCTGTAGTTTGTTTATTAAGCGTGCAGGGGTACCACCCAGTAGAGCATTACAATAATCTAGCCTTGATATCATGAACGCATGAACTAGTTGTTCCGCATTTGTCAATGAGAGTATATGACGTAATTTAGATATATTTTTAAGATGGAAAAATGCGGTTTTACAGATACTAGACACGTTACTTTCAAATGACAGATTGGTATCAAAGAACACACCCAGGTTTCTAACTGACGACGAAGACTTAACAGAGCAGCCATCAAGTGTTAGGCAGTATTCTAGGTTATTTCGTGTGGACGTTTTTTGTCCAATAATTAGAATCTCTGTTTTTTCAGAATTTAGTAGTAGGAAATTACTAGTCTTCCAATTTTTTATATCAACTATGCATTCCGATAATTTTGTGAATTGGTAAGTTTCGTTAGGTTTTGAAGAAATATAGAGCTGAGTATCATCAGCATAACAGTGAAAGCTAATTCCATGTCTCCTAATGATATCTCCTAAAGGTAGCATGTAAAGAGTGAACAGCAACGGTCCTAGTACTGAACCTTGTGGTACGCCATACTGAACTTGTGATCGATAAGACATCTCTTCATTTACTGTTAAAAACTGATAGCGGTCAGATAAATATGATTTAAAACATGCTAGTACAATTCCACTAATGCCAACATAATTTTCGAGTCATATCTAAAAGAATGTTGTGGGCGATAGTGTCAAATGCAGCACTAAGATTAAGTAACACTAATAGAGAGATGCAACCACGATCGGATGGTAAGAGCAAGTCATTTGTGACTCTAATGAGTGACACTCATATCAGTGTTATGGTGCGGTCTAAATCCTGACTGAAAATCCTTGCAGATACAATTTCTTTCAAGAAAGGAACACAGTTGTGAGGATAATATCTTTGACAGAAAAGGTAGATTTGAGATCGGCCTGTAATTGGCTAATTCTG
Organism: Siphateles boraxobius; assembly: GCF_051911475.1. Lineage (NCBI taxonomy): Eukaryota > Metazoa > Chordata > Actinopteri > Cypriniformes > Leuciscidae > Siphateles > Siphateles boraxobius. The sequence goes on along the minus strand of NW_027509219.1, from coordinate 11,938,469 downwards.
TAGTATCAAGTTGCGTTTTTTTAACAAGCGGTTTAATCATAGCCAGCTTAAAGGTTTTTGGTACATATCCTAATGACAAAGATGAATTAATGATATTAAGAAGAGGATCTATTACATCTGGAAGCATCTCTTTCAGTAGCATAATCGGTATAGGGTCTAACATACACGTTGTCGACTTAGATGAATTAACGAGTTTGCAAAATTCTTCCTCTCCTATAGCAACAAATGAATCAAATTTTACCTCAGGGAGACTACAATGCACTCCCTGATGCGATACTGTAGAAGATGGTTACATGGTTATAATTTTGTCCCTAATATTATCAATCTTATAAGTGAAGAAGTTCATAAAGTCATTACTGCTGTGTTTCTTGGAAACTTCTGGGCTTGAAGCTTTCTTTTTCGTTAGTTTAGCCACTTTTTCAAATAAATACCTAGGATTATGTTTTTTAATTATTTATAATTATGTTATATTTTCTTCTAATAGGGTTGAAAAATAAGCAGATCAAGCAGTTTTTAAGGCCTCTCTGTATGCAATCGAGCTCTCCTTCCATGAAATCCGAAATACCTCTAGTTTTGTTTTCTTCCAGTTGCGCTCCATTTTTCTGACTGCTGTCTTAAGGGCCTGAGTGTGCTCGTTGTACCAAGGCGTTGGACTATTTTCTTTAATCTTCTTTAAGCACAACGGATCAACTGTGTCTAAAGTGCTGGAAAAGAGAGAGTTAAAAGTTTCTGTTACTATATCGAGTTCTTCTAAGTTATCTGGGATGCTGAGATGATGAAACTGATTAGGAAAATTATTGATAAAGCAATCTTTAGTGGCAGAAGTGATATGTCTAACATAGTTGTAACAGGGAGTTGGCTTTGCAGCCTTGGCTAAATGTAATTTACATGAGACTAGATAATGATCTGAGATGTCGTCGCTCTGCTGCAGAATTTCAACGGCATCAACATTGATTCCATGTGATAATATTAGATCTTGAGTATGATTACGACAATGAGTAGGTCCTGACACATATTGTCTAACTCCAATAGAGTTAAGAATGTCTTTAAATACCAATCCCAATGCATCTTTTCCATTATCTACATGTATATTAAAATCACCAACAATTAGGACTTTATCTGCGGTCAATACTAATTCTGATAGAAAGTCAGCAAATAATTTGATAAAATCTTTATGGTGCCCTGGTAGCCAGTATACAGTTGCCAGCAGAATTCTCAAACGTGATTTATCGTTTACATTATATATTTTTACATTAAGCACAACACTTCAAAAGAGGTACGCGGGACGAGACTCTGGACGGGCGTCTCAAGTTAATGGCTGTTGGAAAGGCCAATGGTGAACTGAGAACCACAGTGGAATAATATCCACTCAACAAAAGCCTCAAAGTTTTCTTGAGGTCCCACATCGGGCAGGCGTGCCTTCTTCTCCGCATTTGAGGCCTGTGTGAAAGAAAACACTCAATGAAAGGTCAGGGAATGAGGTATGGCACGCCAGGTCGAGAAAGTAAACTTTTACTATAACTAGAATTCCAACGGGTACAGACAGCCACGATGAACACACACACACTACATAAGAATGAGAACGGACAAAGAGTGGCTGAACTGAAAGGAACTAAATACAGACACTGATGAACACAGATTAACAGAAACCAGGTGACACAGATGATAATTAACTAGACACAGGTGAAACAGATGATGAACTAAATGACAGTAACAATAGAGACAGATGAGTGGCGGGAAAACAGAACAAAGGAAGACATGTGACTAGGGGTGACTGTGACAATGGTGTCCCCTCAAGAAGCTACCATCAATACCTCAATGATACTTGATGATCTGTTGTCTTTTGAGCTTAGAATCCATTTCTCAGATGCGCAGCATATGGTTGAAATGGCTCCCAAGTTGCTCTTTGTAGAAATAGTTTTATTCATGCCTGGGAGATCACTGGCCACAACAACCATTTGAGACTCTTGAATAGAAAGATACATGAACATGTAAATCATACGGTTGAGTAAAACAATGTGACTCGAGTTTTCTTCACTGTGATTAGTTCCGGTGATTGGTTTGTAATGATAAATCTAATCATAAGACTGTTAGTTCTACTGAGTTAAGCAATTTTTGGCTAAGTATATGTTGCCTTTGACCGGTGCATCCTTAGTCTGCATTTCTATGTACATTTAATATGGAAATACCCATCACATTAAATATTTCTATCACACATATCAGTGGATTAAAGTAGTCACCAGGAAAGGTTGTGTGTTACAGCGATTATACACATTTTCTAATATTGTAGATCTAAATTTTAAGTATTAAAGGAACTTATAATATGAATTTTAAGTAAATATGGTGTAAAATAGTTGTTTGTGAAATTAAAAAACTTATATAAATATGTAATTTACTGCCATTTTAGAGATATCTACTACAGTATATGCATAACACCCAATGACCAACTTGCTCTCTTTTAGCTCAGCTTCTTCCTTTTTCAAATTTTTATTTATTTAATTATTATTATTTTTTATACATTTAAATTACCGAAGACTGGTGAGTGAGCAGACGTTATGAGGAGCTCGACCTGTGAATATGGCATTTGCATAAAAAGCTCTTAAGTACTCTTAAGTTTATTTTATTTCTATACAGTTATGCCGTTGTTGGTGGGTATTGAGCGTGGGATCGATGATGCTGATATTATTAGATTACCACTGCTGCACTGTGGAATATCAGTAACACAAATCTTTGCTTATACTTTGTTACAAACATTAAGGCGAGCTATCTGGCCCTGCTGTTTAAAGCATTGCAGTATGTTGCCATGCAGTCTGCAGATCAGCAGTTATTAAGAACACGCCACGTCACCCTAGTCACCAATTTGAACTCTGCCGCTGGTGTAGGAAGCAGCAGAGTAGCCAAGTTAAATACTTAACTGAATTAAGTTTAATCATGGTAGAGGGGACATATTAGTAGTGACTGGTGGATGCGCCTACCAAAACTTGAAAACCGACTTGAAAGCCTTGGAAGTGGAGCTTGAACTTGAAAACCAGTGTGAGAAGACCGCCTCTTGTGAATCGCAGAGTTGTTGATTCATGTCGGTGGGATCGCGATCTGCGGAAAAAATGGCACCCGTACAGACAGCGTGGTTCTTTTTTCTGGACAAGTTGAGGATGATTTTTGCAGTTCTCTTCCTGCCAGAATATTTTGGCTTAGCTGACGATGTTGAGGCTTTTGATGTCGTGGGAATGGAAACTGATGTTACTAAGGGTGTTTTGGGCCTAGAAGGAGCAAGACTAATCTTTATAGGCCTTGGCTGATCAAACTCTCTGAAGACCGCTGTGCCCAAGGGGAGATGCGGCACTGAATGGGTGGGATGTATTCATCTTCGGAACTTGATAATCATAAACAATATGCATGTCCTGAGACATATTAGTTGGCAACTGAACAGGAGCGTTAATTGTCGCATTAGCATTTGCAAACTCATGTGTAAGTACCAATTTTTTATACAGTGAGTATAAGGACATGATATGATAGATGTGAAGGTAATAAGTGACATACAGTAGTAATTGGAAACGCTTCATTTTACAGTACAGTACTTACAGTGTACTTACCTAGAAAGTACTGGGTAATATAAGGTAAGTACATGGGTTAAGGGTAGGTTTAGGGGTATGTTCAGGGTTAGTACCTAGTTATTACCCAGTTATTGTAATTACTATAATAAGTACATAGTATGTACATGGGAAACAGGACTGTAAAATGAAGCGTTGCCTAGTAATTAAGTCTTCCTGGCAGAACTTATTCAGATTTATACAATTCAGAAAAGTTTGTTTTAATCAATAGTTTTATTGTCCTTTTATGTAAACCGTGTACAGAGGTAATTCAGCCCCCTTTAGGTAGGCAGACAGCATTATCCAAATAATTTCAGAGTGGGTAACTGCATAGAATAAAATGAAATGAAACAGATAAATAAAAAATAATAAACATAAAATCAATAAATATAATGATACAATTAACAAAAAGAAAAAGGATTATCTAACATACTTATGTAATAATACTATTAACAAGGTTTAAGTTTTATTAATTTAAGTCCATCACAATGTTATATTTACCAGGGATTAGAGGCCAAGGCCTGGTCAAGGAAAGGAAGAGGACATAGAGAGGTGGATCAAAAAGTAGCATAAAAATTTATTTATAAACAAAAACAAAGAAGATAATCAAAAATCACAGGAGTTGTAGGAGTAGACAAATGTAACAGTTTTGACATCTGCACAAATACAATACTGAACAAAGAACCGAACCAAACGTCCATGGAGTAGCCGGCGGGTGAGGCCACTGCAGAACCAGCTAATAATTAGAGTCGAAGGAGCCAGGAAACTGGGTTGAAATGAAGGAGCCAGAAAAGTGGGTGGAGACGAAGGAGCCAAGAGACTGGGCTGAGTCGAAGGAGCCAGGAGACTAGCAAGAGACCCTCTCCACCAGCGGAGGGTCCAAGTAAGGCATAGGGATCTCAGAGGGATCCTCAAGGACCCTACTGGGCTGAGACAAAGGAGCCAGAAAATTTGGTGGAGACGAAGGTGCCAGATGACTGAGTAGAAAGACAAATGAGCCAGGAGACACGGCTGAGTCGAAGGAGCCAGTGCCCGGTTGCATAAAGCACCTTAAGTGACATTTTCCCTTAAGTTCGCCCTTATGTTTCCCTTAAATCTAAGGGTGTTGCAGAAAAATACCCTTAAGTGTTACTTAACGGTTTTTTTAAGTGAAACGTCATAAACACTTAGAATTTCCCTTAAATGCTGTTTTTTCCCTTAAGTAATCCCTTAAAAAGCGTTAACTGTTGCATAAAACCCCTTAACGGTCATTTCCCTAAGTATAATTTAAGGTTTGGAAATCGTAACCTTAAGAGTAACGCGGACAAAAATAAGACGACATGGCTGAATTTATGGAACCAGTTGAAGATAATTATGTGCAAAGACGAATTTTTAGAGATCGGGAGAACCCTTTGGACCATCTTAGCGATGAAAAATTGTTGCTTGAATACCGGTTTGATCGACGCGCAATTTTTGACATCGCTAACAAACTAGACGGCGACCTTGACCATGTCACACATCGCAACCACTCTTTACCTGCAGTGTTACAACTGCTTATAGCACTGCGTTTTTTTGCAACTGGAAGTTTTCAGACGGTAGTGGGAGATGTTTTCCACGTGCATAAATCGTCTGTCAGCAGAGTGGTTCACCGGGTTGCGGGGGCTCTTTCCTGTCATTTAAACGCAACGGTCAAGTTTCCATCCCATCATGACCAGGAGGTCATTCAAACCAGTTTTTTTCGGAAAGCAGGTTTTCCTCGCATATGTGGTGTTATTGACGGCACACATATCAGAATACAGGCGCCCCAAACACACGAAGACCAGTACGTAAACCGAAAAGGCTACCATTCAATTAATGTACAATTAGTGTGTGACCATCTCTGCAAAATTACAAATGTTGTTGCATCATGGCCCGGGAGTACACATGACTCCAGGATTTTGGCGGAGAGCAAACTAGGGAGTGATTTTGAAGCTGGAGGGCACACTGGTCTCCTGCTCGGGGACAGTGGTTACCCCTGCCGTCCATGGCTCATGACGCCCTTCATGAATCCCCGTAATGCTGCACAGGCATGTAATTAATTAATACGTATATTCCTATGAAGGTAATTTGGTGCCTAAAAGATTTGCATGGAAAATGTTAATCAAATTGTGAGCATTAAAGAAATATTAGCAGTAGTTTACTGAATTATAAATGTATTAAAATATGTATTTAAAATAGGTATGCACTTTCTATTGTGTTGCTGCTACACGTTGTCAATTCTGTAACACCTTACCTGATTTGCGTATGTTTTAAAATAATCAAAGCCTCAAATATTTTGCACTCTGAAAGAAAATCTTTTATGCAATACATTACCTTCATAGTATTTATCTTAAAGCACTGTTTATAGCCTACTGGTAAAAATCTTTATTATTTTTTCTTTATTTTTTTTACCCGATTAGGAAAAGTACAATAATGCGCTGACCCACACAAGGTCGATTATTGAGAGGACCATCGGACAGCTGAAGCGCAGGTTTCACTGTCTCCACAGCGAACTGCGTATTGAGCCTTCAAGGGCATGCAGAATTATTGTAGCGTGTGTTGTGCTCTTCAACCTTTCCAAGACGTATTCTGCTATCGAAGAAGAGGATGAGCACGGGAATGAAGAGGGCTATGAGGAACTGCATCTGATTCAAAATCACGATTTCCAACAGGCTGGATATGCTGCTAGAGATGCCATTGTAAATGCTTTCTTTAACTGATAATATTTGTATTAATAGTAGTCATCTTAATAAGAAGAAATAAGAAGTAGTAGTAGTAGTAGTAGTAGTAGTAGTTTTTATTATTATAAGACACACACACACACACACACACACAATCTGAAATCTAAAAAAACAATTGTCAAAAAATTACTCAATTGTAGTTATTGTTATTTTTCCTTCAGCCTTTAGCTGTAAAAGTTTGTTATTTAGAATAAAATTATAGAGCTCCTGATTTTCCGTCTCCTTCTTTAGTTTTTCAATCTCCAGCTGCAGTTTCTCCTTTTGAAGCTGCAGAACCTCTCTCTGCAGTTCCAGCACATCTTCTCTTGATTTGGCTGCAGGTGATATTTGCGGTCTTCTGAAATACGCAAGTAATGGGGAAAATTAAGAAAATCTTAAAAAATAATATTAAAGCTGTTCGTTGGATTAATTATAGGCTGAAGCAATAGTTAAATCATTACTTAGGGGTTGCCTGTATCGGCGTTCTGCTGACGATCTGATGGTGCTGAAGTTGTTTTTCAGAGTGCTGCAAGGGTCTAAATGTGACATTAATGTCAGTTAAATCATTATGTTATAACGTATTATGTCTCTAATGATGTCAAAATAATAATGTATCCTCTAAGCCACTGTTATTATATGATGATACAGGAAAATAACTTAATGCCTCACTCTATGTTACACTGTTGCACTGGTTCAGCTTCACTCTCTAAACCGCCACAGATGCCAGACAGGACAGGTGAGTCAGCTCCAATGATGTTTTGTACCATTATAGTACAGTCCGACAACTCAGCCGGTGGGGGTCCTCCACCTGTTGGTCAGTTTTGTAATCGTTAGGTCTTAACACTGTACAGCAATAAAGCGCACTCTTCACCAGGGTGCGGTGCTTACAATCTTAAAATCGTAGCGCTAGTCTTGCTCAATCTTACCTGTTTTGTTGGCTTCTTTCTTATAAGCGCTCAACTCTTTTTTTGCGACCACAGTGATGTTTTCATATTTTTTAAGGACTTCCTGAACCGTCCTCTTCACATCAAGATTCCTTGCGTTGATTTTTTCCGTTATTTCTTCCCACTGTTTCTGTTTTTTTGCAGCAGTTACATGGGGATTTAGTTTGCTTTTCAAAATTGTTTTTCTTTTATCATATTCGTCAAGAAGAATGCATTTCTCCTCCTCTGTCCAATTAGGCTTTCTTTTTTTGTTTTCTTTATCCATTCCGATATCCTAGCCTACTTTATTAGCCTACTTTATTTGATGAAGACGCGTAATTGCTAGTGTTAGTGTTTTGCGTATCTATGGCAACAACAGACTTTTATAACGTGAATCCAGGATCGCTGTCGAGAAACACTTAAATGTTTCCCTTACCTAAGAGAACCGTTTAAGAGATTATATGCAACACCCTTAAGTTATTCTCTTAGGTAAGGGGAAATCGCCCCTTAAGTATCACACTTAAGGGAAAACTTAAGGTGCTTTATGCAACCGGGCACAGGAGACTGGGAGGAGACGAAAAAGCCAGAAGACTGGGCTGAGATGAAGGAGCCTGGAGACTGGGCTGAGTAGAAGTAGCCAGGAGACGGAGGAGCCAGGAGACTGGGCTGAGTCGAAGAAGCCAGGAGACTGGGCTAAGTCGAAGGAGCCAGGAGACTGGGCTGAAATGAAGGAGCCAGGAGACTGGGCTGAAATGAAGGAGCCAGGATACTAGGCAGAGACAAAGGAGCCAGGAGACTGGGTGGAGTCGAAGGAGCCAGGAGACTGGGCTGAGACGAAGGAGCCAGAAAACTAGGTGGAGACGAAGGCGCCAGATGACTGGGCAGAGAGACAAAAGAGCCAGGAGACTGGGCTGAGTCGAAGGAGCCTGGTGACTGGCAGAGACTGGGCAGAGACGAAGAAGCTAGAAGACTGGGCTGAGATGAAGGACCCAGGTGACTGGGCTGAGTCGAAGGAGACAGAAGACTATGCAAAGACGAAGGAGCCAGGAGACTAGGCAGAGACGAAGGAGCTAGAAGACAGGGTAGAGTCGAAGGAGCCAGGAAACTGGGTTGAAATGAAGGAGCCAGAAAAGTGGGTGGAGACGAAGGAGCCAAGAAACTGGGCTGAGTCGAAGGAGCCAGGAGACTAGAAAGAGACCCTCTCCACCAGCGGAGGGTCAAAGTAAGGCATAGGGATCTCAGAGGGATGCTCAAGGACCATACTGGGCTGAGACGAAGGAGCCAGAAAACTTGGTGGAGACGAAGGTGCCAGATAACTGAGTAGAAAGACAAATGAGCCAGGAGACTGGGATGATTGGAAGGAGCCAGGAGACTGGGCTGAGTCGAAGGAGCCAGGTGACTGGGCGGAGACGAAGAAGCTGGAAAACTGGGCTGAGTCGAAGGAGCTAGAGGACTACACAGAGACGAAGGAGCCAAGAGACTGGGAAGAGACCCTGCTAACATTACTTAATCTATTAGCTTACATGAACTAACCATGACCAATACATTTGTTACTGTATTTGTTAATGTTAGTGTAGCAATGTTCAGGGAAGAAGGAGGCGGGAACCGGCGAACAATCAAAATATACTTTATTTAAAGTAAAATAAACAAACCAAAGTACCGCCAGCAGCCCCTTGTGGATGACTGCTGGCTACCGAAAATAAACATAACTGCCAGCAGCCCCTCGCGGACGACTGCTGGCTAAAATAAAATACAAATACAAAAACCAAACACAACTAAAACACCGGCCTATTCCTCTCTCGATAATCAACGTTGTCGCTCCTCCTTTATGCTTCCGCTCCTCCGTGAGAAATGCGAGACCGGTGGACGGCGACGGCTCCTAGGGGGCCTTGGGCAGACGGCTCCGGCCCACGGCGAGCGGCGGCGACTCCTCCTCTCCCTCCCGGATGGCAGCCGACCCTCCAATACCCAGGCGGCTGGCAGCGATCTCGACCGTCCCATCGGCAACTCACTCCAGCGCACCGCCTCGAGCGTCCATGGCCGCGAGTCCCCCGCCTCCTGCTCCTCCCCTCGTTCGGTGGATGGCAGCGGGCTCCGGCCCACGGCGAGCCGCGCGACTCGCGCACCATGGTCGATGGCACCGCGGATTCCCCACAGCGGCGAGGACTCTCTGACAGCGCGTTCCTCCCTCTTCCTGGGTTTCGGCAGCAGTGTAGCAATTTTCAGGGAAGAAGGAGGTGGGAACCGGCGAACAATCAAATAAACTTTATTTAAAATAAAATAAAAAAAAACAAAATACCGCCAGCAGCCCCTCGCGGACGACTGCAGGCTACCGAAAATAAACATAAAGAACTGCCAGCAGCCCCTCGTGGACGACTGCTGGCTAAAATAAAATACAAATTCAAAAACCAAAACACAACTAAAACACAGGCCTGTTCCTCTCTCCATCATCAACGTCGTCGCTCCTCCTTTATGCTTCCGCTCCTCCGTGAGAGATGCGAGACCGGTGTGCTACACAGGTGTTGCTCATTAGCAATCGCACCACCGGCCTCTCTCACGTCCCTCGGCCGTCCTTCGCCACAGTTAGTTAATACAAATACAGCTGTTAGGGTTACTTCACAGTGCATTAACTAATGTTAACAAATAAAACTTTTGATTTTAATAATGTATTAGTAAATGTTGATATTAACATTAACAAATATTAGTAATGCTGTAGAAGTGGAGTTTATTATTATTTCATGTTAACTAATGTTAACTTACAAAACCTTATTGTAAAGTGTTACCGATATTCTTCATGTGGTGGTACACAGCAGTGACAGAAATTATCTTTTACATGATCAGTTTAAATATATTTTTTTACCTTTTACCTACATAAAGCCATTTTTACCTAATTAAATATGCATTCTCTTTTGTATCACATTTTTACATTAAATCAATAAATTCAGTTGGAATAATACACAATAGGGCTGTTACCAATCAAATGAAATCAGTATCAACAAAATGTATCATTGCAATGCAGAGGTGTCATGCTGCATAAACACGAACAAAGATGAAGATAAAGGGTTCAAACAGTATTTAATAATATCCTAGTTGAAGCGAGTACACGAGAGGATACTGGCTCCACTCGGAGATTGTAGAATCTCTCGAATGTGTTGGGTGTCGCCCAGCCTGCAGATGTCTGTTAACGAGGTGCCATGCGCTAGAGGCCAAGTGGAAGCCACACTCCGGGTGGAGTGAGTCTTCACACCAAGGGGGCATGGTCGACCTTGCTGCTGGTATGCCAAAGCAATGGTGTCCACTATCCAGTGAGACAACCTTAGCTTGGAGAGAGCCTTTCCCTTCAACTTCCCACCTTAATAGACAAAGAACTGGTCTGAGGTCCTGAAAAACTGTGTTCTGTGCAAGAATGCTTACTGGGTGAAACGCATACTTGCGGATGCCCTGCAGCCAGCTGTGCGCCAGTGCCGAGAGTGCCCTCGGTCAAGGATTAAAACAAGTCGCAACGGGACAAGTCTTCATTCTCCAGGAAGAGGCTGAAGCCGTGAGAGCTCATAGGCTGCACAGTTCAGGTCCCCCGGAATATGAATGGCTCGAAGCGACCTCAGATGCTTCTGACTCCATAGGAGGAGGTGGCGGGCGAGTTGCGACTTATGGCGGGAGCGTAGACCACCTTGTCGGTTGATGTACGCCACTGTCAGGGTATTGTCTGATCGGCCTAGTACATGCTGTTTCTTGAGCAACGCATGGAAGCGGTGCAGAACGAGACGTACTGCCAACAACTCGAGGCAATGCCATAGGCGCTGGGGTCCTGTCAAGGACTTCTCCCAGTTGACCCGAAGGCCCAGATGAGCTAGGTGCCTGAGCACTAGGTGCCTGTGTTCGCAAACCTGGTCTCGAGAGTGAGCTAGGATCAGCCAGTTGTCGAGATAGTTCAGGACGCGACGTGGAACCTCGTCAGGAACCGCATACTTGTATGGCTGCCCCTCGAAAACAAACCGTAGAAACGGTCTGTGTCAAGGAAGAATGGAGACATGGAAGTAGGCGTCCTTCAGGTCGATCGCTGCAAACCAATCCTGTGGCCGCACACATTCGAAAATGCGTTTGGCCGTAAGCATCTAGAACGGAAGACTCAAAGGTCCAGGATTGGTCGAACACAGACGTACCCACGATGGGGTAGCGAGGCGGAATGACCGGCCCAGACGTGGGAGGCGGAGCGTCCCGATGTGGGGGCATGGTCATATGCCGCATCCTAACTGAGGAGGCCAGGGAAGGACCAGCGTTCCATTGGGGCCTGCTCTTTCAGGGGTCTGGCAACAGAGGGGGACGAGAGTGGCGAGGCTCGTAAGCGGTACACACTGCCATCCGCACCCTCTGGGGGCTCAGAGATGGGAATGTCTGTTCTTTGGAGAAGAGGATCTCCCCCGGCCCTCCACCGGGGGAAGGAGTGGCCCTGCAACCACTTCCTGATAGAATTGCAACCCATCTCTGAGCTGCCCGTAACGGGAGCGCCCCGCATTGCCTGGCGTTTGGCAGGCTGCAGGACTGGTACAGGGCTGGGGCGCCTTCCTGCAACCACCTCCACGGCACTGCCCGGGTGAAAGCTGCTGCTGGGGCCGGGCGGGAGGTGGTGGAAGTCGCAGGAGGGCGCATTCGGCGGCAAGCGGACTGAGGCATCTGAGCCAGCAGCTGGGTGGCAGCAGCTGGCTGCGGGGTCAGAACATGTTTGATCGCCTCAGTCTGCTTCTGGGCGGTCGAGGACTGTTGGGCAGAGTCGTCGACCGCGCCGCCGAAGAGGCCAGCCTGGGATATGGGATATCTCGCTCTCGGTCATCGAGTCTCGAACATAACATTGTGATGGTCATGTTCGTGCAGTGCGGACATGACGCATCCACGAACGCTGTCTGAGCGTGATCGATGCCCACACACGTCAGCGTTCGTGCCCATCTGCTGAATCTATCAGACTACCGCACTCAGAAATACACGGGCAAAACGGAGTAGTCTGGATGATTTTCACATAGTTTTGGAGCAAATACTCTAGGCTATGTGATTCAATTTGCAAAAGTCTTGTGAAGAAATAATCAGTATGGGTTTCATGACCTTATTTCAGTGACAGTTTTTTTGTTTTGTTTTTTACAAACCACGCATAAACGTCATAATCTCAAAACTACAAACTTTTACATACATGCTCCTGACATATTATTGTAGCAGAGTTGGTGCTCAATACAGTGTAATAAGACTTTAGCCATGAAAATGTCACAAGTAACAGAAATAAGCACAAATGTCAGATCATGTCAGAACACCTCCTGGACCCAGAAAACACCTCAGACCCCAGAGGGTTAAAAAGACGTGCCACGTGCAAGCTCTTTTTGTGAGAGAAAAGCTTGCAGCAGTGCTGAAGCGCCCGAGGAGAAACACACACGCTGTTGCAGACCACTGCACAGATCAGCAGGCAGGAATGTGAAACTCGCTGGAACACGCCATCACACCAACACCGACTGGAAGCTGCTCGTCTAGAAGATTCTCTAAGATAATAAGAGAATAGGCTGCAGGAGTGAAGAGGACCTCTTGGCTCCAAAGCAAAAACATATCTGCATGTTGCCAGCGTACTTCCTCATATACCCACGAGGTGGGGCCGAGTTACGCTATACAAAATCTGCAGACCCATAGCATTTCTTAGCCATTAGCTCGTTTTGTAATACTCAAAGTTGATAGGCTAAGCGAAACCCAATTCGTCGTCACAACGGAACTCGTAGTGACTATGAAACGGAACCGTGACTTTGTTGATACTGATTTCATTTGATTGGTAACAGCCCTATTGTGTCTTATTCCAACTGAATTTATTGATTTAATGTAAGATTTTGATACAAAAGAGAATGCATATATTTAATTAGGTAAAAATGGCTTTATGAAGGTAAAAATGCTAATAAAAGGTAAAAATATTTAAACTGATCATTTAAAATATAATTTCTGTCACTGCTGTGTACCACCACACAGAATATGAAGAATATCGGTAACACTTAAATTTGTTAATTTTTATATCAACATTTACTTATACAAATCATAAAAATCAAAAGTTGTATTTGTTAACATTAGTTAATGCACTGTGAAGTAACCCTAACCCTAACAGCTGTATTTGTATTAACTAACATTAACAAATACCTGTACAGTAACAAATGTATTGGTCATGGTTAGTTCATGTTAGTTAATACATTAAGTAATGTTAGAAAATGAAACCTTCTTGTAAAGTATTACCAGAAAATCAAAACCTGTTGTAGTCAGCTGTCCATGGTAGTCCTAAACCTACCAAAGGTACCAACACAATAAACACACTCAGCTAAATAATGTCTAATTTCTCAAATCTTTCTAAAAAATAATTCTAATCCCAGAAAATATAGATATACATTTTTTTTTGTCAGTGCAAAAGACACCCCTAGATGCAAAAGCTCAGAAAGTAAGGGGTCACAGTATTTTTTTCCAGTAAGGGATCACAATCAGATGACTGTAGCTAATAACCACATACTGAAACAAAACAGACCAAAACAAATATTTTAGCGAATGTTCAACAAGAAGAAAAAGTGCCAAACAGTCAAACAGTGAATTTACCAAATTCATATGAATCACTAATGTCACCAAAGCAATGGCTTCTGTTGTAGTGATGAAATATGTCAAGGGCATCATCTCAAGCTCATTGTGGAAAGATCAACAGAAGTTTTTAAAAAAAAACATACCTTTGATCTCAGAGAAACATGATGCAAATAGGGGTGAGCGATTTATATCTTGATTGTTATTTTGACGATGTGATTGACACACAGAGAGTGCATGCATACACTACGTGATGTAGTCTAGTAGTTTAGACTAGTGCGCTTGTGCATTTAGAGTGCAGCTTTCACTGTGTAATTTAGGGTGTAATTTAGGGGAGTATAGGGACAGTTGCAACAGTTGCAACTTATTTGTCCAATAAGGAATGAGCTAGAGAGATGATAAACATATTACACACGCTCAGTTAGCCCCTCTTCCTTCCTGAAAGAAAGTAGCCATGTGACAATTCATTCTGCAAAAAAAAAAAACGTTTAAAAAAAGTTTTAAAAAAATATGACCAGATCAAGCTAACATATCAAGTTTCATCATGGCTGTCAGTTGTTATCACCATAGACATCATATAGTTAGACGCCCTATCGACCGCTACTGCCTATTGGCGCGGACGAGCCGTGGGGCCGCCATCTTAAACCGGTCACCCGCTCCGCTCAGTGTAATCTGTTTGGCAGGTGCAATGAACTGCCAGCGCATTTAATTAATCATATCTCACTGAATACCGAACTGATTTTCACGCGGGTTTTTTTTGCTGCAAAGGTCATACACGTAGCTATGATACAGGACACATTGAATTTTGTTCACAAAATACAACCAATAGTACGGTAATGTTAAATGTTAAATCTTACTTGTGAAAATTAATCCCCGAGTGATGGTCCGCCGATTTGAGCAGGTATATGCTGCACAGTGCTCTGGCATCTACTGCTGCTATGCAATGGAAATAGGAGTATGACCGGTTTAAGATGGCGGCCGCATTTCTTGCGCAGCAGCGGCCAATAGGGCATCTAGTCTCTATATGATATCTATGGTTATCACAACATTGATGTAAAACCTGTCATATCATTACTGTCAGGAACCAATCAGACTCAACATCCCTTACCACACAACAATCACTCTTCCCAGAATTCTAATCACCTGCACCTGTTCACAATCAGCAAGCCTCATCAGCCAGCTCATAAAAACACTCACTGTGAGATCATTCATTGTCAAGCCTCCAACAGGAACAGACCGTTATCCATTGTCTCCTGAAGTCTCTGATGCATCCATATCCTGCCAAGTAACGTATATTCACCTGTGAAACACTAACCTCCGTACCCTTGTACCACTGTCTCCAGAGATCCTGTCTGAATCCATGTTTTCCCGAGATCCTGTATCCTCCTGAGCTTCCTGTGTTCACGCCGAGTTTGCTTGCTCGTGATTGCATCTGAAAGAGAAAAGACAAGTATTATTGAATTGTAACTGCTTGACTTCAACTAACCTGAAGAGGACATGCTCACCTGTAATCTGCCCCGCACGGAATGATCTTCACCGAATCTGCACCTGAACTTTGAATACTCGCCTTACACTTGTGTCACATTGAATAAAGCTGTGTTTGGATTCACTTACCTCTGTCTCCGTGCCTGTATCCTGTAAATGTTTCCCCCTTTTACTAATCTTTGTCTTTATACAGTTTGAAGACCCTGTCTGTACCCAAGTAAAATAAATGAATTTGTAAATGTAGATGTTAAATGAATCTATATTTTAATGAATGTTGCAACTGCCCATGTGGACTGTTGCAACCGTCCCATGTTATGGGGTCAGTTGCAACATTTGACTTTGTCTATTTAAGTATAAATTGTACATATATTATCATATGTACACATGTTGCAGCAGTGTGTGGGTAGCTGACAAATTTGGGTGTGTATAAAAATTTTGGATTTCCAATACAAACAGTCTCTGAGAAACTCAAGGAAAGGCAAAAGTGTTGCAACCTTCCCCGATTCTTCTATTAAAATGCATTTAGAATGCCCCAAATTATATATTCAAGTTAAGGGGGCAAAATACCTCTCTATGTCTTTTAAAATTATATAATTTAATATAGTTAATCAATATCACACGAAGAGTGCCATTTTTTCTCCAAATATCAGCATGAATACATTTGATATTAAAAGTATACAACTGTTCAAAGAAGTTAATATTAAGTGACTTACATTTTAGACACAATATTGACTGTTTTTGCTCTATTTTGCCAAAGAAAATATGTCCCAACAAAGCCACAGGACAGGTTTGCTTCTCTGAGCATTACATGGTGGTGTTTCGTTATTGAATGAAATAATCTTTTTATTGAATGACTCAATGACTCATTTCATCAATGTTATATGATAAATTTAATCATAATATATGATAAATGAAATCAAGTAAAATGAAGTAAAATGAAGTAAAATGAAATAAATGAAGTAACTATGGTGATAGGCTAATGTCGGGAAATGGTGAAAAACGGAAAAAAGTCCAAAAAGGGTGATACATGGGGTGCCCTACGGTCTCATGGACTTAACGGACACGTGCACGTGACAGCCATTGTAAGTCCACAGGACCAGAAGTGCATATGAAGTGTGTCATTTGGGACAAGGCCATTGTGACAAGAGGAAACACAGAAGCTGTATCTGAAGTGGCATACATGCATTTACACAAACTGTTTAATGCAGCTCAGAGGGGACATAAATGCTTTTAAACTCCTGTTACAAATAATGTTTTGATGTTTTAAACATAAAAAGTTTAATATTGATATTTGAAATGATTATTTTTTTTAAACTTTATATTTGAAATTAAAACCACCAGTAGGTGGCAGCAAGGAATTGTTAATGAGTGAGTCTTTGAGTTTCAAATGATTAATTTATAGTCCCCCTGTGGTGAAAATCTAGCTTTTATTGTTGTTTATATTTTTGTGTGTTGTTTTTAATATGCTTTAAGTTTGAAGGTTTGAAATCGCTGTTTTTTTCTGACCTCACAAAGTACCTTGTAACCAATCACCTCAACATGTGATCGTCAACGATTGGATCTCTGATCTGGTGTGAGTGAGTGGAGAAGGGGCTAATTTGCATATTCATAGAACCACATATACTAAATGAGGCAAGGGTGTAGAGTTAAATTCAAGATATTTTAAGGCATGAAGAAGGAAAAAAACATTTACATATGTAATCTTGGTGATCAAATATGAGTTTAAAGGGATACAATTAATGACTACAGGGGGACTTTAAACAGATGATTAATTTAGGAATGAAGCATTTGACTAAATGTGTGAGACATTATTGAGTCATTCATTCAAAAGATTCTTTCATTCAATAACTGTCCTGTGGCTTTGTTGGGAAATATTTTCTTTGGCAAAATAGAGCAAAAACAGTCAATATTGTGTCTAAAATGTTAGTCACTTAATATTACCTTATTGTGTATTGAACTGTTATATACATTTATTATCACATGTATTCATGCTGATATTTGGAGAAAAAAAGGCCATCCTTTTGTGATATTGATTAAATTATATAAATATAAAAGACATCGAGATTTATTTTGCCCCCTTATCTTGAATATATAATTTGGGGCATTCTAAATGCATTTTAATAGAAGAATCGGGGACGGTTGCAACATTTTTGCCTTTCCTTGAGTTTCTCAGAGACTGTTTGTATTGGAAAGCCAAAATTTTAATACACAACCACATCTGTCAGCTACCCACACACTGCTGCAACATGTGTACATATGATAATATATGTACAATTTATACTTAAATAGACAAAGTCCAATGTTGCAACTGACCCCATACCATGGTACGGTTGCAACAGTCCACAGGGGCAGTTACAACATTCATTAAAATATAGATTCATTTTTTAACATCATTTTCAAATTCATTTATTTTACTTGTGTACAGACAGGGTCTTCAAGCTGTATAAAAACAAAGATTAGTAAAAGGGGGAAACATTTACAAGTAACAAGCAGGTTCCCCTTCAGTCGCTCACGTTCGACGTGGCGACGTAATGCGATCACTTCAGTGAGCCCAATCAACTTCGAGTGTCTACAGAACAAGCCAATGAACGTTGGCGTGCGTGAAAAGCGTCACGCGCCCCGCCCGCAGCGCGGGTATAAACAGGAAGTGGGTGTACACACTCATTGTCTTTTGCTTCGGAGCCGAGCTTTCGTTTTGACTCTGAGTTTCTGCAGACTGATTCAAAGGAGAGAAAATACTCTGTTCCAGTGCTGGTGTGACGGCGCGATCAGCGATGGCCGCTGCTGTTTTCACAGCATACTTTGTGTGTGTCTGTGTATGTGTATTTGTCGGTCTCGGTGGGCCTTCCTCTTTGAGTGTGTACCCCAATTACACCTCGGCTATTCCTGGGTGCTTCAGCACTGTGAGAGTTATTTTTTCTGTTCTATATTTTTTGTTTTCAACTAAAAGAGCAACACAAGCGTGACCCTGCGTCCTTTTAAGGATGTCATTCCGCTTGTGCGTTTCTGGGTGCGGTCGTTACCTGGCGCCAGCAGACGGCCACAATTGTTGCCTCTCGTGTTTTGGCCGTTCAGCACGCTGAGGCAACTTTTGTGAATAGCTCATGTTCTCATTGCGGGAATATTACTATGGCAGCGTTAAGATCGAGACTCGCTTACGTCAAGGGAGGTGCAGTCCCCTCGCCAATGCCCAGATCTAGTGTTTATTCTGGACTTCAGAATAAACCTACTTTTGCCCATGGTCAGGGTGGTCTGAGGATTACCGTGAGGGCTTCCCCGCCGAGGCAATCTCCGCAGGCCCCTCATGCCTCTCAAGCGCTGCCGCCGTTGGAGCTTCCAAAGGAACGCGCTGGTCCTCCTCATGGATGACCAGCCGTGTCCTTTGGGGTCCCACCTGATGATCATATGTCGATCGCAGCATCAGAGGGGAAGCTTCAGTCCTCTGGAGATGAAGACTCGGCTGTGTTACCCCCTTCCGGGAGTGTGGCGTTGCCCGAGTCAGATCCAGAATGAGCGGCTATGCTTTCCCGGGCCGCAGAGAAGGTCAGGCTTGCGTGGAACCCTCGACCACGTCCCGAACCTTCCCGGTTGGACGATTGGTATTGGTACCATTCTTTCCGGAAGTGCATGAGGAGCTTACTAGGATGTGGACGGCGCCGTATAGTGCCAGAAGCCCTCCTAGGTGCTCCTCCCCTCTCACCACCCTCGACTGCGGGGCGGCTAAGGGGTATGTGGATGTCCCCCCGGTGGAGCATGCCGTCGCGATGCAATTGTGTCCGTTGTCCGGTTCCTGGATACACCTCTTTCCCAGGTTGGGTTATTCGGCGACGTGGTTGAGAGCTTCGCCCAACAGTTCTCGGCCGCCCAGAAGCAGACGGAGGCTATCCGACACATCCTGCCCCGGTGGACCGCTGCTGCGCCCACCCGTCCGCCGGCCGCAGACCCTCCGTCCGCTCGTCACCGAGGCCGAACTCCTGCGACGTCCTCCGCTCCCGCTAAGCCTCAGCAGCAGCAGCCACCAGGCCGCAGGAAGTCGACCACGCCCGTACAGGCCACTGCCAAACCAGGAGGCAAGCGCAGGTGCAAACGACCCTGAGACGGGAGACCCAGAGGTGGATCAAGTTGCTCTTCAGGAGGTGGTGAAGGCACCGCTCTTTCCCCCGGTGGAGGGCCGGGCTGAGAATCCTTTGTTTCCTTTTCTTTTTGTTCCGCCACATTTCCAACAAAAGAGAGCGCGCTTGGCGGTCGACGACGCTATGCCTTGTCACCCTCAAGCCTCTCTTTCATCGCCAGTGAGCAGCAGTGGCTGTGTTCCGGACGCACTGACGCCTCCGCACACTCACTCTGCCCTTCGATGGAAGCAGGTACGTGTTGCACCACACACTCAGACCCCATTCCGGGGCACTATGCCGTCCGAGTCGGGTCCCTGCATTCCGCCGCGCTGCCCCACCCCAAGTATATCTGTGTCTGGGAGCCTGGCTAGCGCTTCCCAGCCATCTCGCTGGCTCATCCGTACTGTCAGACTCGGCTGTGCGATTAAGTTCGCCCGGCGTCCCCCTGTGTTTAGGGGCATTCTGTTCACCCGTGTTCTAGCGGCACTGTGCTAAGGGCAGAGATTGCAGTCCTACTGATGAAGGACGCGATCGAGCCAGTCCCTCCAGCCGTTATAAAGACCGGCTTCTACAGCCCGTACTTCATTGTACCCAAGAAAGGCAGTGGGTTACGGACAATTTTGGACCTGCGTGTCCTGAACTGGTCCCTTCACAGGCTGCCGTTCAAGATGCTTACACAGAAACGCATTTTCAAATGCATCCGTGCCCAAGATTGGTTTGCAGCGATCGACCTGAAGGACGCATACTTTCATGTCTTGATTCTCCCTCGACACAGACTGTTTCTTCGATTTGCGTTCGAGGGACGGGCATATCAGTACAAGTCTTACCCTTCGGGCTGGCCCTGTCGCCCCGTGTCTTCACAAAAGTCGCGGGGGCGGCCAATGTTCATTGCGTGGTGTTCGCATTCTCAACTACCTCGACGACTGGCTTATTCTCGCCCAGTCGGGAGAGCAGTTGTGCGAACACAGGGACATTGTGCTCAGTCAGTTGGACTCGATCAATATTATAGCGCGCCTCTCTGAGGCCCGCGTCCAGTCAGTGTTGAACTGCGTGAGCACGCTCAGACGCAGAACATTTGCACCACTGAAACTGTTTCAGAGGCTCCTGGGGGATATGGCATCTGCAGCCACGGTAACGCTCGGATTGCTTCATATGAGGCCGCTCCAACACTGGTTCCATGATCGAGTCCCGAGATGGGCGTGGCAGAGCGGCTCGTGCCGGGTCCAAGTGACTCCGCACTGTCGCCAAACTCTCAGCTTGTGGTCGGACCCTTCATTCCTGCGGGCAGGTGTTCCCCTAGAACAAGTGTCCAGGCATTCTGTGGTCACCACGGATGCCTCTGCCACCGGCTGGGGGGCCACGTACAATGGACATGCAGCTTCAGGTCTGTGGACGGGGCCTCAACTGCATTGGCACATCAACTGCCTCGAGTTGTTAGCAGTACAGCTTGCGCTGGTCCGCTTCAAAATGCCGCTACTAGGCAAGCATGTACAGGTCCGTACGGACAGCACTGCGACCGTTGCGTATATCAACCGTCAAGGTGGTCTACCCTCCCGCCGCATGTCACAACTCACCCGCCATCTCCTCTTTTGGAGTCAGAAGCATCTGAGGTCGCTTCGTGCCGTTTATATTCCGGGCCTGCTCAACCGTGCAGCCGACGACCTCTCACGGCAGCGATGCTACCGGGAGAATGGAGACTCCATTCCCAGGTGGTCCAGCTGATTTTCAGGCGCTTCGGGACCGCACAGGTAGATCTGTTTGCCGCCCAGGACACGTCTCACTGCCAGTTGTTCTATTCCCTGTCCGAGGGGACCCTCGGCTCGTATGCTCTGGCACACAGCTGGCCCCCGGGCCTACGCAAGTATGCGTTTCCCCCAGTGAGCCTTCTTGCACAGACCTTGTGCAAGGTCAGGGAGGACGAGGAGCAGGTCTTGTTAGTTGCGCCGTACTGGCCCAACCGGACCTGGTTCCCGGTACTAGTGCTCCTCGCGACAGCCCCTCCATGGCCCATTCCTCTGAGAGAGGACCTGCTCTCTCAGAGACAGGGCACCCTATGGCACCCGCGTCCAGACCTCTGGAATCTCCATGTCTGGTCCCTGGAGGGGACGCGGAGGTTCTAGGTGACCTACCCCCGGGCGGTAGTTGACACCATCACTTCCGCTAGAGCTCCCTCTACGAGGCACCTCTATGCGTTGAAGTGGAACCTGTTCGTTGATATTCTTCTCACAAGGAGAACCCCCGAACTTGCTCGATCAGAGCTGTGCATTCATTCCTGCAAGATGGGCTGGAGCGAAGACTGTCACTCTCCACCCTTAAAGTGTATATTGCCGCGATTGCCGCACATCACAATGCAGTTGAAGGTAAGTCGTTGGGAAAGCACAACCTGATCGTCAGGACCCTGAGGGGGGCCAGGAGACTAAATCCTCCTCGCCCACTCTCTATACCCTCTTGGGATTTGTCTCTGGTCCTTTCAGCACTTCAGAAACCACCCTTTGAGCCTTTGCAGTCAGCAGAGTTAAAAATTATGTCCTGTAAAACAGTTCTCCTGGTTGCATTGGGCTCTATCAAGAGGGTAGGGGACCTGCATGCATTTTCGGTCGACGAATAGTGCCTGGAATTCGGCCCGGCTAACTCTCACATAATCCTGAGACCCTGGCCCGGATACCCACAAGGCCCAAGGTTCCCACAACTCCCTTCTGGGACCAGGTGGTGAACCTGCAAGCACTGCCTTCGGAGGAGGCAGACCCAGCCCCGGCTTTTCTCTGTCCCGTCCGCGCTCTGCGCCTGTACGTGGACAGAACGCAAAGCCTCAGGACCTCAGATCAGCTCTTCGTCTGTTACGGAGGCCAGCAGAGGGGAAAGGCTGTCTCCAAGCAGACGATGGCCCACTGGATAGTGGATGCCATCGCCTTGGCTTACGAAGCCCAAGTCGTGCCTTGCCCGCCCTGGTTGAGAGCCCACTCCACTAGGGGTGTCGCTTCTTCTTGGGCACTGGCACACGGCGCCTCGCTGACAGACACATGTAGAGCTGTGGGCTGGGCGACAGCTAACACATTCGCTAGGTTTTATAGCTTACGTGTTGAGCCGGTTTCTTCCTGTGTGCTCGCTTCATCCAGCCGGTAACACCGAAGTTCCCGCTCTAGTGTCGACTTATTGCGCCACTCCCCTCCACATGGAGCGGATACGTGCGCTTCTTTGCTCCAGTCGAGTTCCCCACTCAGGCGAACCCTGTAGATTTCCTCCGCACCCCTTCGGCAGTCAGACGTTGCGGAGCGTCTGACGCCAGGCCTAGTGCTCGTATGCTTGTGTAACTTTTGCTAGGCTTGTGCTAGGCAGGGTTCCTTATGTGGTGATCCCTGTGGCGATCCCATATGCGTATTCTTCCACAATCAGCTCCCTGCGGTGAGCCCGCGTCTTTCGCTTGGCAGAGTCCGCCCTGCCGTCACTGCCTGGTGTTGCCTCCCCCTTCTCAGGCTGGAGCCACCCCAGTGTCATTCCATATGTTGCACTGCCCTCCGGCCAGTCCATATATGTATTCTCCACATGTTATCTCCCTTCGGGCAGGATGTGGCTTCCGTAGCGTCCCTCTCCACCGGAAAGTGTTATCCAAAGAGTTCCACTGTGTGGGGTATAACGGAACAGCAGTGAACTCCCTCTACACAGGTCTTCCGCCCCAGCCAGATGGGGGTCTGAGAGTCTTCCGTAGGGCGTTGGATGTGACAGCAACCGCAGCGGATTCCATGGGATCCCATTACGTCCCATCGCCACGGTTGCTGACCATCGCTGTACGGCCGTCTCTATTTTGGCTCCTCAGAGAAAACAATGAGTGCGTGCGCCCACTTCCTGTTTATACCCGCGCTGCGGGGAGGGACGCGTTATGCTTTTCACGCATGCCAACGCTCATTGGCTTGTTCTGTAGACAGTCGAAGTTGATAGGGCTCCCTGAAGTGATCCCATTACGTCGCCACGTTGACGTCACGTCTCCCGTGCCCTCCTTCAGGGAACAAGGGTTAGATTAGTAACCGAGACGATTTTGTAAATTATAATTATTTTAAAATCAAAATCAACACTGAAATTGAATAATACTTCTGTGAAAGCTTACTGTGTGTGTTTAAGTGTAAGTTGGAATATATTAGTATGTATTCATATATATATATATATATATATATATATATTTGCAAGGTTATGTGGTAAATGGCAAAGTCTTTTGCCTCAGGCCTTAGTGTCCTGCTTTTCTGCATCACTATGTTTGCTGCTGACATCAGAACAGAGGGACACCACTAGTTGTGCATTTCTTCAAATCAAAAATATGCCTAGTCTGATTTTAACTTAAATAAAAAGGGGAGATACCTGACTATTAACAGGGGTTCTTTATTAATACATAAAATGATAATTGTGTAATGTTATGACAAGGTTTTACATCAGTGTTGTGATAACAACTGACAGCCATGCTAAAACTTGCTATGTTAGCTTGACACAATGTCACATGTCTGTCCAGTCTTGTGTTGCACATGGGTGTTTGTTATGTTGAGCCATGTGCTCTCGTCATTGTTGACCTGTGCTCGTTTGTTGTATTTGTTACGTCGTGTTTGTGTTTGCGTTTGCCCCTTGCCTTGCCTGATGGAGCGTCTGGTAGCCGCTCCGTAGGGAGGGGGTAATGTCACATGTCTGTCCGGTCTTGTGTTGCACATGGGTGTTTGTTATGTTGAGCCATGTGCTCTCGTCATTGTTGACCCCTCCCTCTTGTTATCTGATTATTGGTTGATTTGCTCCACCTGTCTGTCTCGTTACCCTCCTTGTTTGCCTTCGTATTTAGTGTTCCTGTGTTTGCTGTCCTGTGCTCGTTCGTTGTATTTGTTACGTTGTGTTTGTGTTTGCGCCTTGCCTTGCCTACCTTGTTCTATGTAGTTTTGGTTTGTTTATTTTATGTTTTATCTTCATTAAACACTTCTTTCGCTCTGCACTGGAATCCACAGAATTATTCCCACACGCACCGTGACAGAACGAACGAGCCACATGTGGATTCCGCGGAGCGAACTTTGTCCGGCTGAGAGGGAGAATGGAATTTCTCTCTTTAAATATTTCTCCCTGTGTGCCCAGAGGAATGAGGAGAGGAGGGCAGCTGAGTCTTCCTCACTGGTCTCTCCTGGAATGGGATCATCGTCATCGGATCCGTCCAGCGCTGGGAATCCGTCTATGGTTTTAATCAACTTCGAGTCTGCGCAGATCCGTCAAAAGGGACGGAGAAGGAGACATAATCCGTCTGCCCAGTCAGAGACTGTTCACGTCACGTCTGCCCAGCGAGAGACGGTTCCCGTCACGTCTGCCCAGCGAGAGACTGTTCACGTCACGTCTGCCCAGCGAGAGACTGTTCACGTCACGTCTGCCCAGCGAGAGACTGTTCACGTGATGTCTGCCCAGCGAGAGACTGTTCACGTCACGTCTGCCCAGCGAGAGACTATTCACGTCACGTCTGCCCAGCGAGAGACTGTTCATGTCCCATCTGCCCAGTCAGAGACTGTTCACGTTCCGTCTGCCTTCATGGACCTGCACTATCTGGAGCGTCTGGCTCGGATCCTGGACATGTCTGTGTCTGCTGTTCCAGAGCCGGAGCCAGTGTCTCCTGTCCCAGAGCCGGAGCCAGTGTCTGCTGTTCCAGAGCCGGAGGCAGAGCCAGTGCCCGTTCCAGAAACTGAGGCAGAACCAATGCCTGTTCCAGAGCCGGAGGCAGAGCCAATGCCTGTTCCAGAGCCGGAGGTAGAGCCAGTACCCGTTCCAGAGCAGGAGGCAGAGCCAGTACCCGTTCCAGAGCCGGAGGTAGAACCAGTGCCGTCTGCCTTCCTGGACCTGGACTATCTGGAGCGTCTGGCTCGGATCCTGGACATACCCGTGTCTCCTGTTCCAGAGCCGGCGCCAGTGTCTGCTGTTCCAGAGCCGGAGGCAGAGCCAGTGCCTGTTCCAGAGCCGGAGGCAGAGCCAGTGCCTGTTCCAGTGTTGGAGCCAATGTCTGTTCCAGACCCAGGGTTTGTTTCTGTGTTTGTGTCTGTCCTTGTGACCATTTCTTTTCTAGTGACTGTTCCTGAGCCGGTGTTTGCAGTTCCTGAGCCGGTGGCTGCTGCTCCAGAGGCAGAGCCAGTGCCTGTTCCAGAGACCGAGACAGAGCCAGTGCCTGTTCCAGAGCCAGTGCCTGTTCCAGAGGCGGAGGCAGAACCAGTGTCTGCTCCACAGCCGGAGGCAGAGCCAATGCCTGTTCCACAGCCGGAAGCAGAGCCAATGCCTGTTCCAGAGCCGGAGGCAGAGCCAATGCCTGTTCCAGAGCCGGAGGCAGAGCCAGTGCCTGTTCCAGAGCCGGAGGCAGAGCCAGTGCCTGTTCCAGAGCTGGAGCCAATGTCTGTTCCAAAGCCAGTGCCTGTTCCAGTGCCAGAGCCAGTGTTTGTTCCTGTTTCTGTGTCTGTTCTTGTGGATGTTACAGTTCTTATGGCTGTTCCTGAGCCGGTGTCTGTTCCTGAGCCGGTGTCTGTTCCTGAGCCGGTGTCTGGTCCTGAGCCGGTGTCTGGTCCTGAGCCGGTGTCTGGTCCTGAGAGGGCATCAACGCCTTGGCCGCCCGAGGGGTCTTCACCGCCCTAGCCGCCCGAGGGGTCTTCACCGCCCTGGCCGCCCGAGGGGTCTTCACCGCCCTGGCCGCCCGAGGGGTCTTCATCGCCCTGGCCGCCCGAGGAGTCTTCACCGCCCTGGCCGCCCGATTAACTCTGTTTCGCCTTGGCCGACCGATGAACTCTGTTTCGCCCTGGCTGCCCGATGAACTCTGTTTCGCCCTGGCCGCCCGATGAACTCTGTTTCGCCCTGGCCGCCCAATGAACTCTGTTTTGCCCTAGTCTGTTCTTTTTTTTTTTTTTTGGTCTGTCCCTCCCGTCCCGCCCTGATGTTTCCTTCCTGTCCTGCCTTGGCCTGATGGAGCGTCTGGTAGCCGCTCCGTAGGGAGGGGGTAATGTCACATGTCTGTCCGGTCTTGTGTTGCACATGGGTGTTTGTTATGTTGAGCCAAGTGCTCTCGTCATTGTTGACCCCTCCCTCTTGTTATCTGATTATTGGTTGATTTGCTCCACCTGTCTGTCTCGTTACCCTCCTTGTTTGCCTTCGTATTTAGTGTTCCTGTGTTTGCTGTCCTGTGCTCGTTCGTTGTATTTGTTACGTTGTGTTTGTGTTTGCGTCTTGCCTTGCCTTGCCTTGCCTACCTTGTTCTATGTAGTTTTGGTTTGTTTATTTTTATGTTTTATCTTCATTAAACACTTCTTTCGCTCTGCACTGGAATCCACAGAATTATTCCCACACGCACCGTCACAGAACGAACGAGCCACATGTGGATTCCGCGGAGTGAACTTTGTCCGGCTGAGAGGGAGAATGGAATTTCTCTCTTTAAATATTTCTCCCTGTGTGCCCAGAGGAATGAGGAGAGGAGGGCAGCTGAGTCTTCCTCACTGGTCTCTCCTGGAATGGGATCATCGTCATCGGATCCGTCCAGCGCTGGGAATCCGTCTATGGTTTTAATCAACTTCGAGTCTGCGCAGATCCGTCAAAAGGGACGGAGAAGGAGACATAATCCGTCTGCCCAGTCAGAGACTGTTCACGTCACGTCTGCCCAGCGAGAGACGGTTCACGTCACGTCTGCCCAGCAAGAGACTGTTCACGTCACGTCTGGCCAGCGAGAGACTGTTCACGTCACGTCTGCCCAGCGACAGACTGTTCACGTGATGTCTGCCCAGCGAGAGACTGTTCACGTCACGTCTGCCCAGCGAGAGACTGTTCACGTCACGTCTGCCCAGCGAGAGACTGTTCATGTCCCATCTGCCCAGTCAGAGACTGTTCACGTTCTGTCTGCCTTTATGGACCTGCACTATCTGGAGCGTCTGGCTCGGATCCTGGACATGTCTGTGTCTGCTGTTCCAGAGCCGGAGCCAGTGTCTCCTGTCCCAGAGCCGGAGCCAGTGTCTGCTGTTCCAGAGCCGGAGGCAGAGCCAGTGCCCGTTCCAGAAACGGAGGCAGAACCAATGCCTGTTCCAGAGCCGGAGGCAGAGCCAATGCCTGTTCCAGAGCCAGAGGTAGAGCCAGTACCCGTTCCAGAGCAGGAGGCAGAGCCAGTACCCGTTCCAGAGCCGGAGGCAGAACCAGTGCCGTCTGCCTTCCTGGACCTGGACTATCTGGAGCGTCTGGCTCGGATCCTGGACATACCCGTGTCTCCTGTTCCAGAGCCGGCGCCAGTGTCTGCTGTTCCAGAGCCGGAGGCAGAGCCAGTGCCTGTTCCAGAGCCGGAGGCAGAGCCGGTGCCTGTTCCAGTGTTGGAGCCAATGTCTGTTCCAGACCCAGGGTTTGTTTCTGTGTTTGTGTCTGTCCTTGTGACCATTTCTGTTCTAGTGACTGTTCCTGAGCCGGTGTTTGCAGTTCCTGAGCCGGTGGCTGCTGCTCCAGAGGCAGAGCCAGTGCCTGTTCCAGAGACCGAGACAGAGCCAGTGCCTGTTCCAGAGCCAGTGCCTGTTCCAGAGGCGGAGGCAGAGCCAGTGTCTGTTCCAGAGCCGGAGGCAGAGCCAATGCCTGTTCCACAGCCGGAAGCAGAGCCAATGCCTGTTCCAGAGCCGGAGGCAGAGCCAATGCCTGTTCCAGAGCCGGAGGTAGAGCCAGTACCCGTTCCAGAGCAGGAGGCAGAGCCAGTACCCGTTCCAGAGCCGGAGGCAGAACCAGTGCCGTCTGCCTTCCTGGACCTGGACTATCTGGAGCGTCTGGCTCGGATCCTGGACATACCCGTGTCTCCTGTTCCAGAGCCGGCACCAGTGTCTGCTGTTCCAGAGCCGGAGGCAGAGCTAGTGCCTGTTCCAGAGCCGGAGGCAGAGCCAGTGCCTGTTCCAGTGTTGGAGCCAATGTCTGTTCCAGACCCAGGGTTTGTTTCTGTGTTTGTGTCTGTCCTTGTGACCATTTCTGTTCTAGTGACTGTTCCTGAGCCGGTGTTTGCAGTTCCTGAGCCGGTGGCTGCTACTCCAGAGGCAGAGCCAGTGCCTGTTCCAGAGGCCGAGACAGAGCCAGTGCCTGTTCCAGAGCCAGTGCCTGTTCCAGAGGCGGAGGCAGAGCCAGTGTCTGTTCCAGAGCCGGAGGCAGAGCCAATGCCTGTTCCACAGCCGGAAGCAGAGCCAATGCCTGTTCCAGAGCCGGAGGCAGAGCCAATGCCTGTTCCAGAGCCGGAGGCGGAGCCAGTGCCTGTTCCAGAGCCGGAGGCAGAGCCAGTGCCTGTTCCAGAGCTGGAGCCAATGTCTGTTCCAAAGCCAGTGCCTGTTCCAGTGCCAGAGCCAGTGTTTGTTCCTGTTTCTGTGTCTGTTCTTGTGGATGGTACAGTTCTTATGGCTGTTGCTGAGCCGGTGTCTGTTCCTGAGCCGGTGTCTGTTCCTGAGCCGGTGTCTGCTCCTGAGCCGGTGTCTGGTCCTGAGCCGGTGTCTGGTCCTGAGCCGGTGTCTGGTCCTGAGAGGGCATCAACGCCTTGGCCGCCCGAGGGGTCCGCTCCGCCCTGGCCGCCCGAGGGGTCTTCACCGCCCTGGCCGCCCGAGGGGTCTTCACCGCCCTGGCCGCCCGAGGGGTCTTCATTGCCCTGGCCGCCCGAGGAGTCTTCACCGCCCTGGCCGCCCGATTAACTCTGTTTCGCCTTGGCCGACCGATGAACTCTGTTTCGCCCTGGCCGCCCGATGAACTCTGTTTCGCCCTGGCCGCCCGATGAACTCTGTTTTGCCCTAGTCTGTTCTTTTTTTTTTTTTTTTGGTCTGTCCCTCCCGTCCCGCCCTGATGTTTCCTTCCTGTCCTGCCTTGGCCTGATGGAGCGTCTGGTAGCCGCTCCGTAGGGAGGGGGTAATGTCACATGTCTGTCCGGTCTTGTGTTGCACATGGGTGTTTGTTATGTTGAGCCATGTGCTCTCGTCATTGTTGACCCCTCCCTCTTGTTATCTGATTATTGGTTGATTTGCTCCACCTGTCTGTCTCGTTACCCTCCTTGTTTGCCTTCGTATTTAGTGTTCCTGTGTTTGCTGTCCTGTGCTCGTTCGTTGTATTTGTTACGTTTGTGTTTGTGTTTGCGCCTTGCCTTGCCTTGCCTTGCCTTGCCTACCTTGTTCTATGTAGTTTTGGTTTGTTTATTTTATGTTTTATCTTCATTAAACACTTCTTTCGCTCTGCACTGGAATCCACGAAATTATTCCCACACGCACCGTGACACACAATAGCTGTGACACGTGCTTTTTAGAAACTAAAACTGATTAAAGTGATATGGCTTTACAATGCTTTATGCAAACAGTTTAGACAGTATGACAAAAAATCCGATCATAAAAATGTTTTACTTTTTTAAACTTATTATTATTATTTTTTGCAGAATGAATTGTCACATGGCTACTTTCTTTCGCTACTTTCTTTCAGGAAGGAAGAGGGGCTAACTGAGTGTGTGTAATATGATTATCATCTCTCTAGCTCATTCCTGATTGGAGATATAAGCCATGTTGCAACTGTCCCTACTCTCCCCTAAAATACACAGTGAAAGCTGCACTCTAAGTGCACAAGCGCACTAATCTAAACTACTAGACTACATCACGTAGAGCATGCATGCACTCTCTGTGTGTCAATCACATCGTCAAAATAACAATTAAGATAAATCGCTCACCCCTATTTGCATCATGTTTCTCTGAGATCACAGCTATGTTGTTTTGAAAACTTTTGTTAATCTTTCCACATTGAGCTTGAGATGATGCCCTTGACATATTTCATCAATAGAACAGAAGCCATTGCTTTGGTGACATGCTAAGACTGATTCATATGAATTGGGTGTGGGTAAATTTACTGTTTGACTCATACATCTGAACAATCGCTAAAATATTTGTTTTGGTCTGTTTTGTTTCAGTATGTGGTTGTTAGCTAACAGTCATGTGATTGTAACCCCTTACTGGAAAAAATAAATAAAACTTAAAGACAAACCATATTACTACATTACTCAGCAAGCCGTTAGTACATTAACTGGTAAAATTTTTATGCGAATCACATGCAGTCACTTAATGAAAAATCATGTTTACTGACAGTGTTCCAACCACAATCTCTTAAAACTGTTCTTTCCAAAAAGTAGCATGAAAACATATTTAAAGCAGGTTTACATATTACAACTGTAAATATAATAGCAACAATATGAATAACTTTTTCTATATAATTTGGAAATAATCTTTCCAAATTATATAGGAAATTAAATATAAATTTTCAGGTGAAAGTGCTGTTGAAATTAAATCAAATTAAATTATTAAATTACAGTCTATTTAATCCAGTAGATGATTTATGTAGGCTGTAATTAATTTGTCAGACATTTCCTCCACAGTGATATATATAAGAAAAGTAAGGCATTTAAAAAAAGCTGAGTAAATTAATATCTAGTAGTGTATTTAATCATGTCTTTATTTAGATCAATTTAGTTTTTATGTTTCTTTTTATGTTTAGTTTTTATGTCTTGTTTTAGTGTTTCATAAAAATTGGGTGTGGATCGCTGTTTGACTCATCCTCTCTCTTTGAACTGTTACTAAAAAAATGTTTTGTGTGTGTTTGTGGTTGTGAAGAGTATCTTGTCTCAAAATAGCTGCTACTTCCAGGAACACACACCCCTCCGCTAGAATTGTTTTTATCAAATTAGATTTTTTATGTTTTGTTTTCATGTTTATGGGTACTTTCCATAGACATAATGATTTTTATTGTGTACAAAACTGTATATTTTCAAAAAACATCACTTAGTATAATTTATAAGCTGTTTCTCTCATGGGGAACACCCCCCCCCCCCCCCCCCCATCTCCCCATCTCCCCCCCCCCCCCCCCCATCTCCAGATTCACTATATGAACTAATCTTTCTAAACTTAATAATTGCATCTTTCTAAAATGTATGGTCCATGTAAATCTTGGTCCATCAGCTGTTTTTGTCCTTCATGTGCCATGGCTCATGAATTTGAAGTAAACACACTGGCAGGCCTCCTTTGAGTCATCAGTGCATTTAGCTCTCCTCACTGCTGAGCTACACTTTTGCTTATTCAGAATTCAATGAAAAATATTTATGTCACATTTAAGATTACTGATGTTTTTCTCAGGACAAAAATCTGAAAAGCATTTAATCTCCATAAAGTCACCGGGGTGTGTATACATATGCACACAGATATATTATATAGTAGGCTACAATAAATAGATCAAATATGTGATTTTCCTTTATGACAGTCTGACACTAGATGGCAGCACAGAAACAGTTTTACAGAAAGCACAGTGTTATCCAAAACTACACTGAACTTTGTGTTATTAAAATTCACACTATTTATGATGCTTTTATTTACTACGGAGTTTTTAATTTGCTTTTGTTTATCATCCTGATTTTCCAATCTAGCTTTTAAAATGCTCTTTTTCTAAAGTAACTGTTTATATCATTTCATTCATTATGCAATGCTGGAAGTGATGAAAAGAAAAAAGAAGCACGCGTGTTTTAAAGAATTTAAATGATTTTGAGTTAGTTAAGTTAGTTGGTTGGCTATTTATGGTTATGCATGTTTTGCTAAGTTCCATCTTTTCATAAAATACTTGCACCTAATAGTGTTAATCTCAGGCAGACAGGCAGAGCATTTCTCATCAACTCCATTAAGAACTAAATAGAAATTGTCTGTGAAATAGATTTTTTTCTCAATTTTAGCAAATAATTATAGGTATTCAGCATTACAGTATAATTGAAAGCTATCAGTTTTAACATTTATTAGGTTTAAAAAAAATGAATGGAAATGAAGTGAATTGAAAACAATATTCACATTAACCCACTAATAAATGCCACATTTACCTGTTCCCTTCAATATGGGCTAAATTATTTCTATTGGCCCAATCAGACCAGTTCAGATTTTTACTTGCCTTGTCAAAATGCACAAAAAGTTTTGTTCTTTTTGTCCCATGTAACCTTGTAAACATTTCTTCACTGCATAAATTATAGATTAAATATAGATTAATCCTTATTAAAGATACAAATTTTATTCAGTCAAAATCAGTGTGTGGCGTTCTCTTTTTATTTTGTTCTTATATTAGCAGCTGTCACTTTAAAATGTGACACACATAGACAGATGTCATTTTAAGATGTGACGCACATGGAGCAAATCTGATACACAACTCTTTACTATCATTTAAGACTGTGCTTGGAAGGATACTCAACAAAACGAGCATTCTGGCATAATTTTGTGTGTTTTTTCCTGTTCAAGCACTGTCTGAAGCGCTGTTCAACGCCCACGAGTCATGATAATATGTTGTGGCTAGGGTTGGGTATCGGTTGGGTTGTATCTGATAGCAGTACCTACTCTGTATTTTTTTAAACGTTCCTGTGCTTAAACGGTTCGTTACTTATGAAAACGAAACCGTACACACTTTGTCAAAAAATAAAACCCTTTTATTTACAGGGCCGAACTGGACACAATATTAACTTAAATCTTTAAACAATATAAATACAATAAACATATGGTAATAATAAATAAACCAATATAAAATAAAAATTCACATTTACATAATATCAAATACAACAATATTGTATCAAACAATGTAATAATACTGGAGATTAATAGAGACATGGTTCCAGGTTCCCATGTTTTGTCTGCTTGATCCAGTAATGTAAGTTATCTGGTCGTTGTACTAGTTATGGCAGCGCTTAGCTTGGTGAGTTTGGTATTTCGTTCCCACTGCGTCTTAGCCACGCAGCGTTGAGTGAACCTATGAAATAGAACGTCTCTGGTTACTGATGTAACCTATGTTCTCTGAATAGGGGACGAGACGCTGCGTTCGCTGCCAAACTCCTCGCACTGCTGACAAGCTTCCTTTTTCGGCAGAGAAAATGTTTTCAAATGTGAGTAAGCACGGTTCCTTGTGTTAAAATCGCATGTGCTGAACTACTGGTAGAGTAGCCTAAACTTTTTAACTGTTGAAGGTGTAAAGGAGTTAGACAGTACAGGTGCTGTTCATATAATTAGAATATCATCAAAAAGTTGATTTATTTCAGCAATTCCATTCAAAAAGTGAAATTTGGATATTATATTCATTCATTACACACATACTGATATATTTCAAGTGTTCATTCCTTTTAATTTTGATGATTATAACTGACAACTAATGAAAACCCCCAAATCAGTATCTCAGAAAATTAGAATATTGTGAAAAGGTTCAATATTAAAGACACCTGGGGCCTCATGTATCAACACTGCGTACGCACAAAAACACGGCGTACGCCAGCTTTCACGTTCACGGCCAGATGTACTAACAGTGAAATTAACGTAAGAATGTGCGTTCCTCCACGTAAACTTCATGCCTGCCGTACGTAAATTTTTTCGTGATTTTTGTCCGTTGGCGACTCATAGAGGCAATAAAGTGAAGTGGCAAACATTACACTACGAATTGTTCTATCGCACCACCAGCTGTCAGATATTCCTTATAATTTGTAATTGATAAATTATTTGACATATTATTGTCACACGAGTCTTATTAAAATATTCTATTCATTATGCAATTAAGTAAGAACATACACAGGTCCTTCTCAAAAAATTAGCATATTGTGATAAAGTTCATTATTTTCCATAATGTAATGATAAAAATTAAACTTCCATATATTTTAAATTCATTGCACACCAACTGAAATATTTCAGGTCTTTTATTGTTTTAATACTGATGATTTTGGCATACAGCTCATGAAAACCCAAAATTCTCAAAAAATTAGCATATCATGAAAAGGGTCTCTAAACGAGCTATTAACCTAATCATCTGAATCAACTAATTAACTCTAAACACCTGCAAAAGATTCCTGAGGCTTTTAAAAACTCCCAGCCTGTTTCATTACTCAAAACCGCAATCATGGGTAAGACTGCCGACCTGACTGCTGTCCAGAAGGCCATCATTGACACCCTCAAGCAAGAGGGTAAGACACAGAAAGACATTTCTGAACAAATAGACTGTTCCCAGAGTGCTGTATCAAGGCACCTCAGTGGGAAGTCTGTGGGAAGGAAGTGTGGCAAAAAATGCTGCACAACGAGAAGAGGTGACCGGACCCTGAGGAAGATTGTGGAGAAGGACCGATTCCAGACCTTGGGGGACCTGCGGAAGCAGTGGACTGAGTCTGGAGTAGAAACATCCAGAGCCACCGCGCACAGGCGTGTGCAGGAAATGCGCTACAGGTGCTGCATTCCCCAGGTCAAGCCCCTTTTGAACCAGAAACAACAGCAGAAGCGCCTGACCTGGGCTACAGAGAAGCAGCACTGGACTGTTGCTCAGTGGTCCAAAGTACTTTTTTCGGATGAAAGCAAATTTTGCATGTCATTCGGAAATCAAGGTGCCAGAGTCTGGAGGAAGACTGGGGAGAAGGAAATACAAAAATGCCTGAAGTTCAGTGTCAAGTACCCA
Organism: Siphateles boraxobius; assembly: GCF_051911475.1. Lineage (NCBI taxonomy): Eukaryota > Metazoa > Chordata > Actinopteri > Cypriniformes > Leuciscidae > Siphateles > Siphateles boraxobius. The sequence goes on along the minus strand of NW_027509219.1, from coordinate 11,903,604 downwards.
CAGTATGGGGTACTTGATGGTCTGGGGTGCCATGTCAGCTGCTGGTGTTGGTCCACTGTGTTTTATCAAGGGCAGGGTCAATGCAGCTAACTATCAGGAGATTTTGGAGCACTTCATGCTTCCATCTGCTGAAAAGCTTTATGGAGATGAAGATTTCATTTTTCAGCACGACCTGGCACCTGCTCACAGTGCCAAAACCACTGGTAAATGGTTTACTGACCATGGTATTACTGTGCTCAATTGGCCTGCCATAGAAAATCTGTGGGATATTGTGAAGAGAAAGTTGAGAGACGCAAGACCCAACACTCTGGATGAGCTTAAGGCCGCTATCGAAGCATCCTGGGCCTCCATAACACCTCAGCAGTGCCACAGGCTGATTGCCTCCATGCCACGCCGCATTGAAGCAGTCATTTCTGCAAAAGGATTCCCGACCAAGTATTGAGTGCATAACTGAACATAATTATTTGAAGGCAGACTTTTTTTGTATTAAAAACACTTCTTTTATTGGTCGGATGAAATATGCTAATTTTTTGAGATAGGAATTTTGGGTTTTCATGAGCTGTATACCAAAATCATCAGTATTAAAACAAGAAAAGACCTGAAATATTTCAGTTGGTGTGCAATGAATCTAAAATATATGAAAGTTTAATTTTTATCATTACATTATGGAAAATAATGAACTTTATCACAATATGCTAATTTTTTGAGAAGGACCTGTATAAAGCATGTGCAAATTGATACAACCCATCTAGCAATGGCAGCGTTGGCTTTATTAGAGGACATTTTCAATGGACGAATCCGGAGAGAACGCGTTTTTAGGGACCACAATGATTTTCTGGCCCACGATGATGACTAGCTTATCAGCCGTTTCAGATTTCCAAGGGCTATACTCTTGGAGCTCTGCGCTGAGTTGGGTCCGAATTTGGAAAGAGAGACAGTGAGGAGCCACGCATTACCCGTTCCTTTACAGGTGCTTACTACACATGGTTTCCTGGCAACTGGTTCTTTCCAAAGAGAACTTGCAGACCGCTCAGGAATAAGCCAGTCGTGTTTGAGCTGTGCAATGCCAGCTGTATGGGACGGGATCATCCGCTTGTCTACCAGGTATATAACAATCCCATACGATGCAGGTGACCAGCCAAACATCAAAGTGCAATTTGCAGCGATAGCCGGTTTTCCTAATGTAATCGGAGCGATCGACTGCACACATATTGCTATAAAGGCGCCATCTGAAGAAGAATTTGCATATGTGTATCAAAAATATTTTCATTCAATAAATGTGCAGATTATATGTGATGCACAAACGCGCCTAACAAATATTGTGGTAAGGTGGCCTGGGGCAACCCATGATTCATATATCCTTACAAACAGCATGGTTGGGATGAGACTCCAAGCTGGCAGGGTGCGCGATGGATGGCAACTTGGTAAGTTATGCATTTAAATGTATGGTTCTATCTAAAAGTTTAATTTTTGTGTGTTTAATTATTCAACTGGCCATCAGGAGACAGTGGTTATCCACTAAAGACGTGGCTGTTAACCCCCCTCACCAACCCACAAACTGACCGAGAGCGCAGATACAATGATGCCCATTCTCGCACTCGGTCAGTTGTGGAGCGGGCGATTGGGCAGCTGAAATGTCGGTGGCGCTGCCTTGACAGGACCGGGGGGATGCTGTTATACCGCCCTGTCAAGATGTGCCGCATTGTGCTGGCCTGTGGAGTGCTGCACAATGTCGCGCACAGGCATGGCATACCCCTTGGTGAGGTGGGGGCACCGCCGGATGACCCTGACCCAGGACCAGTATATGTGCAGCACAATCAACAAGCCATTCAGGCCCGTCAACGTGTAATTGCGACAATATAAATGGTACTCAGTCACAAAGGTCATTTTTTGACCGATTCCTTTAATGAATGGCTTATTTCTGTGAGTGCGTCAGTGACATTTTTCAGGCGACTGTTAATTTCCCCAATGGCCCTAACAATTTGCTGTTGTGACTCCAGAACAGCATGCGTCAAGACGCGGCCAGAACGGATGGGCTTCAGCGCTGGGGGGAGCATTAGAGACACCGGAGACGCTGGGCTGAATGGGCTCTGGCTGTCGTGCCAGTGGACGTTCCTGCTGTTGTTCCTGCGGTTCCTAAGTCCAAATAAACACAGGCACATGTTAACAGTAATTTGAATCTGTTGCTTATTAATGGGTACACGCATTTGCAATAAAGCAGTGGATACGTAAAATCTCTGGTGTAATTTTTGCTACATTGCATGCATTTTAAAATTAAATGGTGGCTGGTAGGCTACATGTATCAAAGTTAAGGAAATACATTTTAAATTAGTCACCTTGCTGGCAGTCCTGTAGTATATCCGAGTCTCCCACATCAACGGATACGATTCCAGAGATTAACGTGTCTCCTACAACAGAGGCAACTCTCTGATCAAAGGGTGTCAGTTCATCGGCCCCTGTACCACCGCCTGTTCTGCCCACACTTTGTCGGTGCGCAGCAGTTCTCCGCTTAACTTCCACCTTTATGTCAGACCATTTCTTCTTCAGTTCATTTACGGTGCGACTCTCAGATCCCACCGCGTTGACGGCATCAGACAAACTCTCCCACTCTTTTTTCTTTCTTTTGTTATTAATTCCAGAGAACAAAGTTCCAAATAACACATTTTTTCTTGTTTCTACATCTGAGAGTAGCACCTCTAATTATTTTCAGTGAAATTTCGTTTCTTGCTTGCTTTAGCCATATTCTTGCAGGTTTCTTTTGCCAAATTGGACTAATTACCATATTTAAATTAATTTAATTGAGGGAGGAGACTGGGTGGGGCGTTGTGCTCGTGCATGTGCGCTCAATTTTACGTTAATTGGGATGTACAAAGAGAATATGCGTGGGATCCTTCTTACGCAGAGATTCATACATCTGTTTTTTTTGTGCGTACACACATTTACAGCTTTGTCTGTACGCAATGATTTAGTATGAATTCAACGCAAGTCTTTGTACATGAGGCCCCTGGTGCCACATTATAATCAGCTAATTAACTCAAAAACACCTTCAAAGGCCTTGAAATGGTCTCTCAGTCTAGTTCTGTAGGCTACACAATCATGGGGAAGACTGCTGACTTGACAGCTGTCCAAAAGACGACCATTGACATCTTGCACAAGGAGGGCAAGACACAAAAGGTCATTGCTAAAGAGGCTGGCTGTTCACAGAGCTCTGTGTCCAAGCACATTAATAGAGAGGCAAAGGGAAGGAAAAGATGTGGTAAAAAAGTGTACAAGCAATAGGGATAACCACACCCTGGAGAGGATTGTGAAACAAAACCCATTCAAAAATGTGGGGGAGATTCACAAAGAGTGGACTGCAAGTGGAGTCAGTGCTTCAAGAACCACCACGCACAGACATATGCAAGACATGGGTTTCAGCTGTCGCATTCCTTGTGTCAAGCCACTCTTGAACAAGACACAGCGTCAGAAGTGTCTCGCCTGGGCTAAAGACAAAAAGGACTGGACTGCTGCTGAGTGGTCCAAAGTTATGTTCTCTGATGAAAGTAAATTTTGCATTTCCTTTGGAAATCAAGGTCCCAGAGTCTGGAGGAAGAGAGGAGAGGCACAGAATCCACGTTGCTTGAGGTCCAGTGTAAAGTTTCACAGTCAGTGATGGTTTGGGGTGCCATGTCATCTGCTAGTGTTGGTCCACTGTGTTTTCTGAGGTCCAAGGTCAACGCAGCCGTCTACCAGGAAGTTTTAGAACACATCATGCTTCCTGCTGCTGACCAACTTTATGGAGATGCAGATTTCATTTTCCAACAGGACTTGGCACCTGCACACAGTGCGAAAGCTACGAGTACCTGGTTTAAGGACCTTGGTATCCCTGTTCTTAACTGGCCAGCAAACTCGCTTGACCTTAACCCTTTAGACAATCTATGGGGTATTGTGAAGAGGAAGATGCGATACGCCAGACCCAACAATGCAAAAGAGCTGAAGGCCACTATCAGAGCAACCTGGGCTCTCATAACACCTGAGCAGTGCCACAGACTGATCGACTCCATGCCACGTTGCATTGCTGCAGTAATTCAGGCAAAAGGAGCCCCAACTAAGTGAGTGCTGTACATGCTCATACTTTTCATGTTCATACTTTTAAGTTGGCTAACATTTCTAAAAATCCTTTTTTTGTATTGGTCTTCAGTAATATTCTAATTTTCGGAGATACTGAATTTGGGATTTTCATTAGTTGTCAGTTTTAATCATCACAATTAAATGAATGAAACATTTGAAATATATCAGTCTGCGTGTAATGAATGAATATAAAAATCCAAATTTCCCTTTTTGAATGGAATTACTGAAATAAATCAACTTTTTGATGATATTCTAATTATATGACCAGCACCTGTATAGTATAGTTGTGATTTTGCTGTAAAAACACGTTTTATTATGTATAGGCTAGCTAACAGAGGAGCTCCAGTAACATCTCTAAAGTGGATTTACATAACCATATAACGTTACATCTTAAAAGTCCGCACCAAGAAAAAAAGTGATGGAAAAATGTTTTGTTTGCATTTCTTATTTCCTTATGTCGCTAGTAACCACACTCAATGTATTTTTTTTTTCAACACATAATTTTTAAAATATCGGCCTCTACCAAATGGTTCAGATGTCACTTAATGGTAAAAAATGGTACCGGAATTCATACACATACTTTGCCGTACTTTTTCATTGCCCATCATAATTTATGATCAAAACCTTTTCTAATATTGACAAAACACATTGTCAGAAAGGTCTGAGTCTCAAGGTTCCATATTTTGTGACAGAAGTGATATTTGGACAGAAATTTATTAATTTGTTACAGCAGAATGCATACAATTAAATTAAATGGAATTTATGTCATTTTTGGTATTACACCTAAAAAAAATCTCATGGGAACTTTAATTTTTGTTATATCAACTTCAAATTTGGAACACAACTTGGTTAGATATATGGCTTTGATTTTATAGCAATTTTATAGTAAAAAATATTTAGTAAAATATATATTTTATATAAAAGAAAAAATATTAAGTACATTATATTTGATTTAATGTAAATTTAAAAGTTCCATAACTTTTTCATACATTTAGTGCTTTTACTTCAGCAATAATCTGCTGAGTGTTTTCTTTAAAACAAGACCAAACTTAGGTCTTTATTCCAAAGCATTCTTGAATTACAACCAAGTTTTAATAGTGCATTGTAATGTCCATTCTCAAAAAGGGGGGTGACAGTTAACCGTTATGTGCCAAATCAACCATTTGGTTGAGCATGTTTTTGAAAAATTATTAAAAACATACTTAAGTTTTTTCATGGCACCAAGTAACATAATTTTGTAAAGTTAGGGCTCTTACAGTGTAATATGTAAAAAAAAAAATGCTTAGCTTGCAAATTTTCACCGAAAACAGTTCACATGGCTGGGGTGATTTATTTGTTTCTGAACTCCATGTTAGAAGAAGTGTCCGGCACAAACCAGCACAAACGAAGCACCAACGAACGAGCCTATTTTGGGTGAATTTGGAGCATGTGGGGCTGAGTGACCTCAGAATGACCTAAAAATATTCTTTTAATATCTAAAAAATCGAAACAGCACAAACAAAACTTTTTACAGCACAATCCAGTACAAACGGAGCACAAACGATTGAGCATTGTTTGACGACGTTTTGCGTTGGGTGGGGGGCCAACTTCACGCAGGTCTGTTGATTGACACTGTGACATCTAGTGGATTTTTTTTGCCATAACATACCTCAACCAGATGGTAGAGATGGCTCAATCAGTTTGAGTTAGGTAATCCTCTCAATAAAATATAGTGACTCAAAATGTGCTCAACCATTTGGACATGTGCTCAGACATTACAAACGCTGTGGAAAACCATTCTAGGTACGGCTGTCGAGTTACCGATGTTATGAGGTGTTAGTGCACCTGTCGCTCATATAATATTTTATTGCAGAACTTATAGTTACATACAAGATCAGGGAAAGATACCATAGTTGTATCTTTAACAATGAACAATCATAATGACAAAAACATAAAAGATACAAGAGGGGCACCCACTTTATTGGCTGGAGTCTTGTGCAGGTTGCAACGAACACATTGGAGACACCACTTATCCACTCCTTGTGTCAGCCCTGGCCAGAAGAAACGTCGACGGGCCAAGCCCAGGATCTCAGCACCCATTCCAGGATTCATTCTGCAGACACTGAGGTACAACTACTTGTTTCCATTTGTCAAATGTCTTTGGATAACATACCTCCCTGCACATCAGTCCCTGATCTACACAGAGGCGGCATTCCCAATTTCGCAACATAACTTCACCCACTCGGCCAGTAGGCTGGGGCCAACTTTGTCTTCTTGATTTATTTGTGCCCCTGCTCAATCTTCTGACCCTCCTCCAAGTCTTCAATCACTGGAACAAAGGAATGGACACAGGCCCGGACCACTTTAGTTGCTAAATATCCATCCTCACCACATGAGGCTATCCCATCCTCTGTAGTCCTGACAGAAGTCTCATTCACAGGCCACCTGGAGAGGGCATCAGCATTTCTATTTGTACGTTGCGGTCTATAACGCACCTCAAACTGAAATCCTGCAAGCAGGGCCACCCATCGTTTCTCCACTGCACCCAGATTTACCGTATTCAAATGAGCCAATGGATTATTATCTGTGAAGACAGACAGTAAAGGAAGACACGGCAAGATATTCCCTAAACTTTTTTACTATGGCCCATTTTAATACCATCAGTTCTAGTTTGAATGAGCTGTAGTTTTTATCATTTCTTGCTGTTGGATAGAGGCTTCTGCTTGCATAGGAGATCACTCTCTCCCTTCCCTCTTGTACCTGTGCCAGCACTGCCCCAAAGCCTGTCTGACTGGCATAAGTGTACAGCAAAAATGGTCATAACTCTACATCTTTTTGCCGACTTGGACACAACTCAACATCGAAAATCTGCCCTATTCGACAGCACTGAAAAAGATTTAGAATCTTGGTTCTACCAAACCTGTCAGAGGCTTCGTCTGCACCAGTCTGTCTAACCCCTAAAATCCACTGGATCCGTCTACGGCGCGGAACGTCAGCGTCGCGGATGTAGGAGCTAATCGCGGCCACTATAGTCAATGCTCTTAAGGCCACCAGCTGCGGACGCAGCGTCTCTCCGCTCCACTCCGCAGAGAATAGGTAGCAGGTCTATTTCTGCCGCTTGCCGCGTCAAACATCGTACCGGGCAGGAAGTCAGACACAGAACGGCATAGAGGATCCGGTCGATTTTCAAAATAAAACACCTTGTAGAAGCACAAAGAGGAAAATTGAAAAAAAAAAACCAATAAGGTAGTACAACTGTCCGCTCCTGAGCCAAAAGAGGACAAATGAACAACAAATAAACAACGCTCCGATTCTGAGGAAAAATGAAGAAGTCACCAACGCTCTGCTGCTGAAACGCGTCTGAGGCGCTTCCAGTGGACTTTGACGCCGAGCTAGGGACGCATCAAAAACATGGCGCTGACGTTCCGCGCCGTAGACGGATCCAGTGGATTTTAGGGGTTAGTCTGCACTACACTCCTCAGAATCCTCCTTGTCTCCACACCTGAACTCACTCCCTCACTTATCAGCCTGTTCATCGTCGTCGCCATCATCTCGACAGGTGTCTGGAGAGCTTCATCCCGTGGTACGCCATGATATCACCAGATCGTCTCATCGCCTCCCCAGTGTTCACTCCCATCCAGCCAGAGTCTCGTCCCGCCGAGACCGTCCAACCAGAGCCCTTCACTGCTGGTCCCGTTTAGCCCAGACACTTCACCGCTGGTCCCGTCCAGCCCAGATCCTTCACCGCTGGTCCCATCCAGCCTAGAGCCAGCCTTCACCGCTGGTTCCGTCCAGCCCCGAGCCCTCACCGCTGGTCCCGTCCAGCCCCGAGCCCTCACCGCTGGTCCCGTCCAGCCCAGAGCCTTCACCGCTGGTCCCGTCCAGCCCAGAGCCTTCACCGCTGGTCCCGTCCAGCCCAGAGCCTTCACTGCTGGTCCTGTCCAGCCCAGTGCCTTCACCACTGGTCACGTCCAGCCCAGAGCCTTCACCGCTGGTCCCATCCAGCCCAGAGCCTTCACCGCAGACTGTTCACGTTCCATCTACCCAGCCAGGGACTGTTCACGTTCCATCTGCCCACCCAGGGACTGTTCGCGTCCCGTCTGCCCAGCAAGAGCCTATCCCAGAGTCTTTTTCTGACTCTGTCTCACGTACCCCAAGAATTTTTTTGGGGGGGGCCATAGGTCTTCTATAGGCCCGAAGGGCCTTCACTGCCATAGACGCCCGAAGGGTCTGCTCCACCCTGGCAACCTGCTCCGCCCTGGCCGTCTGCACGTCCTGCTCCGCTCCTGTGAGGCCAGGCCTTGTTCAGGGCGCCCACCCCCCCACCCGTGTTGTTCCAAGGAATGAGGTCATGTCTACCGGAAGGGGGCAGTTATGTCACAGTCTTCATCTGCACCAGTCTGTCTTAGTCTGACTACACTCCCAAGAATCCTTCTTGTCTCCACACCTGAACTCACTCCCTCACTTATCAGCCTGTTCATCGTCATCATCATCCGTGTCACCTGTCTTAACCTTGTTATGTTTGATTTGTGCTTGTATTTAGGTTGCTTCTGCTCAGTCTGTCCTTGTCAGTTGTGCTTGTCATCCTACCTGCCTGTACCTGTGAGTAATATATCAGTAAACTGTTTGAATTGGAGCTTTTGACTCAGCCGTCTTCTTCAACCCACACAACACCGTGACAAAACCCATATAATCCTCCTTATCAGATCGTAAATGTGCACATGCCTCTATCGCCACCTCTGACTGTGCTGGTATTGTCTGTCATCTTCCTGCGGCCAGTAAATTTACAGGTCTGTTCTGACTCATCAGCAAACATTAACAGATCTTCACACACTGAAAACATCTGATGCCACACCTTAACCTGCACATCACCTTGATCCTACACAACTATCCCCAGTCTGTGTCATCAGGAAATCTCTGCACTCCTTAATCATATTCATGCCAATGAGTCCTGGATACGATGATCCATTTGAGTCTTTAATAATCAACGCTCCCCTTTTTGGTATGACTTTCCCACATATATTCAAATCCACCTTAATATATCCAATATACGGAATAACTAACACATTAGCAGCTGCCAAATTAAACTTCTGGATGGGTGAGTACATTGCTGGTCCTCTAGTCTCAAAATATTTCTTAAAATACCTTTCGGTCAATGTGGTCACTTGTGAACCCGTATCAATCAAACAAGGTGTTTTAACCCCCTGTATCACCACTTCCGCAACTGGACATTGTCCTATTAAATTATCTTTCTTATCTGATTGGCCACTACCCAATGTACCCATGGTTTGGGCCTGTACAGTGGGTTCTAAATGTCTAAGTCCCCTGTGCTCCCTTTACAACCCTCCCCTCGGACAGCACGCCAAATGTGCATATCCTTTACTCTATTTAATTATATGTAAGTGTGAACTCGTGAACTGCACCGTTGCAGCTATTGCTTGCCTTACCTCCCAAAACGCCTCTGCTCATAAATTTGCTTCATGTTTAACTTCTACAAAAGAACTATTGTTAATTGAGCCCAATACCCCGAAGTTCCCTGCACAATCCTGAATCACTAAGAACCTAAATAAATTGGTCACGTAAGACATTACCCATAATGATGCCATCGCCCCTATTCTCCAACCGATAGCACCATTTGATCTCCATTACATTTTTGACACCAAGGTGTCCCCATTAACAATGGAAACATAACCATATTTGTTGCTTGATTATGAGCAATATCAGATGAACCATCTACTCTCTGGTGCTCCTCACTGGATGTAGAAGGTAACTGCACTGATTGTTGTGTAGTTGATATTTCCCTGGTCATTGCCTAAAGTCCAGACTGCCAAAACTGTGCCATGTGTTAACAACCCCAATAACAATAAGGATGCTTTACAGGTTATCTACTGGACCAAAGATTTATATTTGACTAATTTTGTGTTTCCTTGGTTAATAACCAAGGAAACACAAAATTAGTCAAATACAAATGTAACAATTTTATTTTTGAACAATCATAGTATTAAATAAAGTGTGGCGAGCAGGACGAAGCTGAGGGACTTGAGAGAACGGTGTGGCTGGTGGCGTGATTGATAATAACGCACCGATCTCATATCTCTCACGTCCCTCGACCTTGTCCTGCTCGCCACATAAAGGTTGTTGTGAAATACATACATTACATTAATTCATATGTAGGGTATGGACCAATCAGACACATACTAATTATTCATTATATACAAAGGTTTATGAAACTCCTCACACAGCCCAAATGAACAAACACAAGGGCAGAAACAGTGTCATGTTACAGGGCATGACAAGGAGATTTTACGACCTCCGAGGAATGTGGCCACATACTCAAGAGAGAGACTATGAAACAGAAACCCTCTTTAAAACAGACTTTGCTGCATTAATCATAGACTAACTGATCTATAAATGAACATGCATAAAACTGTGAAAGAAACAGTGTAAATGGTTTACTGTCTCGTGTACTATTAGGTATATATTATGGTATGTATCCTGGTATACAACAAACTAACGATCAATGTAACCTCACCTGTATAGTGCCTCCTACCTAACTAATCCTCATTTAATGACTCACACTTTGATGTACATCACCTTCTTCTAGAATGCAGTGTGGATGTGTTATAGCTATTTTAGCATTAATGAAGGTATAATCTTCCTAGGGACAAAGATCCATAAATCAACTAAGAGCCACTTTCCCTCTCAGACATGTCCCCTTTCTGATTGGTCGAGTTCAACCCTTAGGGGAGGATCTTCTCCAGGCCTTATTAGAGACAGTCCACATGTGACCTCCCTCTCTTAGTTTTTCATCCAGCCGCAACACTGTTCTGGTGAGACTGGGGAGCCCCCTCCCCCTCCACGGGGGCCCCAGGGCCCAGCAGGCCTCGATTCCAACCAGATCCGGCCTCATGGAAAAGAGAGAAGACTCTCTCACAAAGAACCAAGGACAATCTCAGGAGTTTTGGAACAAAGACTCCAACCAACAAAGACTCCAACCAACAACGACTCCAATCACCCATCCTTCCGACTTCCTCAATTCTCCTGGGTGCTCGGCGTAGCCTCAACAGAGTCCCAGGCCTTGCCCAAACCAGCCATGCGGTCCTGGAGAAAGAGAACGCTCAACCAACTTCCACTTGACACTGCCGGAACCATCAACGACTTCAATTTTCAACAACTTCAAGAATTGTTCCCATTACAAATGCAAGTATTCAATTCAATGAAATGTGAAAATGAAATTCTGATGGTTCTTCTCATAGACCCTCTTCCGGTTTCCAATTTCATCCTATCACTAACCTATTTATGTATTCATGTGTGTATGTTGTTTAGTTTATTTATATTCATATAAATATCTATATTTAGTTAATAAAACTTGTACATAATATGTATTTGGTTCTGTTTTGCTTGCAATACAAGTCACTTTACGATCACGGTTTTTGCTACTGGCTCAAAGTACAAGTACAGGCGAAGAAATAATTATTCTTCGGTGGCCATGGAAGATACCCTTTTCTTAGAATAAATTAATAATCAAAAGAGTTCGTTGGAAGAACTGATTAATTGATTGTAATATTAATTCAGCCACATCAAGTTAATCCAATTAACTGACCCAAATATTTATAATTAATAATAACAAGATATTATTGATTATTAATATTTCCAAAAAGCTGAGTTCCTTACACATATAATCACCTAACATGCATAATATCATTACACAGCAAACCTCAAAGTCAAATAAATACCAGTTAACAAAGCACTTAAATACCACACATATATAAATACACACCAACTGTCAATCAGGACATACCACCTATACCACCAAAGCTAAATACCTAGCCGTCATCAATAACAGTAAAGGAAACATATGGGAGATAATAATAACCTGCCCTAATACCCCCTTACTCACACACACGCGCTTACTTTAACAAATAGCGCTGGAGGGCCGGTAGTAGTCACACAATAAAAATAAAAGTATACTGCTGGCTTCCCATACCCGCTACCGGATGTGGATTACGGCGTTTGGGGGAAATCAACGGTGGCCGCTAAACTTAGTAGCGGGGAAACCCCAACAATAACAAATGTCCCTCCCAATCTATTCATACGCGTTGTAGGTACAACAATCTCCAGCCCACGTCACGGCACAGCTGGCAAGGAACTCAACAGCACCAACAATACCCTCCCAATAAGTTATTGTATAACTTATTTAAAAAAAGTGGAAAATTGCTTAACTTATTTGAATGAGTTAAAGCAATTTAGAAACATATGTTGTCAGAACTTATTGATCATATAATTTTTTACAGTGTATAATGACCCTTCTTCAAATCTCGTAAACATGGCCCATGTTGTTTTGTTTACATTGCACATAATGATATAGCGACACTCGAATCTCTAGCCAATCTCCTCATTCTTGTTCTATCTATTTTACTCAAACTCATACAAAAGCAGTCTGTTCTCGTGGTCTTGTAAAATAATGTAATCTAATGAGATGAGATGGTAGATTTATTTTATTGCAGGATCATCTGTTTGGGGGTTTCGTTTCGACTCTCTCAACAGCGCTAAGAACACACACAGCATCTGCTACTGAGTGTTCTAGTCCCCTAGAGTAGACCTTTGATGCTCAAACACATCCATACACAGATGCCCACACACTTCAAAACACATTCATTTGGACCCCCGATGGGATACAGGGAAGCCTGGGAGATGTCTTAAATACTTAAAGGGTCACTTCACCCATTTGCATTAAGGTTTGTATTGTTAGAAACCCAGTCATATATTATAATGATAGTGGAATTTTGCTTGTTTTTTTCTGAGATGGGAGAAAAAAGGATTTAAGTGTTTTACTTCCATCCTATCGTGACGTAAATATCGTCATTTTGCGTCACGATAGGACGGAAGATAAATTTCATTGCATATTAAGAAAACTACAGCCTTTAGCTCATTATTATTCAAGGGCGTGGGACCCACTCACCCCACCGGCCTATTACAGATCAGTGGGTGGGACTAAACCTGAAGAAACTAAACTATTAATCCGCCATCTTGCTTGGAAGACAGCAAGCTAAGCTAACAAGCGCTCAAGGAGTTCGATTTACCATAATGCCTGAATTTACGACACACGATATGGAAGACGAGGATTTTGAAAATCTTTTGCTCGAAACTGATGTTCGTGGCTATTTATACGAGCCACAATATAGCGAAGAGCAGCTGAGGCTGATGGAGGAACAAGAGGAGGCGGCGTCGGCTGCGGCAGCGGCCGCCGCAGGAGACCAGCCCGGCGCAGACGAGAAGCCCGGGCTTGCTCGCGCTGTAGCGAATTGGTGGTGCTCGTGCTGTAACTGTGCGCCTATGGACACCGAGCTAGAGTCTGTCTGCTGCAAAGAATCTCTAAAATGCCAATTCCTTCTAGAAGAAATGTCAGAGGCAGACACGGACATGGAGTGTTGTGTTGTGAACCATCCGAGTTTCGCACCGCATATGGACAGAGGCGTCCTAGATACTCTCCTACTCTCTCGGTAGGGCATGAAAACTTACTTTTGGACCTTTCCTTGAGGTGACTGAACATCCCGGTACCATACAATAGTTCACCATTTCAAAATAAATAGTAAGAAGGAATAAATCAAGAATGAGATCGCAAATGATTTTCAAACTCAAGCGGTAACTTTAGCTAGCGTAATGCATTCTCGTATAGGCGGGTCACGCATAGGCGGTGTTCTGGATTAGTGGGAGTGGCTTCTGGAGCTGTTCAAACGGGTTGCATTGTGGGAAATGTGGTTTACCAAACTAATGCCCTATAAAGTTACTTTCTGTCATAACTCGGTCAAAAATGCACCAAATTTGTAAATTTTGACAGATTTCGAATACATATATGACCCACTTTCAATGAAGATCAAGGTTCCCAGGGGTGAAATGCTCCTTTAAAGACTGGACATACTATGCAGTATGTCTGCTGAAAAATTGTGTAATGCAGCATTACAAATCTGTTGGTTAGCTGTAAGTAAAAAAAATAAAATTAATAATTTTATTGTAAAATACAATAAAGTATTTAGTATTTTTTAAATACAAATAATTTATTTTATTGATTTAGACATTTTTACAGTGTTGGTGTTTTATGTGAAAATTAGGGATCCTATTGTGGGGTGACAATTGTAGAAATGTAATTCCCCCCAAAAATAATGGTTGCTACCCCCCTAAAAAACGTAATTATCAAAGATCATCCATCTCTGTACATTCCATATTTTAACAACTTCCACCACATTTCACATCTACCCTCTCTTTTTTATTCACACCTGTCTGAATGCTGAGGAAGATCACTGTCTGATGTGTGTCTGGGTTTAATTATTTCAGCAAAAGCAGCAGGCTAAACCTGAGACAGTTTGACAAACACAGCAGGGGAGAGCTCAGTCCTTAACAATCAACTGTATGTCACATCAAACCCTCATCTCTCTCTCATACACTTCTTTCACTTTATTCTTTATTCACAGTTCCCCTTGCTCTCCCACAGAGGTTGGAGAACATAGATGGATTCATGCTAGCTTGGGCAATATGTTAAAGACAAAACAAAAAAACAAAACAAAAAAATAACTGCATAGCTGCAAAGAAAAGATTGCTTTACAAACTCATATTCATCTCCTCGTAGCTTACTGGCATCTCAGGTAGTAAATCTGCGGAATGCATTAACCATAAATCCATGTCCACAGAGAACTGTTTCGTAATAATATATACATTTTAGATTTTTTTTTTCTTTTTCTTGTGAGTCTGTGTCCAGGCCGTACTGACAGTACGGCCTGGACTATTTTTTTTAAGGGCCCCCAGGTCCAATAAGTAAACAATACCAGCTAACAGCAGATATTCTTAACCTTTTTGAGTTTTAAATTCATAGACAATTGGAAAAGTTTTTGGGGCAGACCTGACCTGTTGAAAAGAGATGGTATTCATCCCTCCTGGGATGGTGCTGCTCTTCTCTCTAGTAATATGGCACATAGTCTTAGAACTCAAACATGACAATCTGGGGCTCAGGTCAGGAAGCAGACAAACTGGCTAAACAAACAGTCTGCCAGCTGTCTCACGTCACCAAGGTCAGATAAATCCCATCATATAGAGTTTCTTTCACCTAGATATCATCATATAGAGACTGTGTCTGTTCCCTGAATTAGGAAATAAAAAAAAAACTTCTAATGGTAAAAATTAAATTGATGTTCAACAAATAAAAAACAGAAATAATACAAATGAACAAATTATAAAGTGTGGGTTGCTGAAAATTCGATCCCTTACTTCAAAAGCACTTATTGTTAATGATAAGATTACAGACTATAACCTAGATGTGCTGTGTATGACAGAAACCTGGCTAAAACCAAACAATTACATTACTTTAAATGAGTGCACCCCGCAAGATTTCTGTTATAAATATGAACCTCGTCTGAAAGGCAAAGGGGAGGTGTTACTGTAATTTATAGTAATATTTTCAAAATTATTAAGAAGTCTAGTTTCAAATATAATTCTTCTGAAGTGTTGGTGCTTAATGTAACAATATATACTGCAAATGATAAATTAAATTTAAGATGTGTGCTGGCTACTGTATACAGGCCACCAGGGCACCATACCAAAGAATTTGCTGATTTTCTATCAGAGTTAGTACTGGCTGCAGATAAAGTCCTAATTGATGGTGATTTTAAAGGGGTCTTATAATGGTACATGCACTTTTACAAGTTGATTGTAGTGAAATGTGTGTTGGCAGTGCTTGTACTCAACAATCATATAATGATAAAAATCCATCCAGTGTTTTTGTTTTAATCTCCTTATATGTTTTTCCCTGCCACAAATTGAGCCATTCATTTTTGTGACATCAATAAAACGGATGCCCCTCCCACGATTGATAATTGACAGCAGCATTTCAACACAGACCCGCCCTGAGCGGCGAGCTGTCATCGTAGTCCGCCATTGTTGATACACTGGAGCAGAATGCCGTCTAAGCGATTGTGGTGTTCTGTTCTTGGGTGTAATAAGGAACACAGCAGTCATTTTGGTGTTCTTAAATTCGAACCGCTGAAGACGCAGTAGCTGAGTTTTATTTTTGAAGGGAATATCCCAATGATCAACGTAAATGCTTGTATGTTTGCACTAATCATTTCTCACCAGACTGCTTTCTAAACGAGGGTCAGTGTATATCTGGTTTTGCTAAGAAGCTGGTCCTGAAAACAGAATCTGTACCAACTATTCGTGTTCCTGCTGCACCTACAGAAGAAGTGAGTGTATGTTTTATTAACCTTTAAATATTAATCTTTGCAAATCGCTTGCACGCTTCATGATGAATGTGGCTACTGTTTACACTCATGTCTCAGGGTATATTACGGCATGTTTTCTATGTAACGTTACGACGTTCTCAATAAAATTCATAATCCCATGTTTATAATGAACAACGTGTTATCGTTAAAGTTTCAGCACTGACAGTTGTACCTAACACTGAGATAACGTTACGCATCACTGACAAGCCTACATTTACCAAAAAAAAAAAGTTTTCAACATCAGCTGTCAACGCATTAACCTATACATCAGTAAACACATAGCGTCTGTATCTCACTACTCTAAGTTACCCTGCCAGTACATAAGTTACAAAAATAGATCAAAGTGACATTACGCTAATCAACCATTCAGAAACGTCCTGTTCGAGCCTTAATTGTCGAACTTCTTTGGGGCGTCATCTTGTTCCGGGTTCGACTCCGGTTCAAATTGATACGGTTGCACAGATGTGTCCTCAGAGACTCCCACTGAAATTCTTGTTGCAAAATATACCCTCAAGTGTTGTCAAGGCAACACTCCATGTGGGCTGTGCCAAAACGCCCCACAGAACAGAGGGGCGGAGTGAGCAAAGCTCAATATCATTTAAAGGCATATGCACTGAAACGGCGTGCTGAAAATAGAGCTGTTTTTGACCATGTAAAATTAGTGATTTCTTACAATACTAATGACAATTTTTAATAAAAGTATATTACAAAGTTTTCATTTAGACCCTAAAGATTCATATTAACTTGTACAAAAATGGCATTATATGACCCCTTTAATATACATGTAGATAATGAAAAAGATGCATTGGGATTAGCATTTAAAGACATTCTTAACTCTATTGGAGTTAGACAACACATGTCAGGATCTACTTATTGTCGTAATCATACTCTAGATCTAATATTATCACATGGAATCAATGTTGATGCTGTTGAAATTCTGCAGCAGAGCGATGACATCTCAGATCATAGTCTCGTGTAAACTTCATTTAACCAAGGCTGCAAAGCCTACGCCGTGTTACAAATATGTTAGACCTATCACTTCTGCCACTAAAAATTGCTTTATTAATAATCTTCCTGATCAGTTTCATCATCTCAGCATCCCAGATAGCTTAGAAGAACTCGATATTGTGACAGAAACGTTTTACTCTCTCTTTTCCAGCACTTTAGACACAGTTGATCCGTTGCGCTTAAAGAAGATCAAAGAAAATAGTCCAACACTGTGGTACAATGAGCACACTCAGGCCCTAAAGAAAGCAGCCAGAAAAATGGAGCGAAACTGGAAGAAAACAAAACGTCTCGGTTACGTATGTAACCCTCGTTCCCTGAGTAGGGAACGGAGACGTTACGTCGGATGACGACGAATGGGGTTTCACTTAGAACACCTATCGACTTCGAGTATTACAAAACGAACCAATGGCAAAGAAATGCCATGGGTCTGCGGAATTTGCATAGCGTATCTCCGCCTTACCTCGTGGTTATAAAAGGAGGACGCCGGCAACATGCAGACATGTTTCTTCGCTGAGGAGCCAAGACTGAGCTCAGGCGATCCCCGCGGTACAGCGGAAAGTGGCAGGAAGACGTAACGTCTCCGTTCCCTACTCAGGGAACGAGGGTTACATACGTAACCTAGACGTTCCCTTTCGTTGTCACTCCGAGTTACGTCGGATGACGACGAATGGGGTTACCAGTCTAATCACGCCACCTTCTCGGCTGTCTTCCAGTGCCCTACGTAAATCTGAGATCCTTGTCGTGAGATTGGCACGGACAAAGGACTCCTATCTAGCACAGGAATACCAAGGTACACTGGGGAGCAAATCCCATAGTTTAGAGGAAATATGCAATTATTGCCAACCCAGAGGGATGGACTTAGAAAATACACATATGACCCAAAGGGATGCATATGGAGAACACTGGGGTGTCCGGCCGCAGGTTGAATATTTCAACCCCAGGGGTGGCAAGGTGGCTTGCCAAGGGAAAGACACATGCTAAGAGAGGCTTACAGTGGAAATACACATGTGGGGGTCGCTCAGAGGAGGGACCATGCACACGGGAGGCACCTAGCCGACGCGCAGGCAATAGACACTGGCGCCGACATCAGGAGTGCTGGAGGAACTCAGGGCTTTCGGAGAAGCTCACCTGAGGAAATATCGCAGGTATCCAGTCCGTGGAGTGGAATGGCGAGCAAGCGAAGACACCTGAGTGGATCCAGTACTAGCTGGTTGAAGCGAGTACATGAGAGGACACTGGCTCCACTCGGAGAGTGTAGAATCTGGCGAATGTGTTAGGTGTCGCCCAGCCTGCAGCTCTTCAGATGTCTGTTAGCGAGGCGCCATGCGCTAGAGCCCAAGAGGACGCCACACTCCGGGTGGAGTGGGCAGTCACACCAAGGGGGCACGGTTGACCTTGCTTTTGGTATGCCAAGGCAATAGCGTCCACTATCCAGTGAGACAACCTTTGCTTGGAAGGAGCCTTTCCCTTCAGCTTCCCACCATAACAGACAAAGAGCTGGTCTGAGGTCCTGAAACACTGTGTCCTGTCTACATAGGCGCGGAGAGCGCGTACTGGACAGAGCAGTGCAAGGCTGGGTCTGCCTCCTCCAGGGGCAGCGCTTGCAGGTTCACCACCAGGTCCCGGAAGGGAGTGGTACGAACCTTGGGCACGTATCCAGGCCGGGGTCTCAGGATCACGTGAGAGTAAGCCGGCCCGAACTCCAGGCACGCTTCGTCAACGGAGAATGCGTGCAGGTCCCCTACCCTCTTGATGGAGGCCAGGGCAACCAGGAGCGCTGTCTTCATAGACAGTAATTTAAGCTCGACTGATTGCAGGGGCTCAAATGGAGCACTCTTCAGGGCAGTTAGAACCACTGAGAGGTCCGAAGAGGGAACGAGAGGAGGGCGAGGCGGATTTAGTCTCCTCGCTCCTCTCAGGAACCTGATAACCAGGTCGTGCTTCCCCACCGACTTACCTTCGATGAGGTCATGGTGTGCGTCAATAGCGGCAACGTAGACCTTCAGGGTGGAGGGAGACAGCCTTCGCTCCAGCCCCTGTTGAAGGAAGGAAAGCACAACGCTGATCGAGCATCTCCGGGGGTCTTCTCGGTGAGAAGAGCACCAGCTGACGAAGAGGTTCCACTTCAACGCATAGACGTGTCACGTGGACGACGCTCTAGCTGAAGTGATGGTAGCCACCACCGCTGGTGGTGGGGTACTCAAACCTGCCTCGTCCCATCGAGGAGCCACACGTGGAGGTTCCAGAAATCGGGACGAGGGTGCCATAGGTGGGCCCGTCCCTGAGGAAGAAGGTTCTTCCTCAGAGGGATCGGCCAGGGAGGTGCTGTCGTGAGGAGTACTAGTTCAGAGAACCAGGTCCGGGCGGGCCAGTACGGCGCGACCAGAATGACCTGCTCCTTGTCCTCCCTGACCTTGCGCAAGGTCTGCGCAAGAAGGCTCACTGGGGGAAACGCATACTTGCGGCCCTGCGGCCAGCTGTGCGCCAGAGCATCCGTGCCGAGCGTGCCCCCGGTCAGGGAATAAAACTGGGCGCAATGGGTCGAGTCGTGGGAGGCAAACAGATCTATCTGTGCGTCCCCGAACTGGTCCCAAATCAGCTGGACCGACTGGGGATGGAGTCGCCATTCTCCAGGGAGTGGCTGAAGCCGTGAGAGCTCGTAGGCTGCACAGTTCAGTTCAGACCACAGTT
The DNA here is from genome assembly GCF_051911475.1 of Siphateles boraxobius. Taxonomy (NCBI): domain Eukaryota; kingdom Metazoa; phylum Chordata; class Actinopteri; order Cypriniformes; family Leuciscidae; genus Siphateles; species Siphateles boraxobius. The sequence continues at coordinate 11,883,544 of NW_027509219.1, read as the reverse complement.
CAGACCTCAAATGCTTCTGACTCCATATGGGGAGGTGGCGAGCGAGTTGCGACATACGGCGGGAGCGTAGACCACCTTGATGGTTGATGTACGCTACAGTGGCAGTATTGTCTGAGCGGACTAGTACGTGTTTGTTCTTGAGCACGGCCCGGAAGCGGCGCAAAGCAAGACGTACGGCCAGCAACTCGAGGCAATTGACATGCCAGAGGCGACGTGGTCCTGTCCAGGAGCCCGCGGCAGCACGTCCATTGCACATGGCACCCCAGCCCGTGGAGGAGGCATCTGTCGTTACAACAACATGCCGCGAAGCTCGTTCCAGGGGCACTCCGGCCCGTAGAAAACTGAGGTGAAGGTCTGACGGCAGGTCGGACTAACTGTTACTCGGAGGGTGCCGTGTTGCCATGCCCACCTCGGGACTCGGTCGCGAAGCCAAAGCTGAAGCGGTCTCATATGAAGCAATCCGAGCGGCGTTGCCGCGGCTGCAGAAGCCATATGCCCCAGGAGCCTCTGAAAAAGTTTCAGTGGAACCGCACTCTTGCCCTCGAACTGTCTCAGGCAAGTCAGCAGTGACTGCGCGCGCTCGCTCGTAAGCTGCGCGGACATGGCGACCGAGTCGATATCCATACTGAGAAAAGAGATCCTCTGCACGGGGCAAAGTTTGCTCTTCTCCCAGTTGACCCGAAGGCCCAGACGAGCTAGGTGCCGAAGCACTAGGTCCCTGTGTTCGCAAACCTGAACTCGAGAGTGAGCTATGATCAGCCAGTCGTCGATATAACTCAGGATGCGAACCCCGTGTTCCCGAAGGGGAACAAGGGCAGCCTCGACGACCTTCGTGAAGATGCGAGGAGACAGGGCTAGCCCAAAAGGGAAAACCGTGTACTGGATGCCTGCCCCTCGAAAGAAAACCGAAGGAACGGTGTGTGTCAAGGAGAATGGAGACATGAAAGTAGGCGTCCTTCAGGTCGATCGCTGTAAACCAATCCTTGGGCCGTATGCATTCGAAAATGCGTTTGAGCATCTTGAACGGCATCCTGTGAAGGGAGCGGTTCAGCACCCGCAAGTCCAGGATTGGCCGTAACCCACCGGTTTTCTTGGGGACAATGAAGTAGGGGCTGTAGAAGCCGGACCTCATCTCGGCTGGAGGGACAGTCTCGATTGCACCCTTCGCCAGCAGGGTGGCAATCTCTGCTCTCATGATGGGGGCATAGCCACCGACAAAAGTGGAGCGGACTCCCATAGCGGGGAGGAGACCGTGCGAACTGAATCGCATAGCCGAGCCTGATGGTCCGCGCGACCCAGCGGGACAGACGGGGAAGCTCTAACCAGGCTCCCAGGAACTGAACCAGCGGGATCATGCGAACCACAGACGTCCCCCCGGAGGGGCAGCGAAGCGGAGTAACTGGCCCAGACGTGGACGGCATAGCGGCCCGATGTGGGGGCACAGTTAGCAACCGCGCCCTGGCAGAGGGGGCCAGGGGAGGACCAGGCTGGTCGTCCCGCGGGGGCCTGCTCTGCCAGGGGTCTGGCGACAGAGGGGGACAGGGGCGAAGCGGTCCGTGGACGGCACGCCGTGTCAACCACCTCTGGGACAGAGGGGGACGAGGAGAGCACGGCTTGTGGGCGGCGCTTTGTGACGTCCGAGAACTCTCTGTGCTCAGAGACGGGAGAGTCAGCTCTTTGGAGAATAAGGATTCTTCCCCGGCCCTCCCCCGGGGAAAGGAGTGGTCCTGCTACCAACTCCTGGAAAGAACTGAGTCCCATCTCTGAGGAGCCCGTCTCAAGAGCGCCGCTTAACCCGGCGTGTAGCGGGGGGCGGGGCTGGAGAGGGCTGTGGCGTCCGCCTGCGGCCCCAGAGGATGGGAGGATGGGGTGGGAGCCGTGTGAGGGCGCCTTCGGCGGTGGGCAGACCGAGGGATCTGAGCGGACGGCGGGGCCGTCGAGACAGAATCTACGTCAGTCTGCTCATGGGCGGCTGAGAGCTGTTGGGCAAGCCCTCAACCGCACCGCCGAAGAGGCCGACCTGGGATATGGGAATGTCGGAAAGACGCGCGACATCCAGCACATCAGACAGGTTCAGCCACAGAATGGTGAGCATCACCTGACCCAGGGAGCGCACGGCCACTTTCGTCGCTCAGAGAGCAAGGTCAGTGGCGGCGCACAGCTCAGTGAAGAGCCCTGGGTCAGTCCCGCCCTCGTGCAGGTCCATGAGCATCTGGGTCAGGTGGACCAGCAGAGTAACCATGGCATGCAGTGAGGCGGCTGCCAGTCCCGGGTGCTTAGGATTGCGCCGAGAAGAAGCACTCTGAGGACACATAGCATCGCAACAGAGCGTTCAGCCGGGGGGACCCCAGTGTACCCATGGGCAGCGGCCCCATCGAGGGGAGGAAAGGCGGATGAGATCAGCGAGCGGTCCCGAGAAGACAAGGGGGTCTTCTTGGACTTCGAGATCTCATCATGCACGTCCGGGAAGAGAGGTATTGGGGTTTGCCGTGGACGAGGGTCGGCGGCCTTACCCAAAACCCATCGTCCCAGGAAAGCATGGTCGTCATCTCCGGATCAGACTCTGGCACAGCCATATGCACACCGGAAGGTGGCAGCTGTGACGAGCCCTCACTTCCAGAAGACTCAAACCCACCTAGTGATGCTGCAACAGACATGGCATCTTCCTCTGTAGCTTCCTATGCAAGCTCTTTTATGAGAGGAGAAAAAAACTCAGCGATGTTGAAGCACACAGGGAGACACACACACACACTGGCAGATCACTGCACAGATCAGCAGGCACTGTGAGCTCGCTGCAGATCGCCGTCACACCAACACCGGAGAGAGAAGCTCGTCTCGTAGAGCGAAGTCAGAGATGACTGTGGAGTGAAGAAATACTCTTGGCTCCGAAGCGAAAACATATCTGCATGTTTGCCGGCGTCCTCCTTTTATACCCACGAGGTAAGACGGAGATACGCCATGCAAATTCCGCAGACCCATGGCATTTCTTTGCCATTGGCTCGTTTTGTAATACTCGAAGTCGATAGGTGTTCTAAGCGAAACCCCATTCGTCGTCATTCGACGTAACTCGGAGTGACAACGAAAGGGAACTAGAGGTATTTCCCATTTCATGTAAGGAGAGCTCGATTGCATACACAAAGGCCTTAGACAGTGCTAGATCTGCTTATTTTTCAACCCTATTAGAAGAAAATAAACAAAACCCTAAGTATTTATTAGAAACAGTTGCTGAACTGACTTCAAGTTTCAAGCCCAGAAGTTTCCAAGCAGCACAACACTAATGACTTTATGACCTTCTTTACTTATAAGATTGATAATATCATGGAAAAATGTATATCTATGCAACCGTCTACTACAGTATCGCATCAGACAATGCATTGTAGTCTCACTGACGAAAAATTCTAATTAATTTAGAATTTATAAACTCTAAACTTTTTTTCTAAACTCGTTAAATCAACTAAATCGACAACATGTATGTTAGACCCTATACCGACTAAACTATTGAAAGAGATGCTTCCAGAGGTCATAGATCCTCTTCTTAATATCATTAATTCATCTTTGTCACTAGGATACGTACCGAAAACCTTTAAGCTGGCTATGATTAAACCACTTGTTAAAAAAATGCAACTTGATCCTACAGAATAAGTCCATTACTGGCCAATCTCAAATCTACCTTTTCTGTCAAAGATACTAGAAAAGGCAGTATCTTCACAACTATATTCCTTTTTAGAAAGAAATGGTATCTGCGAGGATTTTCAGTCAGGATTTAGACCGTACCATAGTACTGAGACAGCTCTCATTAGAGTCACAAATGATTTGCTCTTATCATCCGATCTCATCCTGGTTGTATCTCGCTATTGGTTTTTCGATCTTAGTGCTGCATTTGATACTATTGACCACAACATTCTTTTAAATAGACTTTTAAATAGACTTGGCATTAGTGGAATTGCATTAGCATGGTTTAAATCATACTTATCTGACCGATATCAGTTTGTAGCAGTAAATGAAGAGATGTCTTATCGATCAAAAGTTCAGTATGGCATACCACAAGGCTCAGTACTAGGACCTTTGCTGTTCACTCTGTATGCTACCTTTATGAGATCTCATTAGGAAGCATGGTATTAGTTTTCATTGTTATGCTGATGATACTCAGCTCTATATTTCTTCAAGCCCTGACGAAACTTACCAATTCACCAAATTTACGGAATGCATAGCTGATATAAAAAATTGGATGACTAATAATTTCCTACCACTTAATTCTGAAAAAACAGAGATTATAATTATTGGACAAAAAACTTCCTCACGTAATAACCTAGAATACTGTCTAACACTTGATGGCTGCTCTGTCAAGTCCTTGTCATCGGTTAGGAACCTGGGTGTGCTCTTTGATAGCAATCTTTCATTTGAAAATAACGTGAATAGTATCTGTAAAACCGCATTTTTCCATCAACAAATATATCTAAATTACGTCATATGCTCTCAATAACAAATGCAGAACAATTAGTTAATGTGTTCATGACATCAAGGCTAGATTATTGTAATGCTCTTATGGGTGGTTGCCCTGCATGCTTAATAAACTAATTACAGCTGGTCCAAAAGGCAGCCGCTAGAGTTCTTACCAGAACCAGGAAGTATGACCATATTAGCCCGGTTATGTCAACACTGCATTGGCTCCCTATTAAACATAGTATAAATTTTAAAATATTGCTGATTACTTACAAAGCACTAAATGGTTTAGCTCCCCAGTACTTGAGTGAGCTCTTAACGCATTATACTCCTTCACGTCTATTGCGATCTCAAAATTCCGGCCAGTTGATAATACCTATAATATCAAAATCAACTGCTGGCGGTAGATCCTTTTCCTATTTAGCACCAAAACTTTGGAACAATCTTCCTACCATTGTCCGGGAAGCAGACACAGTCTGTCAGTTCAAATGTAGACTAAAAACACATCTCTTTGGCTTAGCATACACATAACACATTATAGACTTCTATAATTCAATGTTAGGCTGCATAGTTTAGATCAGCTGGAACCGGGAACACTTCCCATAAAACCTGATGTACGTTGCACATCATAAGAAGGATGGCGTCTACACTAATATTAGTCTCTCTGTTTATCCCGAGGTTTACAGCAGTCCGCTGGATCCAGGCCGTATCCAGATTTGATGAAGGACCTGCGTTGTTACACGAAAACAACGCAGTCCTGAAGTGTCAGCTAGTCTCTCCCCTGTGAAGGCCTCCTTCCCTTTACCTCTGAACTGATAAAACGTTGTCGCGATAATTTCGATTCATGTGGCTACGGGAAAGCGCTAAAAAATTCTCAGAGCCATCAGGCACTGTTTTATGCAAATGACCGGCCGGATCGCATTAAATCATTTTCTGTTAGAATGGTGTCGTGTTAGCGGCCCCTAAGTTAATAACTAATGATCGTTGCGACGGAAGTGAATCAATCAAAACTTACTTAAGCTGGACAACAACTTTATTCTAGAGCTGCTATAAAGCCAAAACAATCTCTGTTACTTTAATTTCCTATTATCACTGTAAAGCTGAAACAGTCCATATTGTTAAAAGCGCTATATAAATGAAGGTGACTTGACTTGACTTGACTTGACATATCAGAGATTAAAAGAGGACAAATTGTTGTAACGAATTGGTGTATCAAGATATACGGTATCCAAGGTACTATATGTCGTACCACATAGGACGAACCAAATCTAACAGGAGTAACTGTCGGTGCAAGAGGAAGCTGTCTGAAAGGGATGTGCTGGTACTAACCTGGAATGTATCCAAAAAAACATAAAACCACTGCAAAGTCCCTGTAGAATTAAATGCGCACCTCGACTCTCCTGTTTCCTAAGAAACTGTTCATCAGGAGTCGGTATTTATGGTCGGGCTGCTATAGCCAAAGCTGCTAGAGCCAATGCCAAATGTTGGTTTCAGTGGGTGCCAACAGTGCTTGGGCTATGGACAATGTGAAATGTATTGTTCTCTGACGAGTCCACCTTCACTGTCTTTCCCACACGTCTGTTTTAGTTACAGTGTGGAGAAGCCACAAAGAGGCTTAACACCCAGAATGTTGCTGCCCAGAGTGAAGCACAGGGGTGGATCAGTGATGGTTTGGGCTGCAATATCATGGCATTCCCTACTGTTCTTAATGGTTCCCTACTGTTCACTGCCAAGAAATACCAAACCATTATGGAGGAACATGTGCTCCTAATGGTTCAAACACTTGTATGGTTTGTATCCAGCCTCTCACAGAGACTTCAGATGCCCCAACACCTGCGATGAGATGACTAAACGCCTGTGAAGAGACACTGTGTACATTTCTGAAATGCAGTTTATGTAAAGCTGCTTTGAAACAATATGTATTGTGAAAAGCGCTATACAAATAAATTTGAATTGAGTTGAATTGAAACATTGTACGCTGAAGACGGTACTGTGTATCAGCGTGATAATGCAACAAATACACACAGCAAGACTTGTGACAGAATGCTTTGATGAACATAAATGTGAAGTTGAACATCTTCCTTTATATATCTGAACACCCGATTTGTTGTGCTTGTTTGTTGCCCAGATCGTTGTATGGATGTTTTTAGCCATCTCTCATTCTCAGTTTGTTTTTGCTTTCAACTCCTGCAATAAATGCAACAACTGTTTTTAATAATCAATAATTATTTATTTATTTATTTATTTATTTATTTATTTATTTATTTATTTATTTATTTATTTATTTACTTACTTACTTACTTACTTACTTACTTACTTACTTACTTACTTACTTACTTACTTACTTACTTACTTACTTACTTACTTACTTACTTACTTACTTACTTACTTACTTACTTACTTACTTACTTACTTACTTACTTACTTACTTACTTACCTACCTACCTACTTACTTACTTACTTACTTACTTACCAAATCCTACCATTCAAGGAATGTTCTTTTTGGTTTTAGTTTTACATATAATTGTAAAAGAACATTGCTTGGAGGTTTTTGGTCAGCTTTCATCCTCAGTTTTTTTTTTTTACTTTCAGCTCCTTCAATCAATGCTGCATTCAAAATGGCTTTTTTTGAAGTCACTGTCAAAAATACCTTTCTGCTGATAGAGCCCCCCCCCCCCACTCCACTCACTTCCATAGAGAGAGGAGAGCAGGGCATATGAGAATTAATATTTGTTTCCGCAGTGATAGATGTGACCATGTACAGGCCGTGATTACCAGGGTATGGGGGGTTTAAGCGAACATCCATTAGACCATAGTTTAGACCTGCTGAGCTGAGTTCTTCCTCCTTCATCCGAGAGAAAGAGAGGTGAAGAGCGAGGGAAACCGGAGAGAAGGAGAGGTGTTTATGAGACAGAGGTCTCATGTTTCGTTTTTAAAGAGGGCTGTTGTAGCCATGGCGACGGGTCTGTTATTGCTTTTGTTCTGAGATATAGAAAATTATATTTCATGTGGGTGATTAGAGGCACAATCTCCTTTCTCTATCCTCATTCTCCAGAGCGATCAACCATTGTAACCTCTGCAGCAGATGCACATCCGAACTCACGGAGTACAGATGGTAAGAGTACAAAGAGCAAGCCCCCCTTGAATGGTTGCATTGGGAGCTTCACTGTTCACAAAGCGTATTGAATAAAACTTTTAAGTAATTCTTTTAAACTTGCTGTGGAGAAAATAATCGATTTACCTTACATTGATATCGGCATTATCCTGGACGAAATGGATTTAGTGGTAAAAGCCTGTGAAGTTCACCTTTAAATCTCACAATGAATTGAAGTAAACACTGTCCTGAGTTTAGCTTTGCCTTATAGGGAGGATGACATTGAAGTAACTTGGGACGGAGGGGGGAAAAAGAAGGAGAATGCATAGTGTTATTCTTTAGGAGCTGGATTTATCAGTTTGTTTGGTGCAGCCGAGATGTCCTTTAGTTGGAATATTGAATGGACATCTTTAGGGGGAATTTATCAGTCACCACAAAAAAAGTCCTAGAAAGTTAAACCGCGCCGTAAGCGGGTCTCAACCTCTTTCATTTCTATTATAAAACTGAGAGATAGAAAGAGAGAGAGAGAGAGAGAGAGAGAGAGAGAGAGAGAGAGAGAGAGAGAGAGAGAGAGAGAGAGCAACAGACAGACAGAAACAGGGGGAGGGCAGACCAGCATGTTCCATATCTCCAGTCAGAATGACCCACCTGCCAGTCAAAGTAATGGACTGTGAAAGAGAGATTAGAATGAGGTTATTTTAGGAATGACTCTTTAAAGAGCAAAGAAGCTACAGTACTATACAGAAGAGGTAAAGAACATTTTACTTTACTCAGATTTTACTTCCAGTCAGCCAGATTTGGGCCATAGAGAACAAGTACATACAGTATACATTTTGTTATAATCACTAATCGATGATGAAACTACACTAAGAAATATTATCATTTGTACGGGTGTCTTTTTGTTCTACAGTATGTCTCAAATTTGGATATAGGGTACATATACCCTTATATGTCTGCAACAAATTAGTTCAGGAAACCTGTTTGAAAACATTATCATTATGTTTGCAATTACATTTGACGAAGCAAATAACACTTTAAAAGGCAAAAAAATATAGGCAGATATGTAATCCTATAAATAATAAGTGATAGGGCTGTATTTAAACAATTCTTTCCATTCAGTTTCTTCAAACAATGCAATCCCTTTTGGGGGAATTTTTGGTAACCAAATTCTAACATTTCCAGAATTTTGCATTTTTTTTGTTACCTTCTCTCATCCTCACTTTCCAGCTCCTTTAATCGGTGCAATAACTCTTTTTATGGGGAATTTTTGTTTTGTAAGTTTACGTTTAATGATCCTAATGACACTTTAAAAGCTTTAAGTTCAAGTTTAGACAGACAAGTAAAGTCAGACATGTAACCTATAAATAATAAGCAATACATTTAAACAGTTTCAAGATTGTATTTACTACCCAGCAAACACAGAACATTTTTCTAGCATTAGTTTATATATATACTAGGAAAAACTTATCCAGTTTAAACATATCTTTGTAATGTAAATGTACCCTGAAACCTAAAAAGAATAATTTGAAAACGTTAGAAATCTATATAAAAAAAAAAAATATATATATATATATATATATATATATATATATATATATATATATTTTTTTTTTTTTTTTTATATAGATTTCTAACGTTTTCAAATTATTCTTTTTAGGTTTCAGGGTACATTTACATTACAAAGATATGTTTAAACTGGATAAGTTTTTCCTTTGAGTTTTCCCGCCTACAGACAACACCATTTTCAAAACGATCCCCATTCACATGGATCAGCGAAAACGACTAAAAACGCTGTATTTTGCTGCCAGGCCATTAGATGGAGATGAAACACTATAGACTGAACGCATAATACGCATGTGCGTGACGTCATTGTTTTCAGAGGTTTTCAAAAGTTTGCAGTTTCAGGCACCCAAAACGCCATTGTCGCGTAAACGAACGGCCAAAACGCATAAAAAGTTGTACGTTTTTAGTTGAAAAATATGTCATGTAAATAGACCCTTAGTTTAAATAATAAAAACTAACATTCCCATGTAAGTTGCATGTGTCACAGTCTTGTTCAGTTTGTTTTAGGTTCTTGCACTTTCTGTTTTGTTTATATTCATCACATGTGTTCCTTGTTCTAGTTTCCCCCACTCATCAGTCACCATGGACACTAACACCAACCATTACAGCTGTTCGTTTTTTAGTTAATCATATCTGTATATTTAAGTTTCTGCCTGTGTTCTGTTCAGGTTCCGGTATTGTTTGTGTTACATGTGTGCACGTTGTTACACATGTTGACCTTACATTCTGAGTTTGTAATAAATCTGATGTTATTTGGTGATCATCTTAATACTTAAGAGTTACAGCATGGAGGTTTTTGTAAGAAAACCTAAGCACTTAAACAGAAGTAGGCCTATAGCAGTGGTGAATGTGGAATGAATAATGTCTGTACATGGACATACATTTTATATTATATAATTCATATAAATATATTAATTTTAGTGTTCGTAAAATCATTCTTAATACAAAACACATATTTAAATATTTTACGAACAATTTACTCAGAAGGTTATTTTAGTTGGGCAATTATTTAAAAGTATCATGTATTATAAAAAAATTAAATTCCCCGGTGTCAGTGGTGAGACAGACAACTACTCCTGTCACTTTGGTTATTGAATGCGGTTGTCACTCTCTGTCAAACCCGAACTGTGTGAACATAACTGTATTTAGCTTTCTAAACAGGACTGACAAGTGCATCTTTGGCTGTGTGAATGTAGACAAGGTGTTAAAATCTCTGAGGACTCTGATGTGTGAGTATCCTGTGTTCTCTGAAGGTCACCTTCTTCTCCTCTCCTGTGAACAAACAAAAGGGCGCCACTGGCAGGGGATGATAAGTAAATATAGCTTAAATGGGACTCCAAATGGGCCACAGTTATCTGTCTTTACCTGGTTTGTGTGTGTGCGTGCGACGTGCGTGTGCGTGCGTGCGTGCGTGCGTGTGCGTGTGTGTGTGTGTGTGTGTGTGTGTGTGTGTGTAAAGGAATGGGGTGTGTGGTCGGAGTCAGGTCTATGCAGTTTTTATTAGAGCTGTAATAGATCAGATACTGACAGCTGAAGTGAGATGGTCTATGACTGATGCTTGAAACCCTCATGGCTAAAGAGAGATGGAGATAAAGAGGCTGAATAAAAGTAAAGACTGAAGGACATAACCCTTGACTTATACAAAGGTACCCGAATTCTGAACTGTTCAATGATTTAAGTGTCAGTAAGCTCTACCAATGTGCTCAATAGCATGCAACTTCAATACACAAAACTACAAGCACAATAGGTAAAGAGGTGGACCCACTTTGTAAATCTGCCCAATGAGTTTTGTGGCTCAAGGACAACTGAAATGTGGGTTAATAGTAAATAAAACGTAGGGTTTTTCATAAGGACACATGGTATTACTACTGTCCAAAAGTTTTACAACTATTCAGTAAGATGTTTGTTTTTTGAAAGCAATTACTTTTATTCAGCAAGGATGCATTAAATTTATCAAAAGATGCAGTAAACATGGTTATAATCAACAAATCAATGCTGTTCTTTTGAACTTCATTAAAGAATCCTGGCGGGAAAATAAGGTTACCACAAAAATATTAAGCAGCTAAGCTGTTTTAAATGTTGATCATTAAGAAATCAGCAACAAATCAGCATATTAGAATGATATCTGAAGGATCATGTGACACCACAGACTGGAGTAATGATGCTGAAAATTCAGCTTTGTAATCACAGGAATAAATGACAAAAAAAAATAGAAAACAGTTATTTTAAATTGTAATAACATTTCACAATAGTTAAGTTGGCTTGTGAAAGCCAACTTACTGAAATCCTATTTAAACTTATTATTATTCTTTTTCTTCATTTTCTTAACCAAAATTTTCTGACTGCTACTCCTACTAGAGCTTTAACTCTACAAACTCCAAACTCGGGTCAGACCTTCAGACTGTTCTGACTTAGTGTGCTATAATCTATACTTTATGCTATAAAACTAATCTTTCTTTCTTTCTAACTAATCTTTCTTCTTTCTTTCTTTCTTTCTTTCTAACTAATCTTTCTTCTTTCTTTCTTTCTTTCTTTCTTTCTAACTAATCTTTCTTCTTTCTTTCTTTCTTTCTTTCTTTCTTTCTTTCTTTCTTTTTCTTTCTTTCTTTCTAACTAATCTTTCTTCTTTCTTTCTTTCTTTCTAACTAATCTTTCTTCTTTCTTTCTTTCTTTCTTTCTTTCTAACTAATCTTTCTTTCTTTCTTTCTAACTAATCTTTCTTTCTTTCTTTCTTTCTTTCTTTCTTTCTTTCTTTCTTTCTTTCTAACTAATCTTTCTTCTTTCTTTCTAACTAATCTTTCTTCTTTCTTTCTAACTAATCTTTCTTCTTTCTTTCTTTCTTTCTTTCTTTCTTTCTTTCTTTCTTTCTTTCTTTCTTTCTTTCTTTCTTTCTTTCTTTCTTTCTAACTAATCTTTCTTCTTTCTTTCTTTCTTTCTTTCTTTCTTTCTTTCTTTCTTTCTTTCTTTCTTACTAATCTTTCTTCTTTCTTTCTTTCTTTCTAACTAATCTTTCTTCTTTCTTTCTTTCTTTCTAAATAATCTTTCTTTTTTCTTTCTTTCTTTCTTTCTTTCTTTCTTTCTTTCTTTCTTTCTTTCTTTCTTTCTTTCTTTCTTTCTTTCTAACTAATATTTCTTCTTTCTTTCTTTCTAACTAATATTTCTTCTTTCTAACTAATCTTTCTTCTTTCTTTCTAACTAATCTTTCTTTCTTTCTAACTAATCTTTCTTTCTTTCTAACTAATCTTTCTTCTTTCTTTCTTTCTTTCTTTCTAACTAATCTTTCTTCTTTCTTTCTTTCTTTCTAACTAATCTTTCTTCTTTATTCTTTCTTTCTTTCTTTCTTTCTTTCTTTCTTTCTTTCTTTCTTTTTCTTTCTTTCTTTCTAACTAATCTTTCTTCTTTCTTTCTTTCTTTCTAACTAATCTTTCTTTCTTTCTTTCTAACTAATCTTTCTTCTTTCTTTCTTTCTTTCTAACTAATCTTTCTTTCTTTCTTTCTTTCTTTCTTTCTTTCTTTCTAACTAATCTTTCTTCTTTCTTTCTAACTAATCTTTCTTCTTTCTTTCTAACTAATCTTTCTTCTTTCTTTCTTTCTTTCTTTCTTTCTTTCTTTCTTTCTTTCTTTCTTTCTTTCTTTCTTTCTTTCTTTCTTTCTTTCTTTCTTTCTTTCTTTCTAACTAATCTTTCTTCTTTCTTTCTTTCTTTCTTTCTTTCTTTCTTTCTTACTAATCTTTCTTCTTTCTTTCTTTCTTTCTAACTAATCTTTCTTCTTTCTTTCTTTCTTTCTAAATAATCTTTCTTTTTTCTTTCTTTCTTTCTTTCTTTCTTTCTTTCTTTCTTTCTTTCTTTCTTTCTTTCTTTCTTTCTTTCTTTCTTTCTTTCTTTCTTTCTTTCTTTCTTTCTTTCTAACTAATATTTCTTCTTTCTTTCTTTCTAACTAATATTTCTTCTTTCTAACTAATCTTTCTTCTTTCTTTCTAACTAATCTTTCTTTCTTTCTAACTAATCTTTCTTTCTTTCTAACTAATCTTTCTTCTTTCTTTCTTTCTTTCTTTCTAACTAATCTTTCTTCTTTCTTTCTTTCTTTCTAACTAATCTTTCTTCTTTATTCTTTCTTTCTTTCTTTCTTTCTTTCTTTCTTTTTCTTTCTTTCTTTCTAACTAATCTTTCTTCTTTCTTTCTTTCTTTCTAACTAATCTTTCTTTCTTTCTTTCTAACTAATCTTTCTTCTTTCTTTCTTTCTTTCTAACTAATCTTTCTTTCTTTCTTTCTAACTAATCTTTCTTTCTTTCTTTCTTTCTTTCTTTCTTTCTTTCTTTCTTTCTTTCTTTCTTTCTTTCTAACTAATCTTTCTTCTTTCTTTCTAACTAATCTTTCTTCTTTCTTTCTTTCTTTCTTTCTTTCTTTCTTTCTTTCTTTCTAACTAATCTTTCTTCTTTCTTTCTTTCTTTCTTTCTAACTAATCTTTCTTCTTTCTTTCTTTCTTTCTAACTAATCTTTCTTTCTTTCTAACTAATCTTTCTTTCTTTCTTTCTTTCTTTCTTTCTTTCTTTCTTTCTTTCTTTCTTTCTTTCTAACTAATCTTTCTTCTTTCTTTCTTTCTTTCTTTCTAACTAATCTTTCTTCTTTCTTTCTTTCTTTCTAACTAATCTTTCTTTCTTTCTAACTAATCTTTCTTTCTTTCTTTCTTTCTTTCTTTCTTTCTTTCTTTCTTTCTAACTAATCTTTCTTCTTTCTTTCTAACTAATCTTTCTTCTTTATTTCTAACTAATCTTTCTTTCTTTCTTTCTTTCTTTCTTTCTTTCTTTCTTTCTTTCCTTCTTTCTTTCTTTCTTTCTTTCTTTCTTTCTTTCTTTCTTTCTTTCTTTCTTTCTAACTAATCTTTCTTCTTTCTTTCTTCTTTCTTTCTTTCTTTCTTTCTAACTAATCTTTCTTCTTTCTTTCTTTCTTTCTAACTAATCTTTCTTCTTTCTTTCTTTCTTTCTAACTAATCTTTCTTTTTTCTTTCTTTCTTTCTTTCTTTCTTTCTTTCTTTCTTTCTTTCTTTCTTTCTTTCTTTCTAACTAATCTTTCTTCTTTCTTTCTTTCTTTCTTTTTCTTTCTTTCTTTCTTTCTTTCTAACTATTCTTTCTTCTTTCTTTCTTTCTTTCTTTCTTTCTTTCTAACTAATCTTTCTTTCTTTCTAACTAATCTTTCTTTCTTTCTTTCTAACTAATCTTTCTTCTTTCTTTCTTTCTAACTAATCTTTCTTCTTTCTTTCTTTCTTTCTTTCTAACTAATCTTTCTTCTTTCTTTCTTTCTTTCTAACTAATCTTTCTTCTTTCTTTCTTTCTTTCTTCTTTCTTTCTTTCTTTCTTTCTTTTTCTTTCTTTCTTTTTCTTTCTTTCTAACTAATCTTTCTTCTTTCTTTCTTTCTTTCTTTCTTTCTAACTAATCTTTCTTCTTTCTTTCTTTCTTTCTTTCTTTCTTTCTTTCTAACTAATCTTTCTTCTTTCTTTCTTTCTTTCTAACTAATCTTTCTTTCTTTCTTTCTAACTAATCTTTCTTCTTTCTTTCTTTCTAACTAATCTTCTTTCTTTCTTTCTTTCTTTCTTTCTTTCTTTCTTTCTTTCTTTCTTTCTTTCTAACTAATCTTTCTTCTTTCTTTCTAACTAATCTTTCTTCTTTCTTTCTTTCTTTCTTTCTTTCTTTCTTTCTTTCTTTCTTTCTTTCTTTCTTTCTTTCTTTCTAACTAATCTTTCTTCTTTCTTTCTTTCTTTCTTTCTTTTTCTTTCTTTCTTTCTAACTAATCTTTCTTCTTTCTTTCTTTCTTTCTAACTAATCTTTCTTCTTTCTTTCTTTCTAACTATTCTTTCTTTCTTTCTTTCTTTCTTTCTTTCTTTCTTTCTTTCTTTCTTTCTTTCTTTCTTTCTTTCTTTCTTTCTTTCTAACTAATCTTTCTTTCTAACTAATTCTTTCTTTCTTTCTTTCTAACTAATCTTTCTTCTTTCTTTCTTTCTTTCTAACTAATCTTTCTTCTTTCTTTCTTTCTTTCTTTCTTTCTTTCTTTCTTTCTTTCTTTCTTTCTTCCTTTCTTTCTTTCTTTCTTTTTCTTTCTTTTTCTTTCTTTCTTTCTAACTAATCTTTCTTCTTTCTTTCTTTCTTTCTAACTAATCTTTCTTCTTTCTTTCTTTCTAACTAATCTTTCTTTCTTTCTTTCTAACTAATCTTTCTTCTTTCTTTCTTTCTAACTAATCTTTCTTCTTTCTTTCTTTCTTTCTTTCTTTCTTTCTTTCTTTCTTTCTTTCTTTCTTTCTTTCTTTCTTTCTTTCTTTCTTTCTAACTAATCTTTCTTCTTTCTTTCTAACTAATCTTTCTTCTTTCTTTCTAACTAATCTTTCTTCTTTCTTTCTTTCTTTCTTTCTTTCTTTCTTTCTTTC
Organism: Siphateles boraxobius; assembly: GCF_051911475.1. Classification (NCBI taxonomy): domain Eukaryota; kingdom Metazoa; phylum Chordata; class Actinopteri; order Cypriniformes; family Leuciscidae; genus Siphateles; species Siphateles boraxobius. The sequence goes on along the minus strand of NW_027509219.1, from coordinate 11,868,026 downwards.
TCTTTCTTTCTAACTAATCTTTCTTCTTTCTTTCTTTCTTTCTAACTAATCTTTCTTCTTTCTTTGTTTTCTAACTAATCTTTCTTCATTCTTTCTTTCTTTCTTTCTTTCTTTCTTTCTTTCTTTCTAACTAATCTTTCTTTCTAACTAATTCTTTCTTTCTTTCTTTCTAACTAATCTTTCTTCTTTCTTTCTTTCTTTCTTTCTTCTTTCTTTCTTTCTTTCTTTCTTTCTTTCTTTCTTTTTCTTTCTTTCTTTCTTTCTTTCTTTCTTTCTAACTAATATTTCTTCTTTCTTTCTTTCTTTCTTTCTTTCTTTCTTTCTTTCTTTCTTTCTAACTAATATTTCTTCTTTCTTTCTTTCTTTCTTTCTTTCTTTCTTTCTTTCTTTCTTTCTAACTAATATTTCTTCTTTCTTTCTAACTAATCTTTCTTTCTTTCTTTCTAACTAATCTTTCTTTCTTTCTTTCTTTCTAACTAATCTTTCTTCTTTCTTTCTTTCTTTCTTTCTTTCTTTCTTTCTAACTAATCTTTCTTCTTTCTTTCTTTCTTTCTTTCTTTCTTTCTAACTAATCTTTCTTCTTTCTTTCTTTCTTTCTTTCTTTCTTTCTTTCTTTCTTTCTTTCTTTCTTTCTTTCTAACTAATCTTTCTAACTAATTCTTTCTTTCTTTCTTTCTAACTAATCTTTCTTCTTTCTTTCTTTCTTTCTTTCTTTCTTTCTTTCTTTCTTTCTTTCTTTCTTTCTTTCTTTCTTTCTTTCTAACTAATAATTCTTCTTTCTTTCTTTCTTTCTTTCTTTCTTTCTAATATTTCTTCTTTCTTTCTAACTAATCTTTCTTTCTTTCTTTCTAACTAATCTTTCTTTCTTTCTTTCTTTCTAACTAATCTTTCTTCTTTCTTTCTTTCTTTCTTTCTTTCTAACTAATCTTTCTTCTTTCTTTCTTTCTTTCTTTCTTTCTAACTAATCTTTCTTCTTTCTTTCTTTCTTTCTTTCTTTCTTTCTTTCTTTCTTTCTTTCTTTCTTTCTTTCTTTCTAACTAATTATTTCTTTCTTTCTTTCTAACTAATCTTTCTTCTTTCTTTCTTTCTTTCTTTCTTTCTTTCTTTCTTTCTTTCTTTCTTTCTTTCTTTTTTTCTTTCTTTCTTTCTTTCTAACTAATCTTTCTTCTTTCTTTCTTTCTTTCTTTCTTTCTTTCTTTCTTTCTTTCTAACTATTATTTCTTCTTTCTTTCTTTCTTTCTTTCTTTCTTTCTTTCTTTCTTTCTTTCTTTCTTTCTTTCTAACTAATATTTCTTTCTTTCTTTCTTTCTTTCTTTCTAACTGATATTTCTTCTTTCTTTCTTTCTAACTAATCTTTCTTTCTTTCTTTCTTTCTAACTAATCTTTCTTCTTTCTTTCTAACTAATCTTTCTTCTTTCTTTCTTTCTTTCTTTCTTTTTTACTTTTTCTTTCTTTCTTTCTAACTAATCTTTCTTCTTTCTTTCTTTCTTTCTTTCTAACTAATCTTTCTTCTTTCTTTCTTTCTAACTAATCTTTCTTCTTTCTTTCTTTCTTTCTTTCTTTCTTTCTTTCTTTCTTTCTTTCTTTCTTTCTTTCTTTCTTTCTTTCTTTCTTTCTTTCTTTCTTTATTTCTAACTTATCTTTCTTCTTTCTTTCTAACTAATCTTTCTTCTTTCTTTCTAACTAATCTTTCTTCTTTCTTTCTTTCTTTCTTTCTTTCTTTCTAACTAATCTTTCTTCTTTCTTTCTTTCTTTCTTTCTTTTTCTTTCTTTCTTTCTAACTAATCTTTCTTCTTTCTTTCTTTCTTTCTAACTAATCTTTCTTCTTTCTTTCTTTCTAACTATTCTTTCTTCTTTCTTTCTTTCTTTCTTTCTTTCTTTCTAACTAATCTTTCTTTCTAACTAATTCTTTCTTTCTTTCTTTCTAACTAATCTTTCTTCTTTCTTTCTTTCTTTCTTTCTTTCTTTCTTTCTTTCTTTCTTTTTCTTTCTTTCTTTCTTTCTTTCTAACTAATATTTCTTCTTTCTTTCTTTCTTTCTTTCTTTCTTTCTTTCTAACTAATATTTCTTCTTTCTTTCTTTCTTTCTTTCTTTCTTTCTTTCTAACTAATATTTCTTCTTTCTTTCTAACTAATCTTTCTTTCTTTCTTTCTAACTAATCTTTCTTTCTTTCTTTCTTTCTTTCTAACTAATCTTTCTTCTTTCTTTCTTTCTTTCTTTCTTTCTAACTAATCTTTCTTCTTTCTTTCTTTCTTTCTTTCTTTCTAACTAATCTTTCTTCTTTCTTTCTTTCTTTCTTTCTTTCTTTCTTTCTTTCTTTCTTTCTTTCTTTCTTTCTTTCTAACTAATCTTTCTAACTAATTATTTCTTTCTTTCTTTCTAACTAATCTTTCTTTCTTTCTTTCTTTCTTTCTTTCTTTCTTTCTTTCTAACTAATCTTTCTTCTTTCTTTCTTTCTTTCTTTCTAACTAATCTTTCTTTCTTTCTTTCTTTCTAACTAATCTTTCTTCTTTCTTTCTTTCTTTCTAGCTAATCTTTCTTCTTTCTTTCTAACTAATCTTTCTTCTTTCTTTCTTTCTTTCTAACTAATCTTTCTTATTTCTTTCTTTCTTTCTTTCTTTCTTTCTTTCTTTCTTTCTTTCTTTCTTTCTTTCTTTCTAACTAATCTTTCTTCTTTCTTTCTTTCTAACTAATCTTTCTTCTTTCTTTCTTTCTTTCTTTCTTTCTTTTTCTTTCTTTCTTTCTAACTAATCTTTCTTCTTTCTTTCTTTCTAACTAATCTTTCTTCTTTCTTTCTTTCTTTCTAACTAATCTTTCTTCTTTCTTTCTTTCTTTCTTTCTTTCTTTCTTTCTTTCTTTCTAACTAATCTTTCTTCTTTCTTTCTTTCTTTCTTTCTTTCTAACTAATCTTTCTTTCTAACTAATTCTTTCTTTCTTTCTTTCTAACTAATCTTTCTTCTTTCTTTCTTTCTTTCTAGCTAATCTTTCTTCTTTCTTTCTAACTAATCTTTCTTCTTTCTTTCTTTCTTTCTTTCTAACTAATATTTCTTTCTTTCTTTCTTTCTTTCTAACTGATATTTCTTCTTTCTTTCTTTCTAACTAATCTTTCTTTCTTTCTTTCTTTCTTTCTAACTAATCTTTCTTCTTTCTTTCTAACTAATCTTTCTTCTTTCTTTCTTTCTTTCTTTCTTTCTTTCTTTCTTTTTTACTTTTTCTTTCTTTCTTTCTAACTAATCTTTCTTCTTTCTTTCTTTCTTTCTTTCTTTCTTTCTAACTAATCTTTCTTCTTTCTTTCTTTCTTTCTTTCTTTCTTTCTAACTAATCTTTCTTCTTTCTTTCTTTCTTTCTTTCTTTCTTTCTTTCTTTCTTTCTTTCTTTCTTTCTTTATTTTCTTTCTTTCTAATCTTTCTTCTTTCTTTCTTTCTTTCTTTCTAACTAATCTTTCTTTCTTTCTAACTAATCTATCTTTCTTTCTAACTAATCTATCTTTCTTTCTAACTAATCTTTCTTTCTAATCTATATTTCTTTCTAACTAATCTTTCTTTGTTTCTAACTAATCTTTCTTTCTTTCTAACTAATCCATCTTTCTTTCTAACTAATCCATCTTTCTTTCTCTTTCTAACTAATCTATCTTTCTTTAAACTTTAAACTTATTCAAACTCTCTGGTCCGGCTTTCTCAAGCCAACTTAAAGTTTGTCTCATCAAACTTTATTTTCTAGTTTTTACTGTGTTTTTGATCAAATAAATAAAGAGACTTCTAGACTAGGACTTCTAATAATATATTTATAATAAAATTTTTATAAAGAGATTTCTTTTAAAAACATTTAAAAAAAAATCATACTGATGCCAAACCGTATCGGTGGTACCAATACCGTTTATTGGCCAATATTAGACTCTTTTTTTATTGTACCGGTTGAAATTTAATATTTAGGAGCATTTAAAATTAAAACAATTTTAGCTCTTAATGTTTCATTGCTTTTATTTAGACAAAATTGTTTGAAATTTTGATATTGTCCATTTATCGGTTATCAGCCATGATGTCTCGGCTGTCTATGTAACCCTTGTTCCCTGAAGGAGGGAACGGAGATGTACACGCTCAGCCCCGCATCGCGGGTATAAATACGGAAGTGGATGCATGCACCAGAACCTAGTGAACACACACTCATCTAGTAGAAACCAGAACCTCCGCATCCAGTTCTTTTTAGAATCAGACCAGGAACTCTCCAAGGTCTAAACGCGGGTGCCATCATGCCCCCTCCCTGAGAATGTACTCAGAGGAAGGAGTCAGGGAGGGCTGGCGAGAGGAGAAGTCTGGTTGGGCCAATAAGGGGCAACTAGCAATACCTGCTCCATCTCCTCCCTGACTTTAGCACAGTTGTGTGCAAGAAGGCTCACTGGGGAACAAATTTCTGCGGGGGCCCCAGGGAGCCAGCTGTGGACAGAGTTTTTTCTGTATCGAGGGATGTCCACTCAGACAGGAGAAAAAACAACTGGCGGAGGGACGAGTCCGGAGAGGCAGCCCCGAAGTGGTCCCAAACAGCTGGACCGCCTGGGGACGGAGTCTCCGCTCCCCCTGGCCACAGGCTGCCTTGAGGCTCGTCAGCAGCACGATTGAGCAGGCCGGAACAGTACATGCTCGCTGAGCAGTGGAGTCTCAAAGCGAGGTGAACTCCAAACAACTCAAGGCAATGGATGCCAATGCAGTTGGAGGGCCGTCCGACTACATAGGAGCCATTTTGCCCAGAGACACAAAAAGGTCTGTTTTACGGGCTGAGGATTAGGTGGCAGGCCAGTTGAAGAGGTCAGTGCTGAAGCGGTCTTTATATGGAGGAAGCCGTGCGGCTGCGTCTGACATATGCCCCAGGAGCCTCTGAAAAGTTTTCAGTGGGACCCTTTTTCACTTTCATACAGCACTGACCAGACACATACACTTTTAGAGATGCGTTGGACCATCTCCAAACTAGAAAAGAGATCCTCAGCCCGTGGATGAGTTTACTCTTTTCCAGTTGACCTGAGGACCCAAGTGGGCCAGGGAACCACAGACATACCCGAGGTGGAGCAGCAAGGGTGAGGACAGGGACCTTGCTCGAGAGGCCCGAGGGCGGCCCAAAGCGGGGTCTGAGTGTCCAGTGCAACACTTACCTGACTCCACTGGACAGCAGGGGGATGCGTGAAAAGGCGGATGACCGGGTCCTCGAACCACGTCCATCTGCCGGCTGGCGAACAAGAGGGGGCTGAGGGGTGCAAGGCTTTACAGGTCGCACACCACCAGTCTGGCCCTCTTGGGACCCAGGAACAGAGGATATTGCTCATTCTTTGAAAATGGAGGTACAGACACACACAAAAACAAAGAACTCCACACGGCCCTCCTCCGGGGGGAGGGAGTGAATCGGTGACCAACTAAAAGAGCTCTTCCCTCCATCCCTGAGTGGCCCGCTCAGGAGCGCTTACGCCTCTGCTTGCCACCTGGCAGCACCTGGAGCGGGCTGGGCGCCCCGTCTGTGGCCGGCTCCACGCTGAGGCCTGGGTGGAGGCTGCTGGTGTAGTCCAACGGGAGCGGAGGCGGTGGCAGACAGACGCCCTTGGCAATGAGCAGGATCTGCCACTGTTGGTGGGGTGGAGGCAGCAGCGGGCCGCCGGGGCAAGATGTGCTGGATGGCCTCCGTCTGCTTCTGGGGGGTAGAGACATGTTGGGAAAAGTTCTCTACCGCGTCGCCGAACAAACCAACCTGTGAAATGGGGGAGTCCAGGACCCGAACCTTGTCTGCATCCCTCATGTCTGCCAGGTTGAGCCAGAGATGGCGTCTCCTGGACCACAGACCGATCGCGTGAGCTGCAACCTTTGTGCCCCCGAGGGCGAGGTTGGTTGCAGTGAGTAGCTCACCCATGAAGTCACGGTCTGGGCTACCCTTGTGCATGTTCATGAGTCCCTGGGCCTGGTGGACCTGAAGCAACGCCATGGCATGTAGAGAGGAAGCAGCTTGCCCACAGGCTTTGTAAGCCTTGCCCGTAATGACGGATGAGAACTTACAGGCCTTAGAGGGGAGACGAGGATCCCCCTTTCACGAGGTAGCAGTTGCCTACTGGAGGGATAGCCTCATAACCCTTCGCTGCTTCTCCGTCAAGGGTAGTGAGGGGGAGGAGCTGCTTAGGCGGTTTCTGGCAGAGAAAGGTACCGTCCATGCACTCGTAAGCTCCTCTTGCACTTCAGGGAAGAATAGCACTGGAGCGGCGGGCTGAGAACCAGCCTGGCCTGCCCCGAGAAAACAATCATCCAACTGAGACGGTTCGGGACACGGTGGAGGGTTCCACTCGAGCCCAACTGCCTCTGCTGCCCTTTTCAGCATAGCTGTCATCTCTGGATCTGGCTCGGGCAACGGTACCTTCCCGGAGGGAGGTAGCACAGCCGAGTCATCATCTCTAGAGCCCAGTTCACCCTCCGATGCTGTGATGTACATGCTGTCCTCTGGAGTGGCCCCGAACAAAACAGCTGGTCGGTCCACTATAGATGGACAAGCACGCTCATCTGGGAGCTTCACCGCCATCGGTGCAAAAGAGGAGTGAGGGATCCACGGGGCTTTGCCGGGCGGATTACCCCTCACTGTGATCCTCAGATCACCCACCCCACACGGCACTTTAGCCTTCTTCTGGGAAGTTGGCCCAGAAGAAGCACGGATGGAATGGCATCTTGAGAAAGACGCAAACACCTTCGTGTTGCTCTTTCAGGAATTGGGACCCATCACCAGTGCCGGAGCACACAGGGGAATGACCGCGGCTTTTACAATACTCGAAGATGACAGGCTCCCTAAGTGTGATCACAATCACTAGACACGTTGACTGAAAGGGAACCTTAATTATTGTCTTACTGGCATTGGATAGAATTTTAATATTTCACTGAAATATTGCACTCTCCACTAAAGTGGCACATTTGTTTTATGAATCCACCCTTATATGTTTTACATAATGGTGAAGATAGAATAAACATGCAAAGCCTATAATACATTAAGAAACCTTTTGTCTAGAATATTGAAATTCCAGATGTTGCAATATTATCTTTAAGACATGAATCTAAGCACTGCAAAAAGACTATAATTTTTAAATGCACTGCCAGATATTTTAAACATGCAACAAAACTGTCATCCATGACAAATGACATTGTGTTCGATAAGAAGAACCTCCAGCAAACTTCACCTCTCAGTTTTCTTCAATATGGTCCAAAATATGGTCCAGACAGTCCAAAGCAGCTAATGTAAATGCCAAAAACATGTTAACACACAGAACAAAAGGGGTTCTGTCATAACAGAATAGAGTTAATATATTCAGCATCTGTCTGGAAGGGGTCTTGTGGAGACCCACATCTAGGGGCCCGTGTAACTATAGAAGCAGAGCTTCGGTCTCTGGTGTGCTTGTGTGTGTATGTCATTATTATTATATATGTTTGGCAGACCATAGCTCCCCTTTTCCTAGCATACTTCTATAGTTTGTCTATTATTTAGTATTCTCAACAAGATCATTATAGATTATTTAATATTTTCTAATAAACTTTGGATCTTGTTTTAATTTTAGTTATAGTTTAGTTTTTTAGAGACATTTTTATTCACTTATATATTTATATACACACACACACACACACACACACACACACACACACACACACACACACACACACACACACACACACACACACACACACACACACACACACACACACACACATGTAGTGTTTCCATGTTTTATGGGGACCTTCCATAGACATAATGATTTTTATACTGTACAAACTGTATATTCTATTCCCTTACACTAACCCTACCCCTAAACCTACCCATCACAGAAAACTTTCTGCATTTTTACATTTTCAAAAAACATCACTTAGTATGATTTATAAGCTGTTTTCCTCATGGGGACCAAAAATGTCCCCACAAGAACAAGGATTTCAGATATTGCCATCCTTATGGGGACATTTTGTCCCCATAAGGTAGGGTTTACCAGGCCACACACACACACACACACACACACACACACACACACACACACACACACACACACACACACACACACACACACACACACACACACACACACACACACACACACACACACACACACACACACACACACACACGCACACACATTTTACTTATTTCCATTTTTCTATTTTAAATAAATAAAACATAATGACCTTAATAGGACTACTAAATTATAGGCATACTTTTATGTTTGTATTATTGAGACACTATTGTAGTTTTTATTAATATTTTTGTTTTGGTTATTTTATTTTATTTAAGTTAAAGATTGAGTTATTTCTGTGCATTTGTTTTATGGTTTTACTAATATAAAACTTATAAATATAAAATGTTAATATAAACCTGAATATACATATAAATATATGTATAATAATCCTGATATGTAAATATTCTTATTTACAAACAATCCTATTAATTATACGATTAATATATTTATAACTATTATTAATATAATATATCTAGTGACAACATTGCATCATAAACAACTGATGTTGCTATGTACCTCCTCTTAAATCAGCATTGTGGACTACAGGGAATCTTTTAAACCTCATTGTTTCTGGTCTGGCACACCGTGGTCTGACTGACAGCCTGAGAAAATGGCCTCTTCTCTGATCTCAAGCAATATTCCCATACCACTAACAGCCTGATGAGTTTACCAGCTGATCTGAGACCCATGAATACATGCACTCTGACCTCCACAGCTCACATATGAACACAGAACAGTACATTAGGTGGACTTGGGACTAAGTGGAAAAGTGATCTAGAAAGCAGACTGAATATCAGTCATTTAAATGGCTCTAGGGGGGAGAATGTAATCAATGGGGATGTATAATTGTCTTTATACAGCTAATGTCAGTGACTCAAGTTTGAATGGATGATGGCTGAATAATGGCACATCTGAAGAGAACTTAATCTCTGACTCCCAGCATTCTCAGCAGGATACCGCGGCGTTTGTGTGTCTGTATGTGTGTGCATTTCAGTGAACATTTAAGCTCTTATTTTTTTTACAGATCAGGCCTGTGAGCTCAATCCTTTGTGTATTTGTCTTTTCTCAAAAGTGTGAAATAATAGCACAATGCAAAACAGCCAAAAATTAATCCATATCCTCTGTTTGTTCTCTGAGAAATCCATTTCAAATCCTATTACTGTTGGAGTGAATGCTTATTTATTTTTTGTTCCCCAATTCTATCTAAATAATTCTTGAAATTGTTTAAAATGCACTTTAAAGTTCACTTTAAATTTCATTTCCACTGTTGCCTATATAGATTGCAGTCGTGATGTGTAAGCAAATTCATGTTTGACACAAATTAATGTTAAAATAATGTTAATTCTCAATAGAAAAAGTTTATTTTTAATAAAAGACTAAACAGGTGCACTTTTTAAGGAATGCATTTCATAAAAAAAGAAGTTTGTTAAATTATTGATAATATATTATTTTAATTATAGATAAAAAATACATAAATTATAGACATTATTCAATATTCAAAAAAATATATTTGGACACTTTCTGGTTGTACACTTTACAGACACTTGTGCTGTTCTAAACACAAATGACTTTTTTTAATGAGGAACACAAAAGAAAATATTTTCCATGTCTCAAGACACTTAAAGATGATCATTACATTTGTAACAGTACTGTACAGTAACTGTTAATAGTTCATGTTAGCTTAGGTCCATGATATACTATTAACATATACAACTTTAGATTTAAATTAAGTATTGGTTAGTGTTGAAATACACATGAACAAAGATAAATACATTTTTCATTGTTAGTAATGAAAGTGGTTGTTATTGTAAAGTGTTGCCATTTGTGTTTGAGAGTATTTGCAGTGTTTCTGTATTTGGTTGCGTTGTGAGTATTTGCAGCACATGTGCTGTCAAACTTCAGATGTCTGCTCATTTCAGCTCTAATGAAGACAAGGCAACTTTAGCATAAAACATTTCTATTCCGAGGGATCCTGCAGCATGCCATTTAGTAAATAACATTGATGTTCATTAAACCCAACCTGTTGATCCGCAATCCCCTTTTCCCACCTCTCATCTGTGGTGCGAGTCGCGAGACATCAAAGGCCCTCATCAACAAATGGAGGCGCAAAAGACTTACATGAAAGCCTGATTGTAGATGAAGCAGCTGATTATAATTACATTTTGTATTCAATCGTTTTCTCTCTTCTCTCTTTTCTAATCGGGCCGACTGCCAGCTTTCTTTTCTGTCATTTGGTAATGTTGGAGAGCATTCTCATTAGGATTCAAGTGCGATGCTCGCTAACTTAATTAAGCATAAAATAGAAATGCGTATAGATGCAATCTGATCTCAATGTGTGTGAGCCCACGTTTAGCCCCCGTTCAAGGGTTCTCAAAGGACGTGATGATGCTATGATGGGAGAAAAGTGGGGTATCTTTTCTGGTCTGACTTTTTGTGTGCTGCTTTCTTTTTCGAGAAGGTTTATGACAAATGGTGGAGAGGCAGCTAAAGGAGTGTTCGACAGGAATCTGTTGATTCGCTCATTGAAGATGCAGTTGTTTCTCTTTCTCTTCCATATAGAGGCAATCATCTCTTAAGTGTGTCTAAGATGCGTTGTTTTGCCACTTGCGTTCTCAATGAACTGAACGGTTACGCAACTGTTACTACAGACGCATCTATTGCCCTACTATATGATTTAAAGAGAGAAAACAGATAAATTTGATGTAATATCCAATAATCTTGTTAACCATATTGCACTGAAGCTGAGAAGTGCGGAGGAGTTGATTGATTGATGCATGAACATTAACTCAGTATTCGGCAGTTTCATCTGACAGCCCTGATGGATGCTTTTTATAACAAACCCAATGAATCTGATAAAACCTGTCTTGAAACGCAAACCAAGTAACATTTTGCAACGACCTACTAAACCTAAACCTTATATGCATTGCATATGAAACTGATCAATCCTTGTAAACAGCACACAAAGCAAATATAGCACACAAAATCACACAAAGTAATGACTTCCAGAATGCAATATTAGTTTCAGAATTAGACATTAGGGAATATATGGCAACTTTCTTCTGAATAAACTACACACACAAGCCTGTCATCTGTTTAGATAATCTGTCACAGTTGTGTCTTTGTCTCCCTCTCAGTTGGTTTGTCTGCTCATTTTTACAGTTTTGCATACACACACTTTTGTTTTTCTGTCATGGTGGGGATTTTCCTTTGACTTCTACTGTTTTATACAAGCGAATGATATCTTATATTACCTAAATCCTAAATCTAACCCTCACACAGATATTTTTGCATTTTTAGATTTTCATTAAGACATTTATTGGGTTCATTAAGCTATTTTCCTCATGGCCTGTTGGCTGGTCTTCACATTAAGGTCATTTCAGGCTTTACCGTTTTTCATTGGACATATGCCCCTGGTTTCACAGAAAAAAGCTTAAGACTAGTCCTAGACTAAAATGCATGTTTGAGCCGTTTTGACTGAAACCAACTTTCAATTATATATCTTAAACGGTGCCATTGTTTTGTCTCAAGATGCACACCAGCAACGTTTTTTTTTTCTTTTCTTTTTTTTTTTTTTCTCAAAGGCACGTCTATAAAAGCTAAATGTCCTAATTAAACTAAGGCATAATCTTGGCTTAATCTAAACCCTGTTTGTAAAACCAGGCCATGATCTCCTAAATGTAAAATCGCGCCCACACACGTACAGGCACATTGTTCCCACAAGGGGTCGCTGTTGCTTTGCAGTGATTCGAATTTGATTATACATGACCATATTTATTGTCACTTAAAATCATCATCAAACATGTGTAAATGAACTTCTGCCATGCCACATTGATGTTTACTTACTTACAAATTTGGGAACAAAGACTACCATAAACTGCCAAGAACTTATACCTTAGTGTCTAACTTTTTCCCCTCTAAAGCAGTCTTGAAGAAAACATTCTTCAGACATGCTCCTGTAAACGCAGTTTTAAGTTTTGTAGTCTATTAAAAAATCTGAAATGTGTTGTGATAGCTACTATGATGTTCAGGTGAAGCTTATTTGCACAGAAGTCTGTAGGGAGCCCTTGATGTGGATGATATGCCAGGTGATGCTGCTTTAACCCTGCACCTCATTTTGGACTCGCCAGTGTCTTCGCTGGAGTGGAGAGGAGAGGTTTTTGCGCAGAAAAACCTCTTCAAACCCACATGCACTTATTTTTCAGCACATATTTGCTGTGTTTGTTTTCTTTAACGTGTTCGATTTTTTTATTAACACTAGAACGATATCCCGAGGAAGAAAATCTACCAAGAACCCTAATAATCTCTGCTGGTTATTGTAGACAGAGAATATAGGAAGCGCAAATGGTGCAATCGTGCGCTTGAGCAACTTTTGGATGTGCAGGATGATTCCGCATTAGAGAGCGGGTGAGGAGGAAACACGGATCCTGCCTTAAGCGTCGCGCATCAGGGTAAAAAACAAAAAAATCTCACAGAAACGCCACCCACCCTGCTAGACTTTATTTAGACAAAAGTAGCCAAGGAACGGAAAATAAATTCACTCGCTGCTACTTAACACAACAATACCGCAGACTGATCAGTTGGATACAGCAACGAATGGGGAAATATTTTGGATGTGAGAAAAGCACAATATTTGTGGAGGATCTGTCGCGCAACGAGGAGACATTGTGGCATCCTCCGGGATCTTGACTGAGCCAATATATCCAATCTAATGCGTTACGGGATGTTCGGACTCTCAAGTCTTTTTGACCTGAAATAAAGTAAACCGACCCCAGTATGAACTGAAGAACATTGTGATGAATGCGCCTGGATATCATCGATGAGCGACACTGGAACTTAATCGCGCAATTGTGTGATCATCTCTCCGCGCGCAAAAGGATCCCTTTTCACTTTCACTGCCCTTCCGTGCCATCCAGTAAGATGGAAGTTTCTCACAGGGGGAGAACAAACATGTTGCGTCTCCATACTCTGCATTTCATTGTAATGCTGCTCAGAGGTAAGTTAATGAGATGGGTTCTGCGCGTTTTTTCATATGCACCTTATATGGTTTATGGTAGGCTACTTGCTGAATGAGATCTCCCTATCAACTTTAGATCGTGGAGTGAATTAAATCTAAACTCTCTACTATGGGTTCTGCATCTTATCTGTTGAACTCGATGTGTCGTATTGTGTACGTGCGTTAGAAGTGGAACCTCATCGTAACGAGCGCGACATCACGGCCACTGACTCTGCAGCTGGAGATTAGCGATGTCCGATTCGAGAACGAATCGTTCTTTTGAGTCGAATCTTTTTAATGATTCATATGAATTAGTTCATGAAACCTGTCTGAATTGGTCCGAGTGCACCCAGCTAAAAACTAATATTCACTCATTGAATCATGAATATATTTCTGATATCGTAATCATCCCTAAATCGTAAATAGCATTTCGATGAGTGAACTGATATTAAAGATATAGTTCACCTACATTTTTATTTTTAATTAGGCCTACAATTTACTCACCCTCAAGTTGTTTCAAGCCTGTATGAGTTTCTTTCTTCTGTTGAACACAAAAGAAGATAATTTGAAGAATGTCGGTAATCAAAAAGTTGCCGGGAACCATCATGTTGCGAGCGAGATCTTATAAAGGCTATATTTAAAGTTGAACTGCTTGGTTGTGCATATTGCTTGTCTTTGTGTAGTTTTGAATGGAATTCGCTCAATATTTTATACCTGCATGTGTTTGGCTTGATTAGAACGTTTTGAAGCCCTTACAAATGTATGCCGGTATAGGCTTGGCAATTAGCCTACGTCATGATGTAAAAGAAGCGTTGAAACGTTATTCATTTTTTTAAACAAACTGTCCTTAAAAACTGATTTGCTGAGTTGGAACACACACACACATACACAAGAATATGGATGGGCGATATGACCAAAATCTGTTTTTTGCTTCTTCTTTTTTTTCTTTTCTTTTTTTCTTTTTTGTTTTTGCAGGTAGTCCAATGCATTTTTTTTTAGTAATTTTTACATTTATTTTATGTAAAGTTTATTTGTTTCTATAAGTTTGTTAAAATTAGAAAGTTTATCTAACATTTAAAATTAGAATTAATTTGACAATATTTACCCAAAGTATTAAAAAAACACACATTTTTTATGAACAATAAAACTAAAAGCTGAAGATTTTTGTGGTGTATCATTCATCAGTGCTTCTTTTTCCACTCCAATGTTCCAATAATTCCTGCCCATTAAAAGCTGCATGGATAAATTTGCTTACCCCAACAGGCCTTATCTGTAAACAATTTAGAAAAGGTTCCATCGATTCACACTTTATTTCATCGCTATGATATGTTGTGTCATATCACCCAGCCCTAACATGCAGTAATGCTTAAAAACACATTTGTCAAGCTAGTTGATAAAAATCAACAATCGATCAAGACTGATTGGCTAACGCTATTTTCCCTCTTGTCTGTGCTCTTTTATTCTTTCATGTTAACTGAAGGCAAATCTGAATAATGCACTATTTTAACTTTAATCAACAAGTAGAATTGATCATGACATCCTCACCTTATTCCACAAAAGTCACTGATCCAATGCTGAGTTGTACTGCAGCTCACATGCATGAATGTTGGGGCTGGGGGGAGGGGGGCGTGTCTGAATTAGTTGATGCACAAAATCAGTACCCTGCTAAAGAGGTTGACTGGCAAAACGTATTTATGTATTTTGAAAATACATAAAATACTCATCTTAAATGTATTTAAATACAAATTACATTTGATTTTTTCCAAAGGCTTTAAAATACAAAATAGCATTTTGTATTTCAAATACGTATTTTAAATACATGTATCTGAAATACTGCCCATCCCTGGGTCTAGGAAAGGGAGGACCGGCCAAAATGTCCTCACTTTACTCTCATTGTCCTCACTTCGATGGTCTAAAACTCGAACTGGTCCTCACACACACACACACACACACACACACACACACACACACACACACACACACACACACACACACACACACACACACACACACACACACACACACACACACACACATTCAGAAGTTCAGTGGTCTGTGTGTAGAGTTAGGAAAAATTTGATCTCATTGTTATGAGGAAACCTCCACTAAACTAAATGAAATACAACAAATTATTATGCTCAGAATTTGCACGGTTTCCATTTATCATTGTAGAAAGCATAGTATATTTTTCTGTTTGTAAATAAGCATTGTCTCTGTGTCATTTAGCGTAGGTCATTTAGGGAGGGAGGGCAACAGTGTCCTTGCACAGCTTTCCGTCTGGATGTTTTAGCGGTGTGGTCCACTACACTGGGGGAATTCAGATAAATCAAGTCACGTTTGACATTTAAAAAGAACGTTGTTTGATTTACCTCAATTTACCTTGTTTTGTCTGTTGAAAAGCTGTTGAAATGTGTCAATTATGAAAGAGGCATATGATGGGGGAAACACAGGGTCACGGTAGAGCTTCTAATTACTCTCCTCATTAAATATAAAGTACTCTGAATAAGCTGGCATTTGGTCTTCATATTAGACAGACAGAATGAAGAGACAAACCTCTAAATTAATAAGGCCAGTATTTTCTCTCTGTATTCATCTTTCAACCTCCTTTCTTGCTCTATTTTGTTCTCTCTCTATCTTTGGCCTTCCTCCTCCTCCTTCTGTACCTCAGTGGTGTAGTCTTGCATGAGAACATGTAGTAGTTATTGCTTAAATGACCTTGGAATTATCCGGTTCTTTGAGCTTGATGTTCAGCAGGCCCACACATTACTCAGACTATAGTTTTAAACTTTGAGAAAAATAAGTGGATTGTTTCATTAGGCTGGAGAGACGTATGCACGTTCTGGAACAGCACATTGAAAATCATCAATGATGAATACGTTTTTAAAGAGTGCTCTTAAACTAAAGTGAAATACTGTAGAGAGTTTGATTATATGAACTAGGAATGCATAAATATTTAAATTATGATACTGCTAAGCTGATCGTTATTTTCTGATAAATGGGACATAAAATTATAGAGTAAATTAAAAACAAAACACTAAAATCTAAAATGAATGGTTTACTTTTGAATTATTTTTTTAGATCGGCAAAGAATACCTGTAACAGTATTATTAAATTATTTGTTTTTAAAAATGAACTTCAATAAAAGTGAGTGTTAGATGGCAGCAAAATTAATTGAATTATTTCCCCGCCATTGATAGAATTTTCCGTCATTTATGACAACGCTTCCTATTGCACGTCCTGATTAGCAGGGTTAGACATGTTCCTGGGTCAACATATGTTGTTGATCCTGGAACAACATTCCTGTCTGAAAATTTTGTGCTAAGCATATCCCCATTAAACCTAACCCTATGCATAAGTTATCCCTAAAATCAAGGGGAAATGATGAATAACACTGATGTAGAAGCACCTTGTAAGCCTAAACTTGACTTAAACTGTAAATTTGTCCCTCAAATCTGATGGGTTGATTGTAATGTTGATCCAGGATCAACAAAGTTGTTGATCCAGAAACATGTTGCCCTGGGTGAAATCATACCTTTCCCGCCATTGACGGAATTTTCCGCCAATCCATGTTTTCACTGTTTTATGGTAGGGAGCACTATTATGCATTTTCTGAATCTAAGGATCCAAAAACAAGTGAAGCAGACGCAGAAGCAAGCGATAGAAGCATTGCTTATGCACATGTAAAATAACGCAATAATCAAACATTAACTAGCATATAAATTAAAACTGCCAAATGTTACTGAATGAAAGGTCAACCCAGGAAGATGTATTGGACTGTGAAGCTTTGGTGGTGTTGATGGACTCAATCTAATGCATCTATGTTTTGATCATCGATCTGAATTTGATCCGGATGTAGTCTTTGACAAAAATCCGATTTTCTCAGCTTTTTGTTTAAAGCTGCAGTAGGGAGTTTTGAGAAAATGTTGACTTAGCCTGAAAATTTGAACAAGCACAACTTACAGGTCCAACCCCCTTGCTCTCTGCTACGCTACAGCCCTCCCTCCACAGCTCCTCCCCCACAGCGGAGCCTGCCGTGAACGTGCAGGCTAGTAAGCAGGACCACCGATGACGGCGGATTATAAACAGTTATGGAACATTCACTAATAGGGACGAAACATCAACAATATGCTTTACATTGACTATGGCCTGCCCATACTTTGACTACAAACTTGGTCCTCAAATCATTTTGTATTTTGCAATACATGTAACTTTATAAGGTTGCACTCTTTCTATAAGTTATAGCTACTAAGATAACGTTAAAGGATTAGTTCACTTTAAAAAAAAACTTTTGCTGATAATTTACTCACCCCCATGTCATCCAAGATGTCCATGTCTTTCTTTCTTCAGTCGAAAAGAAATTAAGTTTTTTGATGAAAACATTCCAGGCTTTTTCTCCATATAATGGACTTCAATAGGACACGAACGTTTCGAGGACCAAATGACAGTTTCAGCGCAGCTTCAAAGGGTTTTAAACGATACCAGACGATGAATAAGGGTCTTTTCTAGTGAAACGATCGGTCATTTCAAAAATAAATAAAAAACTTTAAGTTTTTAAGCACAAATGCTCGCCTTGCTCTGTTCTGTGATGCACGTTCGTGATCCTATTCAAACTCGTTCATCCAAATGAACAAATCTTTGAATGGACGAAATGACTCGAAAAAAGATTCGTTCATTTGGATGAACGAGTTTGAACAGGAGAGTCACGAACGACGGTACGCGCTCGCGCTGTGCAAGAGAGGGGTGATCAGCGCATACACAAGCGTGATTGACACTGCTAAGACATTCCTCCTGGCTCTGATTGGTTGTTTCTGACCGGGAGCGGTGTATTTCTGCAAATGGCAGTAGGACCACAGGGAGTAGTCAGAGAAGCTTGATTTTTTTCACAGATTATCTGTCTCATATTCTACTTTCAGGACATAATGAGAGTTTTAACAAATATTTGTTTACAAAAGCTACCTACTGGAGCTTTAAAATGTTGCTTTTCTTATGAAACTTTAAAAGCAGAGGCTCTGTTCTTTCTTTTGACATATTGTACTGTATGGTCAGATATTCACAACAAAATATTCTGAAGGCCATGAAAGTTTCGTGAAAATGATCAAAAATTCTGTTGGCAGGCAACTTAAATAAAAAAATAGAAACCCTGGCAGGGAAAGAGTTAAATGTAAAAATAGGCGAAAGTGAGGATGCATAATAATATTTTCAATATTAACATATAGGATACATTAACAAATCTCAAATATCCAATAATCAAATACATTACCAATATATTGTTCATCCCTAATCTGTATCCAGGATTGTGCACAGGAAGAGTCATGTGTATTGCAAAAGTCACTATTGTGTGTACAAAGCTTCCTTTGGGCAGGTTGTCACCCCATACAGCTAAATGACTTTAAAACTCAATATGAACTGAAACACTAGATGTGTTATGTCACATCAGAGTAATAACACCCAGCATTGTGTCTTAGAAATGTTGAAATTGAGATTAAGCTCTCAAAAAAGAAACGGCTCTCAAAAAAGAACATGTCAAGGCCATGAGTTCATTTGTTCAAGAGCTGCTATGGTAAATGAAGACTGCTTGACTTTAACATCTTAATTGAATTTCTATTGTGTTTCCTCAAGGGCTTTCCCATGTCATGTAGACTGAAAGAATAACACCGACGTCAAACACGAAATGGCCTGTAAATTATGCCACTTCTCTTTCTCTCAATCATCACGATTTCGACGATGACATCTGGATAAAAAGCCCTTTCCTCCAACCTTTAATAGATTGCATTTGATTGAGCTATGATGGACCTATTTGCTTAGAGAAGTTTTGAGATACAGTAGTACAGCATGTCTTATCATGCCACCTTGTACTTTGTGCTGACCTTAAAAGGCAAAGTAAAGAGGGTTTTTTTTGGCTAAAAGGTTAGCACTTTTCACAGTTGAATGGCTTTTAAAAATTTTATTTCTAATATTCAAGAATTGGTGTAAAATAAAAGTTTTTTGTCTCAGTCTTAATGAAAAGGAAAAAGTTTATTCCCGTTGTAGGAGTCCTGGGGTCGACGCATAAAACCTTCCATGGTCTAATGCAAAATGGTTAATGTTTTGAGACCATGCATGTAAATATTACACTATATACACCACACTGTGCATGGTGCATTTTATAAATCTTAGTTTTGTGAATGATTATGCATTCGCATTCAAAAGATTTTTTCGGTCATGTGATCAAATATCGCAACATAATGATAAATGGTTCATCTTTTGAATATTCAGTATCTTATATGCATATGTGGCCTTTTGTCTACTTTACATTAAATAATTCAGAAAAAATGAATGACATCATCCAGGCTTCTGTTCTCTCGTATTTGTGTTTCTATTAAAAGAGAATATACTGAATGGCAGCAAGTTACCATTACTGTAATGGAAACCGTCCCGGGTTACGTATGTAACCCTAGTTCCCTGAAGGAACGAGACGCTGCGTGAAACGCTGCGGGAACGCCTCTTGCGTGGTGCGTCATGAAGCACGTATGGAATCAGCCCAATGGCGAGACGGAACGTCACAAGTGACGTCATCGACCAGGAAACTATAAAGCACACCCCTGAACACAATGGCGACAGCTTCTGGAAAAAGTCTGAAGCAAGTCGATCAAGGGAATGCCGGGAGTATGGCAACGACACGCAGCGTCTCGTTCCTTCAGGGAACTAGGGTTACATACGTAACCCGGGACGTTCCTTTTCAGGAACGTCGAGCTGCGTGAAACGCTGCGGGAACGCTAATACCGTCGTCGCCATAAGAGCAAGTGACCGACTGTGTGAATCAAAGATTAAATTCAGCCGAAAGCACCTGCGCCCCAGGGGTGGAGCTGAGGTCTAGGTCATAAAACCTGACGAAAGTATGCGGTGAGGACCAGCCTGCCCCATCACAAACGTCCTGGAGGGAGACTCCTGACAATAAGGCTTTGGAAGCCGCCATACTCCTGGTAGAGTGAGCTCGGACAGCCAAAGGTGAAGGCTGACCAACCGACTCATAGGCAAGTGAGATGGCCTCAACCACCCACTTGCTCATCCTCTGCTTAGACACTGGGGACCCCTTCTTAGGTGGTCCAAAACTTAACGAACAGCTGTTCTGATTTTCTCCACAGGGCAGCTCTGTGGACGTAAGCATCTAAAGCCCGAACAGGGCAGAGCAGATTAAGTTTTTCCTGATCAGATGATGTAAAAGGAGGAGGACAGAAGGCCTGCAGAACTATAGGTCTGGCCACATTGGTAGGAACCTTAGGGACATAACCTGGCCTGGGGTGGAGAAAAGCCTTCACCATCCCAGGTGAAAACTCTGAACACGAAGGGGCAACCGAGAGAGCCTGAATATCTCAGATTCTCTTAAGAGAAGAAATGGCAAGGAGAAAATAGTCTTCAAAGTAATAAACTTATCAGCAACTTCTTCAATAGGCTCAAAGGGAGCTAGGGAAAGACCTTCTAGGGCGATAGCTAAGTCCCATGCTGGCACCCTCGTGCGGACTACAGGCCTCAGCCTCAAAGTACCACGAAGAAAGCGAGTTATAAATGGGTGTCTCCCCAGAGAGACTCCACTGAAAGGGACATGGTAAGCAGCAAGTGCCGCCACATACACCTTTAGTGTGGAGGGGGATAGCCCTGAGGAGAAATGCTCCTGCAGGAACTCCAGCACTGCACCCACTGGGCAGTTAACCAACAGGTGTCCAACAGGTGTTCTCCACACCAAGATGTGAAGAGCCTCCACTTCAAGGCATATAACCTCCTCGTGGAAGGAGCTCTGGAATGAAGGATGGTCTCAACAACCTCGGTTGACAGACCAGCCCCTACGAGCTGGGCCCCCTCAGAGGCCAAGCCCATAGCTTCCACAACTCTGCGCGGGGGTGAAGTATCAACCCGCTTGCCTGAGAGAGAAGGTCCCTCCTGATCGGAATCTCCAGAGGAGAGCCGTCTAGAAGATACACTAGGTCCTTGAACCATACTCGGGCCGGCCAAAACGGGGCTACCAATAATAGACTGACCCCGTCCCGGCGAACCCTCTCCAGAACTCCTGGGAGCAGAGCAATCGGGTGAAAGGCGTACAGGCATGACCTAGGCCACGTCTGCACCATAGCGTCCAACCCCAGCGGGGCTGGATGACTGAGAGAAAACCACAGTGGACAGTGTGATGTCTCCCTGGACGCAAATATGTTTACCTCGGCACGACCATACTGCATCCAAAGGAGCTCCACCACCTCGGGCTGGAGTCTTCCTTCCCCGGGCCTCGGCCCCTGCCTCGACAGGATGTCCGCTCCCCAATTTAAATACCCCGGGAGATAAATCGCCCTCAATGAGAGAAGCTTCCCCTGGGACCATAGAAGGATCCGGCGAGCCAGATTGTATAACGGGCGAGAGCGCAGACCCCCCTGATGGTTTATGTAAGAGACCACCGATGTGTTGTCGGACCGGACAAGAACATGATGACCTCTCAGGTCTGGCAGGAAGTGCTTCAGAGCCTGAAACAATGCCAACATCTCTAGACAATTTATATGCCAAAATCGATGATTGTCCTGCCACAGACCCTGGGCTGGGCAACCACTCATGATCGCCCCCCAGCCTGTGAGGGAAGCATCTGTCGTTAGCGTTACACGACGAAAAAGAGCTCCCAACACAGGTCCCTGGGACAGAAACCAAGGATCCCTCCACATGACCAGAGCACGGAGACGACTCCGTGTAACTTTGATCACGCGGAGGGGGTTTCCCCTCGGGGGGAACCCCTTGGTCCTGAGCCACCACTGTAATGGTCTCATGTACAGCAGGCCGCAGGGTATAACACTGGACGCTGCTGCCATCAGACCCAGCAGTCTCTGGAACTGCTTTACAGTGAGCAACTGGCCTAGCTGTACTCTTTTTACAGCTGAGAGAATCGAAGCGATGCGGGCAGGCGACAGGCGAGCCCGCATTGCCACAGAATCCCATAGTACCCCCAGAAAAGTTGTTATCTGTGATGGAGATAGAACACTCTTTTTGGCATTCAGCCTCAACCCCAATTTTTTGATGTGTGCGAGGACGACATCTCGATGCCGAGCCGCTTGCTGCTGCGATTGAGCGAGAATCAACCAATCGTCTATGTAGTTCTGTATACGAACGCCCTGGAGCCGCAGCGGGACTAGCGCTGCGTCCATGCACTTCGTGAACGTGCGGGGAGATAAAGCTAGGCCAAACGGAAGAACACGATATTGGTACGCTTCGCCCCCGAAAGCGAACCTCAGGAACTTCCTGTGTTGCGGAAGGATGGAGATGTGGAAGTATGCGTCCTTCAGATCTATCGTGACAAACCAGTCCTCGGACCTGATTTGTGACACGATTTGCTTTAGCGTAAGCATCTTGAATTTGAGCTTGGCTACAGCACGATTTAATAGGCGCAGATCTAAAATTGGACGCAACCCCCCATCCTTCTTTGGAACGATGAAATATCGGCTGTAATAACCTGACTCCTCGCTGGGAGGAGGAACCCGTTCTATAGCCTCCTTTTGAAGGAGCGTTTTCACCTCTTGTTCCATTACCAGAGCCTGCTCGGGGCCCACCACGGTGGGCAGGACCCCGTTGAATCGAGGAGGAGGAGATCTGAACTGAATGGCATAACCCCTTTCTATCGAATGCAGAACCACCAGAATTTTCCACTCTGCCAGAAAAACTACTAAGGGTACCAGCCTCTCGAGGCTGGCCTCTTGAATATTTTGAGCAGCAGACACAGCGCCCTGTAACGGCGCACCGGCAGGGGACGACTGGTCTGACTGCTCTAAACCCCTCCTCAGAGGGGGCGAGTGTCCCTCGGGAAAGCGCTCGCTGGGCCCGCCTGCGCCCCGATACGAAGGCGGGGTTGGCAGAAGGGACCCCTGAGGGCACCGTGAGAGAACGGGCACCGTCTGAAGCGGTGAACACCTCCCTCTCACGGTGGGGACCACCCTCAGCATCCTGACACCAGTGGCGTCAGGACTTCTTAGACGAAGCCTTCCTAGCTATAATGACTGTCCTCAGATCAGTCTTACCACTAGAAGGCTTCGCCTGAGACTGTCGCGTCTGTTCCCACTGTTTAGAAGGGGGGCCACGAGACGCGACACTCTGCCTTTGTTGCGCCCTATGTGAGGAGCTAGTCGACGGCTTGGTCTGCCCTCGCCCAGCAGACCCTGGGACATGAACTTTAAGTGGGAGGAATTTTTGAAAAGCTGCAGCTTGTTTCTTTTCTTCCTGAAATTTATCTATGACCGTGTTTACCGCGTCACCGAATAAACCAGATGGAGAAAGTGGAGCATCCAAAAGAAAAGCTTTCTCTTCATCCTTCATATCAGACAGATTAAGCCACAAGTGTCTCTCTGCGGCCACCAGGGCTGCCATAGAACGGCCCATTAGTTTAGCCGATTCCCTGGTGGCACGCAGAGATAAATCTGCAGCCTGACGCAGTTCTCGAACCACGTCAGTGCTGACCTCCTCACTCTCACTCATATCTTTTAAAAGATCGGCTTGGTATGCCTGCAATATTGACATCGTGTGCAGACACGCCGAAGCCTGACCAGGCGCTGAATAAGCCTTACCCACCAGAGCCGAAGTATTTCTGAGAGGCTTGGTGGGTAAAGCTGGTTTCTTAAGAGACGAGGAAGACTCAGCAGAAAGATGGCTAGCTAGAGTCTCCTCCGCCTTGGGCATCGCCCCATAACCATATAACTTAGCCCCCGATATATTAGAATATGTGGAAGTCTGGGGGCTAAACACACGATAAGAGGCGGGTCTCTTCCACGACCTCGACACCTCGGTGTGGAGATCGGGAAGAAACAGAAGGCACCGCCGTGGAGGCTGAACGCGGGAAGGCAAAAATCGTTCGTCAAGCCTGCTTTTAGAAACATATTCCTGCCTAACAGCTGGCCACTCAATGCTTAGTTTTGACACAGCACGAGTGAGCACCTCAATAAGCTCCTCGTGTTCAGGGGAATGAGGTGACGAGTCCTCAACATCCCCTGTCTCAATACTGACAACATCCAGCTCCTCAGAACTGGATAGCTGCAGTATTGGTGCCTCAGCCTGGGGGGAAGAAACCGCAATGCGTGCTTCCACACCCGGAACTGAGGCACTGGAACTGGCAGGTAAAGGCTGAGATAAGGCAGAGCCCGTCTCAAACCCCGCTGACAGATCCATTTGCGATCCCCACGACAGGTGCCGCCGCTCTGCCTCGACAGAAGCGGGACCCGAGCCGTGGGGAGCGCGAACCGAACCACTCTCCTCGAAGAGTGATCGGCGGGAGCGGAGCGTTCTTAATGGAAAACGCTCGCAATGCTCACAATCAGCCCCCTCGAGAGCTGACTGGGCATGCTGCACTCCCAAACAAACAACACACAGATCGTGTGTATCCCCACCCGTGAGAAAACGAGTACAGGGGGGAACACACTTTCTGTATTGCTGCTCGCTCGTCATACTGATATATGTGAATATATATATAGTTTTTTAAGTGAAAAACTCCTGCCTAGCAATCACTAAGAACAGACAAAAACACAGGGACAGATTCACACACAGAGCGCTTGCTGAAGACAACAGAAGCTGTCGCCATTGTGTTCAGGGGTGTGCTTTATAGTTTCCTGGTCGATGACGTCACTCGTGACGTTCCGTCTCGCCATTGGGCTGATTCCATACGTGCTTCATGACGCACAGCGCAAGAGGCGTTCCCGCAGCGTTTCACGCAGCTCGACGTTCCTGAAAGGGAAATGCATATATGTTGTGAAAAATTGCATAATCTTAAAGTACTAATTTAACATAAAAAGATTAAAAAGACAATAATATGTGTGCAAGAGAAGTACAGGATCTATATAATGCAGGGGGAAAAAACCTCCCTGAAATCCCTGTTGTCAACTTGTTTAAAATAAAGCTTCACTATGTATGAGCTTGTCATTTTTCTAGAGTTGGAGTCACTGGTGCATTTGGGGCCGAGACCAAATGGTGTTGACAACTTTTTTTTTTTTTTGGTGTCCATTGTATATTGTATACTAAAATGGAGTTAAAGAAAATAGAAAAGGTCAAGGGAATAGAATCAGGAACTATAGCCAGATTCAAAAAGTTTAGTTTATTGAAAATCCATAATTTATGGATTCAATTATATCACACATTTCTGGTAGCCTTCCCAACAAAAAAGCCAACTATGTAGTTTGAGATATTCGGTTTTCATAAATACCACAAGACAAAAAAGCAGTAATCATGTGTAGACCAAGGCCACCTCACAGTTGTTCTGAGAATTTTCTGTTATTTATTGCTGATAGGGAATTCATTCTCCATTAGTGCCAGCAGAGCATGAGCAGTTGTTTTTGCCATTCAGTTGAACTCAGAAAAAAAAAAAAAAACCTTCAATTGTGCCTGGTGCATTCATTGAAACATTAATTTGACTAGTTTGCATAATTGCATAGACTTTATCACGTCAAGTTTGTATTTTTCCAATGACGTGTGGACAGGAGGATCTGAACGAAGGCTTATAAACCAGATTATTCTACAGCTTCAAAAACTCATTTTTGTCCTTTTGCTTTCTCTCTTTAGTTTTAAATACATGCAGTGTTGGAAAGGATAGGCCTACTTTTATTTGTAACGTATTCCGTTACGTACTCAGTCTGAGTAAATTGTTCTGAATACTTGGATTTCTTCCACATTGAATTGCATTTTATAAGTGTAGGAATGCGGCCATCAAATCCTGCTTACTAAACAGGGCTATTCTGGTTTGTTTTTCTGTTCCAACTGGCTGAATGTGTTAGGCCCATGTCTCCCTGAAAGTGCAATTTGCTATATTATAATTTGCTATAGAGCAGAGAGCAGTCTGTTTTCTTTCGTTTTGAATTGTTCTGTTTAAAAGTAGACATTTCTGTGAGGCAAGTAGGCTATAGCCTACCTTATAGGCTACGCTAAGTTTCGGTTCATTTATGAGACGAGCCCCAGTTCACGCACCGGCGCCTCCGTGCCGTGATATCTAGCTACCTGCTATATTTACTTCTTATTTATTAAATCCAGGCAATTGGTTGATGAAACATTGATTAAATAATTAATCGTACAATTAATACAAATCGAAATTCACTTTAAAGAAAGGCTTTGTGCATCTGTTTGATGTCTCTGTGAAAGTTTTAAAGCAGTCTTTTAGTGCTGCTTTTAGAGTGGTCACGTCCGTAACATTGTTTTTTCTCATAAATGCGAACAAGAAAAATAAAATAAAATGAATATTTTATGTTCTGTGGAGAGCCAACCCTTCTTCATCCGGTGGGTATTACTTTTGGTTTTCGCAGTGTAGCCTAATTCTTGGCCTAAAAGTTAAATATTTTTTGTGTCACGCATGTTAATTTATTTCCCTCATATTAAATATAAAACGCATGTGTAGACAGATATTTTTCTAATGTCTGGACTCCTTTATTAAGGGAGTATGGATATATAAACAGACGTTTCAATATATTGGTATTAAATTAATTTTCTTTTTTTTTTTTTACTGCAAATGTCACGTCCATAACGCTGGAATTGCTCAATTTTAAATAATTATTCCTCAACTAGTTTTGTGGTGTACGTCTACGTATTCTATAAAGTTAACTTCCAATAATACTAATAGTAATTTAAAGATGTGGTAGCATTGGATCTGGACGGCAAGGATAACTCTGGGAGTTGGAAGGGGTGTGTAGCGATTCTGCCTTCTCACACGCGACACAGGCTCGTGGATCTGAGTGTCGTGATTTCGGTTTCATATTATTGCATATCCTTACAGCCCTATAGCTAGTAGCCTACCTGATACAACTATAAAATAGCAAGATGACCAGTAAAACTACAGCAGATGACTACCCCTGGCTAATTAAATAAAATAAAATAAAAAATAAGATGCTTCTTTAGGTTGGAGATGGAGTCTTTGGACGCTGAAAGGGGGATGGTTGCTTGCAAGCAGACGTTGCACTGCACAGTTATATTTGTTCTCCCTTCTCTTTCTTTAATGTGAAATGCTGTTTGATTTCCAAGATAGAAACGCATTCTTGCCCTGGCTCTGTTGTTCCGGCTCCATCTCTACCTCTGGCTGCTCCTCTTCCGACTCCATTGTGACTGATCACGCAAACCGCGCATTTTTTCGTTTTCATATTGGGGCTTCTGGGAAATCCATGGAGTTGCCTTAATTTATTTAGAGAGTGAATAAATTCATGAAACAGAGAAGTATCGCCATGTAATCCATTGATTTCAACAATGTAACTGTATTCTAAATACAAAACTATTTAAATTGTAACTGTAACGGAATACAGTTAGTCCTACTCATAATTTGTATTCTGAATACGAAACACCGGTACATGTATTCCGTTACTCCCCAGCATTGAATACATGTAATGTGTAACCAGGACACATTAAAATTAAGTGTTACCAATTAATTTATTGCAGTTTTTGTTAACAGTGTCACAACATTTTTGGAAAATATCAAGAGGAAATGCTCACTTGACATCAACTTCAGTAATTAGTGTAAGTAGATTTGTTTTCTAAACCCTAAACTCTTTTTTAGTTACACTTTATTTCAATGGTCCCACTTTAGACATTCTACTAGTAACACTGCAACTCTTTAAGCAAGTATTAGTAGACTGTTAGGTTGTGGTTAGTAGAATAAGTTGACACGTAATAGGCGAGTTTCTTACTGTATAGTCAGTAGAATGTCTTTTGGGGGACCACCAAAATAAAGTGTTTGCAGATAATATTAAGCAGACAGTCTACTAATTCTCTAATGACCAGAAGCTGATATGTAGTTGCAAATTGACTTATTGTTAGTGGACCATTGAAATAAAGTGTTACCTTTTTCATTCAAGTGTGAACAGAGAAAATGTCATGGACATGCAATTTCTGTTCTCTATAAAAATGCTCTGTAGTCTATGTAGTATAGGTAGTCTAGACTATTAGTGTATATTTACTACTGAACTTATTATCTGTAGTATCATGCATGATTTAAATACTAATTTAAGTATTACATGTACAAAATTGATTGGAGTGCAAACAAAAACATCCTTTTTTTGAATGTCATAGTCAGCACAGCAGTAGTATTTTAATATTTAACTTGTTCACTCAGATAATATCATGCATACCAATAATGCACTCGCTCCTGAGAGCAATTTTCTACTATGTTTGAAGAGTACTGAAGCATGTAAGCTGTAGTTTTATACACCGAAAAGCATGTTCAGTGGTTAAGCGTTTGTCTCACCTGGGACCAAAACCAACCATCCTTCTTAGGCTGCCTCATTACCCTAGAGCTGCTCTACTGCCCACTGAGATTACTGAACTACTGGGAGAGATTTCAACATTAAATGCATTTTATGAACGCCGGCATACAAATGCGTAGTTGATTAAAAACTCTCAATTCTGTTTTAAGCATAATGACTGATTATTTAGTTATTTAGTTTTTATCTTTATTCAGACTGTTGTCCAGATGTGGAAACTTGTAATTATGACTTTTTATCCTACAATTCTGACTTTTTTCTCGCAATTGCGAGTGTATGTCACGATTCTGACTTTATAACTCACAATTGCCAGTAATCTTACAGTTCTGGACTGACAATTGCAAGTTTATGTCTTAAAATTCTCACTTTAGTTCTCTCAACTCGCAGTTCAGATCTTTTTTTCTCAGAATTGTGAGATTTAAACTTAAAAAAGTCAGTATTGTGAGATAATAAACTCGCAATTAAAAAAGGTAATTGCGACTGTTGTCCAGCTGTGGAAGCTTTTATGACTTTTTATCCTAAAATTCTGACCCTTTTCTCGCAATTGCGAGTGTATATATCATGATTCTGACTTTATAACTCACAATTGCTAGTTATCTCTCAGTTCTGAGAAATAAATAAACCCGCAGTTAAAAAAAGTGATTGCGTTTTTTTATCTCACAATTCTGACTTTTTTCCTCAGTTGCGTGGAAAATATATATATATAAAAAAAAATATTCTGTGGTGGAAAAAAGCTTCCATATCCAGCAATACTTTTAACCCTGAACTTGATTTATTCATTGGTCTTCAGCTGTCCCTGTTGTGATCTTTTTTTTGTAAAAAAAAGAAAAAAAACTTTTTTGTTGCTGTTGTGTAATATTCTCAAGAGAAATGTGGTGGTTAAAGAAGGAAGAATAGCAAATTAAGTTATTTTAAAAGCACCCCAGAGGAAAAAGATGCAGTAATTACACAAAGACTTGCATTATATCCCACATGGATAAACATTAAATATCAGCGTTTCTTCTGCTGTGGTTAGGTTGTGTAAGGTGAAGTGTAGAGATACCAACCGCAATTGCTAAAATAACTACATTTTAAAATTTTCTAAAGAAAATGCCACTGGTGCTGAACGTATTTGTTTTGGGCATAGTTGCCAGGGTGTTGCTGAGTGGTTGTTCACGATGTGAATGGTTGGGTTACTATTTTGAAAAAATACCTTACCCTTGAGCAATGGTATACATGTCCACTGGTGCGAAGTGAGCAGACATGAGCAGGCATATTGAATTTATTCTCTATTGAAACTGAGTGCCAGGCTCTCACGGGGGATTGTGGGATTGACAGCAGAGCAGTGCAAGTGGTGACAGCATGAAAAAGTTGCTCAAATTCTCACATCATATTATTATAATTTGCGGACATCAACCTCCCTAGCTTACTTATTCTCAGTACAGTCACATTAAGATGGAATAGGAGGAAGTATTTTACCTTTTAAAATGGTATGTAGAGTAATTTTTCTTAAAATGCAATCTCACTGTAAATGTTACACTTGGGAGAGTGTGAATTTCATTCTGTTGCTTCTAGAATTTCTGTGTCAAAAGATTTTGGAGAAAAAATAAAGCGGGTTTATATCCGAATGGATATTTAATCCCCTGTGCGGGAATATTTGCTGATTCAACTGCTTTCAAGTCTTTTCCTAATACCTATTCAGGGAGGTATTTACAGATAATTATAGTCAATGACTATAATCAATTAAACTCCCTTGACCTCACCAAAAAGGTTCTCTCTTGATTATGCTGAGTTTTAAGAGGACACATTAGGTTGTTTTTCAGTTATTGCTTCTTATTGTAGGTTATATTGTTTTTGTGACAGGTTGACAGGCGATGGAACGCGTCATGTCATTTTGACAGATGTGGCGATAAAAGATGGAAATGTGCATTTCTTACCTGAAAAGTCTTGCCTGTTTCTTTACTGGGTGTAAAGTAATGGTACACAAAAATTATAGTTTTGTACGTACTTCGGTTTCGAAGTCTCGGTTCGGTATGTTTACGGCACAGCAGGTGGGAAAAAAACATAATTACAGTATTGATTCCTCTGTTATTCACTACTGAAGAATTCACCCTTTAATTAGCAGTGTGAAACGCGGTTCCCTTTCAGTAGAGAATGTCACACGTAGTCAACGTCGACTGAAACAGGGATCACGCCAGTCATCTTCGAGTACTATTGAACGAGCCAATGGAATTAGCATACGTGACTTACATCACACACTCCGCCCCTGCGGCGCGGGTATAAATACGGAAGTAGATGCACGCACTAGTTGCTTTTTCGCTGAGGAGCCGAGCGTAACTCGGAGTCAGCGGTGGTCCAGCGGTAGTGGCAAGGGGACTACGTCTTCCGTTCCCTTCTTCAGGCATACGCAGCCAGGACATTCCCTTTCAGTCGAGAACGTCAGACGTAGTCGGGGATCAACCATTGAAAACACCACTAAAGCTGCCACCTTCCAGTGCCTAGACAAAAGCGTCCTGATGCCCCCGCAATTTAAGGCGGGGAAGGACAGGGCTTAGGCCAGAGAAGTCACTGCTGTTCCTAGAGGACCACTGGGAAAGTGTTCCCTGTACATGGAAGGAAGGGACGCTGCCGAAGCCACATCCTACCCGAAGGAAGGTAACGTGGAGAATACACATATGAGCTGGGCAGATGACCGGGCAGTACAACATATGGAATGTCACTGGGGAGGCTCCAGACTATGACAGGGGGGAGACTCAACCAGACAGTGACGGCAGAGCAGACTCTGCCGAGGGAAAACACTGGCTCGCCGTAGGGAGCCGTACCGTGGAAGAATACACATATGGGATTCACTGTAGGGATCGCAACATATGGACCCAGCCTAACACAGGTTCCACAAGCTTACGAGTGGTAGGCCTAACACCGGGTGTTCCGCAACGTCCGATGTCGGAGGGGTGCGGAGGAACTCAAGAGGGTTTGGTTAAGCTTGTGAGAGTAGCCGGCCCGAATTCCAGGCACAACTCGTTGACTGAAAGCGAGCAAGTCCCTATCCTCTAGTAGAGACCAGGCGACTAGTAGAACTGTTTAACATAATTGTTAACTCACTTCCTGCAGTGGCTCAGGGGCAGTCTATGCAGTGCAGTAGCACCAAAGATAAGGCCCAAGAGGATAAAGAGAGGCGCAAGGCAATACCCTTGCTCCCTCAGGAACCTGACGATCAGACGTGCTTCCCATGCTTCTGCATCATGATGTGCATCAATAAAACAGAGGCAACATCATTTTGAGGGTGGAGGAAAACAGCCTACTCCAACCCATCTTGCAGAATAGAGAGCACTGAATGACCGAACGCTCTCAGGAGAGAGTAGACTCACTCAACGAATAGGTTCCACTACTATTTGGCGTAAGCACAACTTCCTGTTTTTAGGGGGTGCTTGCAGAAGTGATGGTAACTACCACATAATCCTGCGGTAGCCACCTGAACCTCCGCGTCCAGCTTTTAGGACCGGCCTGCAATCTCTCCAGGGGTCTGAACGCGGGTGCCATCATGCCCCGTCCCTGAAATATATTCAGGGGAAGTCAGGAGGGCTGTCGAGGGGAACTAGGTCTGGTTGGGCCAATAAGGGGCAATTATCAAGACCTGCTCCTCTCCTGACCTAGCACAGTAGGTGCAAGCGACATGCGTGCACAAGACAGGAGCACTGCTCAACACTGCATGTGAAGATCACTGAGCTTCAGGAGCATCTCTGCTCAACACCTGAGTGTGATGAAACTCACTGAGCTTCAGGAGCATCTCTGCTCAACATGTGAGTGTGATGAAAATCACTGAACTTGGGCAGGCGCCAAGTGACAATGAATCGCATAGCCGCTTTCTTAGAAGGCTCACTGGGGAACGCAGTTCTGCGGAGCCCCGGGGCCAGCTGAGAGCCAGTGTCTGTCCAAGGGTTGTCCGCTCAGACAGAAATAACGTTAAAGCATGCCCTTTGTACATGGCCCCTCAGTCTGTGTTAGTGGACCTCGTTCTAGTAGCGGTTTGGCCCGGAGAAACGATAGTTCTGATCACCGGCTGAGGGTTTGGCGGCAGGCCGGGGTGATCTGTTGTCACACAGGGCGTGCCGCTCTGCCACGGTCACCTCGGGACTCAATCATGAAGCTAGTGCTGAAGCGGTCTTCATACCTTCATACCATGGAGGAAGCCAAGCGGCTGCGTCTGCCATATGCCCCAGGAGCCTCTGAAAGTTCATTCAGTGGGACCCTTTCTCACTCCCATATAGCACCAGCCGAACACACGAAGGGTAGGACTTTGTAACTGATACTTCACACCC
Source organism: Siphateles boraxobius (assembly GCF_051911475.1). NCBI lineage: Eukaryota > Metazoa > Chordata > Actinopteri > Cypriniformes > Leuciscidae > Siphateles > Siphateles boraxobius. Next base: position 11,835,500 of record NW_027509219.1, on the reverse strand, counting down.
TTCGAATGCACGAACACAGGATGGCCTGAGGTGCAGAAGGATAGAGATCTGAAGTACATGTCCCTCAGGTCGAACACTGCAGGCCAATCTTGGGACGGAGCATTTGGAAATGCATCTCTGTCTAACAAATTGAACGGAGGCTTTCGAAAAAGGGCCCATCTAAAGCAACACAGGACCAAGATGGTCGTGACCCACCTCTGTAGGGTACAATGAAGTACGGGCTTATAGAAGCAGGCCTTCATATCGGCTGGAGGTAGCGGCTGCATCGCATCCTTCGCCAGAAGACTGCGACGTGCGCACACAAGACAGGAGCACTGCTCAACACTTAGGTGTGACTAAAGTCACTATTTCTGGGAGCATCTTTGCTCAACACCTAGGTGTGATAAATATCACTGAGCTTGGACGGAAGCCGAGCGAAAAGGAATCGCAAGCGAAGTCTGATGGTATAGTTTGGGGCCATCTGGACCGGTTGGGAAGCATTTTTGGCTTCTACGAACCGGGCCAGGGAAACACAGATGTACCCGAGGTGGGGCAGCAAGGTGAAGGACAGGGACCTGGCTCGGAAGGCCCGGAGATGGCCCGAAGCAGGGTCTGAGTGTGGTGCACGACACTTACCAGTCTCCACGAGACGGCCAGGGATGCGTGAGGCGGCGGATGACCAGGTCCTCGAACCGCACCCAGCTGCTGTGCTGGCGAACAAGAGGGGGCTGAGGGGTGCAAGGCTTTACAGGGTCGCACACCGCCAGACTTGCCCTCTTTGGACCCAGGAACAGAGGAATTTGCTCTTTCTTTGAAGTGTGGGTACCTGGCTTGGCAGCGCCTGGAGCGGGCTGCGGCATCCCTACTGTGGCCGGCTCCATGCTGAGGCCTGGCTGGAGGCTGCTGCGGATGCCCAGAGGAGGCGGATGGCCTCCGTCTGCGTTTGGGTGGCAGAGAACTGTTGGACGCAGTTCTCCGCCGCGTCACCTATTAGCCGAACCTGGGAAATTGGGGAGACCAGGAACCGAACCTTGTCCGCATCCGCCATATCAACCAGGCTGAGCCAACGATGGCGCTCCTGGACCACTAAGACGGACATTAACAGACCGATTGCGCAATATACACTCTAGCCTCATAGGGCACAGTCTGGGCTACCCTTGTGCATGTCTACGGGTGCCCTGGCCTGACAGAACTGTAGCAGCACCATGGCACGCGAGAGGTGGTTTGCCCACAGGCTTTGTAAACTCTGCCCGTCAGAATGGACGAGAACTCACAGGCTTTAGGTGGGAGACGAGGATCCCCCCAAAAAGCAGATACCGTCGAACACAGGTGCACCTGTGTCGCGACAGACTGCTTCCACTTGAGGGATAGCCTCGCAACCATTCACCGCTCCTCCATCAAGGGTAGTGAGGAGGAAATGCTATTCCTAATGCTAATAGGGAAAGGTGCCGTCCACAACCTGGTAAGCTCTCCATGCACTTCGGGAAAGAAAGGCACTGGGGCGGCGAGATGAGAACCAGCACGGCCCGCCCCGAGACACCAATCCTCCAACAGAGACTGAACGGGACATGGTGGAGGGTTCCCCTCGAGCCCGGCAGCCTTGGTGGCCCTTTTCAGCATAGCTGACATTTCTGGATCTGGCTCGGGCAATGTTACACTCCCAGAGGGAGATAACATAGTCGAGTCGTCATCTCCAGAGGCCAGCTCACCCTCTGATGTTGCTATTGACATCTTATCCTCTGGGGGAACCCCAATTGAAACGGCTGATTGGTCCATTACAGAGGGACCAGCACGTTCAACAGGAATTCCATCAGCTGCGGTGTGATGGAGGAGTGAGGAGCCCACAGGGGATGGTTACCGGGCGAGACATCCATCTCTATCCTTCGATCACCCATCCCACACGGCACCCGGGGGTGGGGCATGGTAATGGGGACTTGCGCTTTCCGGACGAAGGCGAGGCTCGATCTCAACACCGCGACAGTGATATTCCCGTCAATGGGAACATGAACCGTCCACAAAAGCTGCTTCAGCGTGCTGTATTTTCAAACACGTGATGCAACAATTGTGACTGTCAGAGAGGAAAAGGGAACGGCCGCATCCAGAAATGCACAGGTGGAATGACATCTTTAAAAAGACGCAAACACACCCGTGTTGCTCTTTCAGGAAATAGGACCCATCACCAGTGCCGAACACTGAACAGTGAACTAAAACAGTGAAGCACTTACTTTTTCGCTTTCTAACCAGTCGTTAACACGCACAAACATTTAGAAATTTGTTGCTGTTAAAACAGCAGTTCAGAGCTCAAAGCTCGCGATCACCGCTGCACTCGCACTGTAGAAACCACCAGCACTGGGAGATTCTTCCAGAAGAACACCGACACGCTCGGTCGTTTAAACAACAACACTCTTCAGAGACATCAAACGATCATCTCCGAAGCGAAAGGCAACTAGTGTGTGCATCCACTTCCGTATTTTTACCCGCCCTGCATTCCAGTTCCATTGGCTCGTTCAATAGTACTTGAAGATGACTGTCTCCCTGGCGTGATCCCTGTTTCAGTCGACATCGACTACGTCTGACGTTCTCGACTGAAAGGGAACCCCATTTCAGTCGTTGTCGCCTACGTCTGACGTTCTCGACTAAAAGGGTACTGTATTTGTTTGATACCATTAAAAGTGGTGCAAGTGATTTCTCATTGAACATTAATAAGATGCATTCATTTGCTCACCCTGAAAGGACAAGCAGAATTTAAATTGGTACAGAACAAAAGGGCCTCATTTGCTTTTTTCCCCCTCAATATGTTGACCACTAACAGGAAAACATAGGTTTTTATGTTTTGTATTTACCTTTTATTTACTTTAATTGGGTTGCATGTGACTGTAGCTCATTATGGCAATATGACCTACCTAGTCAAATCAATTTGCTTGTTTTGCGTTTAAGGATGTTTAAATGCAATGTTTTATTAATGAATAACACATTTGTAAACATTTATCTTTTTTTTTCTCCGTTTGCCACATTACAATTGTACAATATACAATGTACATTAACTTCTTGATGCATCAATTATTATGTAGTATGGCATTATTGTTCCATGATTTTCAGTCTTGCTTTCTAAAATGTGTTTTTGGAAATTTCAGATATTTCATCAGGTCATGGTGGTTTGGGCTCATTCTCAGGAAACGGTGCCAATTGTGATTTATTTGTGTCCCCATGACTTAACAGGTTACTAAATGTAGTGACATTATTTAGATAGAGATTCGCAGATAAATGTAATTCTGTTTTATAGAATACAACTTTCTTTCAAGGTAAATTTAGCCTTTATTGAAATTAAGATCAAGTCATGACTTAACTGCAGTTGTTTATTCTTAAATGCTTTCAAGCTTCTTTTAAGAAAATGGAAAATTGTATCCCTCATTTTCTGCTGAACAGGTTATGTGACATTTCCCCCTTTATAAATAGGATAAATAATGCTTTGATCTTTCTGGCATCACAATGGGGGATGTTTCAACAAACAAGTAACAAGTAACTTGGCCTGACTAAATTCAATATTTACTCAATATATACTTTATAATTGGACAAAATCACAATAATAAATTTTTTTAAGATATAGCCACTGACCGGCTTTGACCGTTCCGAAATGGTCGACAGCTTACAGCTTAGCGGCCCATAGAAACAGACGATACTGAGGAATTTGTGTATATATTTCTATGGCATAAATCGGTTTTACAATCATTATTGCGGGTGCATTGTGGGATTGAATGAGTAAATTTTGTTCAGTTCACTATGGTTTCGGAAACTACAAATGGCTTTCCCCTCAAATAGTGCCCCTTTTAAGGGTATGGGGCGATTTCCTTGTTTCCTAGTATGTGACCTAGTTTCCTAGTTGTTTGTTACCTATAGTAGCCTATTGTGTCCACCTGCTCCTTGTTAACTCACTTATTTAGTCTCTGTTTATATTTCCCCTGTTTAGTTTAGTTTAGTCCATTCTTGGGTCTGTTTTAAGTGGTTGTTCTGTTTCTGCGTGTTGATCTCTCTCCTGGGTGTTTGTTAATTTGAATTGTTTATTCAAGTTATACTGCTTCAACTAGATCCTGCTCAAACTCATCCTTGCTGCAACCTCGCTGTGACAGGTAACGTATATCTAAGTGTATGAATTACAAACTAACCATGGCAGGGTTGATATAATGTAACCGCATACAGCATAAAGCCACAGTTGTGGCTTTGGAGACGCTCTGGGAGGCATCTAATGTTTTTAAAGTTAGCTTGCTTTTGCTAGCCTCTCCGAAAGGTGTACCCTACATTTAAGATAAAGTTACTTTTCTTGGATAAAAAGTTATTCAGGAATAGAACTGAGGTAACCTAATGACATTTTATTTTCTGTCAGTAAATATTTGAAGCCTTTACTGATTAAACCCTGCATTTCACTCTTTTCAGATATGTTTATATAGCACTTATAATGAACAGATAAAGCTACAGATACCACCCGTGGGAGCTTCCCTGTCCTCATTTGGTCTGTGTCTCTTTGCCAGAGCACAAAACAGTAAACATGAGTTAATGTGTTTTTTTAATTAAGCACAGTAGTCGAGGAAGGCTGGGTGGAAGAAACTTTTCTGCTGATGTTGTCTAAATTTTCCACTTCATGGGGGAACAGTATGCTTACACTGAAATTATAGCATGTACTTCAAAGATTTTACTTGTAGGCTAACCAGGATTTAATGAAGCAGTTATTGAACATGTTTGATAAATTAAGGACAGGGTCAAGTGCAGGCCGGTCAAGTCTTACCACACCTATAGGGCCAGATCATATCACCTGCACCATGAGGCCCATTGTCACGTCTAAGGAGGTCGTCCCTATAGACCCATTATTAAACTATTTTAAGTGTCAAGCAATTTGCCTCCTCCCTCCTGGAGTAGTGTATACATATCTTGAGCATTCAAACTAGAAATACACAAAGAAATGCACAACTTTTGTATTGCAAATGCAATCATTCATTGTTTTCTGTATGTAAATGTGGTAATTTGAAATTAACAGTACTTTTGAAATACGTTTAAAATCTAGACTAATACAATTTGTTTAATTTTACATGAGCCACCATGGGTCATTTTGTATAGACTGGCATGTCTGACCAGCCAAATACTGCTGAGTTTTTCTGGGTAAATCCCTGTTTTTTGGCCTATTTCAGTTGGAAAATGTATGTGTTTTTGTGTTATTGTTATTTTGAAATATTTTAATAACATTATTCATATTTGAATGAGTTGCTATATTGTTACAAAATCAGAATTCACAAAAGTGCCAATCTCATGCTGAGGGGCCTAAAACATATGTTTGTAATAATTTCTGGACTACAGTTTGTGCATTGGGACATTATATTGCTGAAACTGGGAAATAGCATCCCCAAAACTTGGTAGCGCACAAACATCTCCAGTATCATTTGAATGGTGTTTATTTTAGATAATATTTCCTGTATTGGAACGAAGGGGCCTATTCTGCACCATGGAACAGTCCCAAACCATTTTTCCTTCTCCACCAAACTTTACAGTTGGCTTATGCATTGAGGCAAGTGTTGTCAGACTTCCAGATATTGTGTAATGGCATGTAAATCGTGATCACTCCAGAGAGCGTCTTTGTACTGATCTCAGGCTTTTGTGCAGCTGTACGCCCATTGAAACCTGTTTAATGAAGCCCCCGAACGACTCTAGTGCTGATATTGGTTCCAGAAGTACTTTGGTGCTCGGTAGTGAGTGCTGAAATTGAGAATAGATGATGTTTACATGCTGTACAGTTGTTGCATTTATGCATCCACAGTAACAGTGGTAACAGCAACAAGTGGAGCTTATGCGATAACAAACTTGGAAATGTAGCTCTCAGTCATTATTTCCTCATTAAAAATAGCTATAAGAAATTCATAGTATTTAATAGTATTTTAGTATAGCCTGCACATTTAATAATATTTTAGTATAGCCTGCACATTTAATAATATTTTAGTATAGCCTGCACATTTAATAATATTTTAGTATAGCCTGCACATAAATTAAGTACTTTAAAGCAACACTATGTCGTTTTTGCGGTTTTTGCTCTCGGGGTCCCCCTACAGTTGGGAAACAGTATTGTCTTCTACTACTGTCGTAAAATCTGTCATGGTTACACCAGGGGATACACGTGTACATTTGTTGACAAGCCGTTGTCTTGAGTTCTCGCGGGCAGACTGCCAGCATTGCGTGTGAAATGTCTTCATCCCAGGTACAGTGGCATATATTTCAGCATGTCATATGAATATAAGTTCATGGGTTTTATTTTTTTCAAACGTCAAAAGATCGCGTTGCTCACGTTTACAAGCCAGCGTCATTAGTAGCCTATTGTCTACTGTTTTACATAACGGATATGCTAATACAATTCAATGTTTGTGTGGTAGGTAAAAGCCATATATCAATATTATAATATATATATATATATATATATATATATATATATATATATATATATATATATATGTCAAAATTATAATATCAAGCTACCATAGATGAATCTGAAAATTAGAAAATCGATTTGCATGAGGCAAGACACTTTCACCAGAAAAATAAATAAAAAAACATGATTATCAGCCTGCAGACATTAGGATAGTTATCCTGAAAGATTATTTATTATAACCATAGTAAACTAGCATGTTAGTGTAGCTACCAGATTGATAATTCGCTACTCTACTAGCATTACTTGATTCATGAAGATAAATGGAGGACCAGATAGATTCCGTAACATGGCCAGGCCATGTTATTCAGCCTTTTACATTTCGCGCGGTAGTCAGCTCCCTGACTCCCTGATTTATTTATAAATGTATAAACACTTTATAGATGACTGACTGCTGCGCTTCTGACAGGTTGCATGTTACTGAAAGACCGAGCATAGAGAGAGAGAGCCGGTCGCGCGCGCGCGCACTCTCACCATCTTCAAACTTCTTGCTCTCCCTCCAATAGTGATCCTCGTCCGGTTTTTTAATTTGTCACTCTCCCTTTTTCTTCTTTTAGTCTCCTCTGACAAAACCTTTGCCTTCTTCCTTTTAGTTGTTGCTTCGGTCATGACAACAACATACAGACAGGTATCAAACGCTAGTTGGGCTCTCACGTCAGAATTTGAGGAAGTTGGGGAGGTGGGGGAAGGGATGTATGCCGTAAAGCAGTCAAATTTTGTAGTTTTTTTTGTGCTCGGGTTACAACCCAAAACCCAAAGTTACATAGTGCCAGTAAAAGCGATACAGACACTGTCAGGCTACGGCAGACGTGTCATTCAACCTATTGTAAGTCGATGTACATCTCAAGGGTCTTGGAAATATATAATGAAGGTTGAAAAACAACATAGTGTTGCTTTAAATTAATATTATTTTAGTATAGCCTGCACACGATGGCAATCATGCAGACTTACCAAGCAGACCTGCTCAGACACCTAGATGAGGGTGAGGAGGTCGGTCCTGACGAGATTGAAGAGCTGCATTGGGCCACTCTCCGCGCCAACAAGGAGGCGGCCCATGCCATCTGGCGCTCCATGGTGTCATCGGTGGTGGCAGAGAGACATTTATGGTTGAACATATCAGCCATCAAGGAGAGAGATAGAGGGCCCTTTCATATTGCGCCGGGCGCATCGCAAGTGTTTTTTTTTTTTTTGCTAGTTCTACCAGAAAGACTCGGGAGATAGAATGATATAACAAAGCATACATTTATTAACAGCCCAGCAGGCAAATATTTATAAAGTTCTTTGGCGTAGATCCCGTCCTTAGCGCGCAATCCGAGGGTAGCGGAAACTGCATTTCCTGCCTGAGAAAGAGGGCAGGGGCGCAGCCGACCCCTCGGAGGTATGGGAAGGGACCATCCTGCTGGTGGTAGGGAGGATGTAGTGGAAAGGGACCATCTTGGTGGAGGTGGGGAGGATGGAGGTAATTAGCAGCGTCATCATCTGCGAACTCAGACAAGTGTAAGTACCAATCTTTTATACTGCAAGGATTAGTATGTGATTGGTTAGATGTGAAGGCAATAAGTGACGCAGCGATTGAGTCTTCCTGACAGAACTTACGCTAAAGCTTGCATTTTCAGCCCGATGCAGTTATCATTTTCACGTCCTGCGCCACGTTGTTTAAATAGCAAATGCATTTGTGCCTATTTGTGCGCCCATGGATGTGCTGGTCTGAAATCGAGGTGTCTTCAGGTGCATTGTTGGTACGTTGCTATTTTGAGGCAACTGAAATAGACTGCACCATTGACCAACTGAAACCTGGTCTAAAGTCGATGGCACAATTTTTTCTTTTGTAATTTAAAGAGCGTGTTAGTAATGCGCCTATAGGCGGGACGAACATGCGCGTACAGTCTGCTTATTACACACACATGGACACAAACCAGCCAAATTTTAAAAATAAAAGGATTACAATGTAAAATATTATTATTGTATACATAAAGATATGGTGGAATCAGGCTTGTTCCGTAGATGGTCTGCTTGCGTGGTTTAACCCGAAGTGACTGAACAAAAGGGAACCCTTGTTCCCTTAGAAGAATTCTAAGTCCGGTTCCCAGACACACTGCCGCTCGGTTCTCAACCAGCTGAGAGACTCTTACTCGATAATACTTGAACATCAGTAAAATAGTTCTGAACCATAAATATGTGTTATAAATTGTACATTGACTACTGATCTTTTAATTTTAATTATAGAATTTTGTCTTAAGTGTTACGAATTAAGAGTTATGTTCAGAAAATCGTTTAAAGTTTGAGTTAGATGGCAGATTTTTTCATCTATTTTATCACTCCCACTATCACACCTCCAGTGTTTCATCCTTCAATCACCGAAAACCCAAATGACCAGTACAATCACTGTGCCGGTATTCAGAAGTCAGTGGTGGCATGTAATGGAATGGCACATCTCGTCATCTCACTGTTTTTAATGTTTACATAATCATCATTTTACAATGGCCTTGTTGTATAGTAGCCTGAGGCCTGCAAGCATTAGGATCTGAATGAGTCTCACTATAAGCGGCAGCTTGCAAAAAGGAACCTGGCTGTCAAACATGCCAATGCTGTGCTGAAGAGTTTAACTGTCTCTTCAGAGTGCCCACAAGGACAAAAGAGTGGAAGATCATGATGAATGGGAGGCAAGTTAATTGAAATTAATCATTGTGGAAATCTGTAAAGGTAATTGTGAAGCCAATCCGTGTTGCTTAATTTTAGGTCAGTGAAAATAAATAATTACCCTTTGCAATAGCCTTTCACTAGTCTTTTCTAAAGGATATATTTAAAGATGAAAGACAAAATGTTCTGATTGGAGCTTTTTCGACTCATCTTTCTCTAAATTGAGTCTTTGCGAGAGTTCCCATGGAAATGTCGGCAATTTTTTTATATAGAAATAATACAAAATAGGCAATTGATGAGTGTCAAGGCCACAACATTTAATTATCACAGTTAATTACCTGCAATTAAAGACGGTGTCCTTGGATCACTCCTAGATGTTTGTTCAGATGCCATAAATAATGTTACATCCTGACTGCAGTTACTAAGGATTTTCTCCCACCCAACAGGTTTATAAACTCGGTGGCTGTAAATGGATCTCCAGTGACCCATTAAGCTCACTTTAGTTGAGAGCTACAGCAACACACATTGCTACTTAAATTATTCAGCGTGTCTGGTTGGTCGAAGTTAATTTAATCAGGTCACAGGTTCTGACTCCAAACTCATCCAATGGGTGTGGGAACCCTGTTGTATAAGTAATGATTGAGTGCCTTTCGAACGGAGTTGAGTAAATAACAAATAAACACCCGATTGCGCTGCAAAACCTATTGAGCTCACTACAGAGGCAGTATTTTAAGGCATCATAGTGTATGTGTCAATTACTGTATGCTGCTTCCCAAGACGCCTTGTTTTTTGCCAACTCCAAGGCAGTATCTATCATAAGTATCCTCAAAAGGTGGCAATTAAAAATGCCTTATTTTACCCAATATTTTTGCAAAAGAGTGTGCAAAAGAGTGATGTAAAAATAAACCTTTCTGCTAAACAAACTGCTTACCAGGCTTCAGCAGGTATTCAAATATTGCTTTTAAACTGCTAAAGTAATACTTTTTCATTACTGTATTGATGATGTTGTTATTATTGTCTAGCATGCACTGGTTGGAAAAAATGCTTTGCCAGCACAACCTAATATTTAATATTGATAAACATGCATACTTGAAAAGCTTTTAACCTAACTAACCCTGTGCATTCATCTCTCTATGATTAAAATATGGATGTGCATTCTTGTAAAAGAAGGATGCAGGATTTTATACATCTGTAGCTGTAAACAAATGATGTGTCATGATGCGAGACGCAAGCACAACTGCCGAACACAATGTTCTAGGGAATGTTTAGAAAAACAATGGAAAAGTAGCTCAGTGGAATGCAATTTTTCTTCTGTTCCACAGAAGTCGTCATATCGGTTTAGATTGAGGGGAAGTAACTGCTGATTTATTTTTGGGTGAACAAACTTGCTTTAAGCATTACATTATTCCACCTGAATTAGCTTTTCTAAGAGGGTGTTCAAAACAACAATGTTTTCAACATCGCCAACTACTGCCCTGGCATGCATAATACAGCGCTTTTAGGCATCTTAATGTATCTGTACATTTTTAGTAACATTTTGAGCACACCATTTTTTGTGTAAACATACCCTAAATCTAACTGATTTTGTTTTTACTGTAACTATTGCTCCAAAGTATGATCAGGACTTGAAAATTGATTTTCTTTTCCCAAGGAGCACATGTGCTCCTAAGTTGAAAAATGTATGAGTGTGTTAAATAACTTTTGGGGCGCAATGAAAATGTATCAAAATAAAGTTTTTCCTTTATAAATGGATACAAGGAGATATTTACAAAAAAAAAAGGTTAAATTGATTGGTTTAGGAAAGTTTCTGCTTCAAACTGTAATTATAGGCCTGCTGTATGTTTATTACAGTATAATAGTAATATGTTTTATTTTTATGTTCTTGGTCTTTCCTTCCTGTGACTGGGCAGCCCAGACAGAAGCTACAAGTGTCTACTTTGAATTAAATGCCAACATTTATTGTGTAAACAAACTGTAATTATAGGCCTGCTGTATGTTTATTACAGTATAATGGTAATATGTTTTATTTGTATGTTCTTGGTCTTTCCTTCCTGTGACTGGGCAGTCCAGACAGAAGCTACAAGTGTCTACTTTTAATTAATTGCCAACATTTATTGTGTAAATAAAATACCAATAATACCCAGGAGAAAAACTGGTTCCACTTTATTTCGATTGTCCACTTTGGACATTCTAATAACTATAAGTAACTTTTCAACTACATGTCAACTAACTCTCATTAGAGTATTAGTAGACTGTAGTAGACTGTTAGGTTATGGTTAGATGTTAGGGTTAGGGTTCGGGTTAGTAGAATAAGTTGACTTGTAGTTGCCAAGTTACTTTAGTAAGTAGAATATGTTGGGGGAACAAAAAAAAATGTTAGCAAATACGTATTAAGCAGACAATTTACTATTACTCTAATGACCATTAGTTGACATTTAGTTGCAAAATTAGGTAACACTTTATTTTACAGTGTTCTTGTTACATATGTTACATGTAATTACCATAGTAATAACACTAAATGATGCATAATTACATGCAACTAACCCTCAACCAAATCATAATCCTACCCTAACCCTATAGTAAGGACATGTAGTTGCTTAATGTTACTCAGTACTTAATTATATAATTACACTGCAACAATGACACCTTAAAATAAAGTGTAACCCAAAATTACTTATAGTTAGTTTAATGTCTAAAGTGGACTATCGAAATAAAGTGTTACCGAAAATATTTGTGTCACGTTGTGGCTGTGATGAATTTCAAGATACATGGAACAAAAACATTCTTTAATAATCTTTAAAGATATTCTTTAATAATCTCTTTTCGCTGAACCGCCCCCAGGAGCGCAATTTCATTCCCTAATTTACTGACGTGCGTCTGTGGAGGGAAAAGTCCGCTGTGTGTCGGGCGCAAAATAGGAATGATACATGCGTCGGTGTACAAAGTCAATTGCGCTGGGTGCAAGATAGGGCCCTTGGACTCCTATTTTGAAATCTATGCTTTACTATTGCTGGCTGCTCATTGAAAAAAGACGTGGGAGATAAAATATGCACTCTTACAACCATCTACCAGTTATTACAATATAAACACCATAAAGTAAATATTGTCATAATTCATCAACAGTAGATCATAAGAAAACTTTTGACATTAATGCATGGTATTCATTGATTGTGAACTGCTCAGAAACCGGGAGACTGTAGAACACGCAAGAGTGCCACGTTTCTACTTTGATACATGCAGCAATCCTTTCTTTTTCTTTCTTTTTTTTTCCATCTCCAATTTTTAGACTGCTTAAAATTTTAATCAAAATGTTTGTAATACAATTTAAGATATTTATGACTGATTTTGTTTTTCAGATTCCCCCCCCCCCGCCCCAATGTGGGTGAAATTGTCCTTGATATGCAGTAAGGGAGGCACGACTTTTTTTTGTTAAACGCACCATAACATTTTCTTTGGTGGCTAATTTTAATTCCTTTATGTGACATTAGTGACTGAGTTTGTGGAATTTTTATTTCTGCAGAAGAAAGTGGCTTGAAAAACCGCTTTGATAAATGCAGCAATGCAGCACAAATACCCACTGTGCTGCACTCAGACAAGACCTCGGGATAGGTGACAAAAAGCACAGAGTTTCTCACCAGTGGTTCTGACAGCATGTGCTGAGATGAATGTTTATGGAAATAAAGGGTAGTCAACACATTCCAAGTGTCCATTTGGCTTAAGAGGAAAACATCTGGAAGTTGAGGTGGCTTTCTGCAGGGAATTGCAGTGGGTCTATTTCAGTGTGATGTAAGGCTGGATTTACTAGCTTTACTGTGCCTGTTCTAATAAAGCTTTGAAACTGCACTGAGACTGGCAGCCCTGTTTTATTGGACCTTTAGTGAAAAAAGGCTAATGTATCTTTTCTCCTGTGGAAAAATGTTACTGAGGTTTAAGTGAATCTTATTGTTTTTCTTTATTCTTCTTGAACCATTTTTTCTTCACAGCATAATTGCGCAGGGCTCTCAGTCATGTGCATCATATTTCCCTTTTTTGTAGGTTACTAAGCTCTTTTTTGTGTGTCTCCTTTTTCCATTTGACAGCTTAATTGTTTCACATAGTCTGTGAGTTTGTTTGTCCCTGTGTGTAAAAGTTTAAATTACTTATTTTTAAATAGCTTATTTTTCCTCAATCTCTGCAATTATTATGCTGCTTAATATTTTTGTGGAAACAAACCTTTATAGTTTTTAAAGAAGTTTAAAGAACAACATTTATTTGAAATTATTTGAAACATGCATTTACTGTCCCTTTTGGTAATTTAATGTGTCCTTTCTAAATAAAAGTATTAATTTCTTAAAAAAAAAAAATTTAGTTACTGACCCCAAACTTTTGAATGGCAGTGTATATTGATGCTTTATCTGTTACCTGTGCGTCACATAAGAAACTGCTCTGAAACACACAGGTTTAAGATCCAAACACAGATTTATTGAGGGTAATCCATAATCGTAATCTATAAAACAGACAAACCACGGTCAAACAGTCCAAACATAAAACAAGGTCCAAGACACAGGCAAACAGGGAATTCCAGGGAGACAGGAAGAAGATTAAAACCAAGACACAAGGAACCAGGATAACGCTCAGAAATGCAGTGTGACACTAAACAAGACTTTGCAATGAGTGACTGAATAAACAGGGCTTAATGCAGAGTTAACAAGGGTAATGAGAAACAGATGGCAGTAGTCAGAACATAATGAGTCCGGGCAAAGGTTTATGGGAAATGTAGTTCATGATGGAATGACTGAGGATAAGTGCCCTCTGGTGGAAATCAAGGGCACTCCAGCTGGTGGGTGTAACACTGTGTCTGATTCCAGCATAATTTCCAGTATCACTATCTTATCCATAACTATTATTATTCAAAATAATTAAATAATTACTATTTTCTTACAATTAGGCCGACACAAATAGCATAGAATAGATTGGACACATGACTGTTACATACATGTGACATGTTTAATGTTATTTAGCGCAATAAGCCGTGGAAAAGAACTCTATGCTGTACTTGTGTGAACAGAAAACCGACTGTCGGACAGCGTGCGATCCCCAATTCAGTTCTCTTACGCAGCTTATATGGCAAAATACACACAAAATTATGCTAAAATGCCTGTCTTGGCTAGGAAATTCAGACACTGTCACTGACGTATTACACCGTGTATTACTTTATTTCTTGTTTATTTAATTCTGACATAATATTCGACCACAGCTGTTTCTTTGGACAATCCCCTTTTTAAATTTAGGTATCAGCCAGAGGTAACAACATTGATAGCTAATCATCAAGTCAAGCTAATGTCATCGCTAGTTTGGAAAGTCATGCTAAAAGTGTGTTGTTTTAATAAGGTGTAAACAACAAAAATGCAAATCTCTGAAGATGATGACGTCGTGCACATGCATATTATGTGTTTCATCGCCATCACTATTGGCCTGGCAGCAGAATACAGGGTTTTTAGTCGTTTTCGTGGATCCGTGTGAATGGGTATCATTTTGTCGTCTGTACATGGAAAACTCAAAGGAAAAACTTTTCCGTTTTAAGCATATCGTTGTCGTGTAAATGTACCCATAGCTTCTTGGTTGATGCTGTCATCCAGGGATACCGCTTATAATTACTGGGGTTGAAATGCTTTAAAAAGCTTTAGGTCTTCCTTTGCTGATTAACTCCAGCTTTTCTTTAAAAGTTAATCTTGAAAATGCTTTGGATAATAAATTAGCAACAATGTCCTCCCTATAAGCATTGTTTGCAGTTTCCATAGCGAATAGCACTAGTGATTTTTTCAACTGCATTTTTTTTCTTTCTGATCGTGTTCCACACAGCGGGCGGAAAGCGCCACAAACATATGATTACAAGACTCACCCATTTAGAGGGACGATATGATTGGTCAATTTTCCTGTCATTTGAAATTAGTCTCTTTCTAATTCCACAGATGGACCACCAATCACAGAGCTGAAAGCGTTTTGTGGAAAAATCCTAATATGGAGAAACCTGACGTCTACACAACACACACTAGCTACGTTTACATGCAGCCAATTTTCGGGTTATGGTCGGGTTAAGATCACTATTCGGGTTTCTGAAACATTAGGAATAACCCGTTTACATGCGTGAGCAGAGAGAGTTACTCCTGTATACATGGAATTGCAATATCCCGATGTAAACGGCGACGCACGGTTATCGTCTGGACATACGGACAACCTTAAGACACAATATGCGTTATTTCCGATTCTTCTTCCTGTATCCAAAGGCAACAACAACAGCAGCAGCACGCGGATAATGAATAGTTTGGGGCAGATAGCGATCGCCTTTGTTTGCGCTTTGGTACTGCTACCATAGACAGTAAAAGAAATGGACACAGCGACCCCATTGATTTCAACGGAGAAGACTGAAGCCCGATTATTGCACTTCCTTTCTGATGGCTGAGCGACTGCGCAGGCTCAAACTGAGCGTGACGACAGTCTGACAGTTGTACATCTTCTAGTAGCTGTGGCAAAACAAATCTGAATCACCTAATTCCTCAAAAACGTTGTTGAAATATTTTGTCCCATTGTTTTTATGGACTCTCTATCTATGGGCTTCTCCCTTGACTTTGTGCCTGTATGTCCCCCCGATTGCCTCATAGACAGTAAAAGATTGCCTGCTAGCTTCTCCTCCTGTCTATACGGTAATGTATCTATTGTGCGACATAAAGTCGCGTGGTTATGACGCAATCGTTAGCCTGTTTTTAACAAAAACTGCTTTTACGGGGACAAAACGTAAGATACAATGTAATGAAGCCTTTTATACATTGTCATGTTTATTTAGAAATAAATAATGGACAAATGAAGTCTTTGGATACCTCATATGAGCATATTTGGGTTTTTGCCGGTGTTTACATGGCCGTGCGTGACCGGGTTATTGCTAATATCCCGGTTTTGAACGGGTTATTGGCTGCATGTAAACGTAGTCACTGAATAGACAGATTTGAAGGGTTTATTTCCTCAAAAAAGATTTAGATGTTTATTGTCAAATAAATTCCTAAAATAACATTAGAACTGATGACTTTTTATTAAAAATGTTTTTACTTTTTAAACTATTATTTAAACGATTCTTCTTTTTTTTTTCTTCAATAGTTTAGGCTCTCTCTGTTTGTTCCCCTCTGGTGGAGTCATATTTGTCCTATTGTTTGTAATTTGCATCTTATTATAATTATTGTTCTTATGTTTTAACAATGATAAAGTACAATAACAAAAGTAATCATGGTTATATTATTTTCAGTTTTTAAAAATATTTATGACACAGTTCTCTTTCAAGGGAACTCGAGCTGCGTCAAACGCTGTGGGAACGCCCCTGCGTTGTGCGTCATGAAGCACGTATTGAATCAGCCCAATGGAGAGATGGAACGTCATAGGCAGGTGACGTCATCGACCAGGAAACTATAAAGCACCCCATAAACACAAGCGCAACAGCTTTCTGTGCCTTCAGTCGCGCTATATGTGAATCTGTCCCTGTGTGAATATTGTCTGTCTTTACATACTCTGCACCACACAAACAATTTATATATATATATATATATATATATATATATATATATATATATATATATATTAAGAGAGATATGGCGAACGAACAGCAGTTTAGGAAGTGTGTCCCTCCCTGCTCGCGTTATTTTACGAGTGGGGATACACACGTTCTTTGTGTTGTTTGTTTGGGAGTGCAGCATGCCCAGTCAGCTCTCGAGGGAGGTGATTGTGAGCATTGCGAGCGTCTGCCATTAAGGACGCTCCGCTCCCGCCGGGCGCTCTTCGAGGAGAGCGGTTCGGTGCGCGCTCCCCGCGGTTCGGGTCCCGCTCTTGCCGAGGCAGAGCGACGACACGTATCGTGGGGATCGCAGATGGATCTCTCAGCGGGGTTAGAGACGGGCTCTGCTTTATCTCTCTTGTGAGATCCAGTGCCTCAGTCCCGTGTTCGGAAGCACGCGCTGCGGTTTCTTCCGCTCGGGCTGAGGCACCAGTTATAAATGAGGGAGATGTGGAGGATTCGCCACCTTACACTCCCGAAAGTGATGAGCTAGTGGAGGTATTAACAAGAGCTGTAGAAAAACTCAGCATTGTATGGCCAGTGACTAGACAGGAGTCTGTTTCTAAATCAAAATTAGATTAGAGATTTTTGCCGTCACGAGTGCAACCTCCACGCCGGTGTTTGCCGTTTTTTCCCGATCTCCACACTGAGGTGTCGAAATCGTGGAAAAAACCGGTGTCATATAGAGTGTTTAGTCCCCAGACTTCAACATATTCTAATACTGTGGGGGCAAAATCAGATGGTTATTCGGCTATGCCTCTCGTGGAAGAGACACATTTTACATTTTTACATTTTATTCATTTAGCTGACGCTTTTATCCTAAGCGACTTACAATTGCTATATATGTCAGAGGTCGCACGCCTCTGGAGCAACTAGGGGTTAAGTGTCTTGCTCAGGGACACATTGGTGTCTCACAGTGGATTCGAACCCGGGTCTCTCACACCAAAGGCATGTGTCTTATCCACTGCGCCATCACCACCCCAGACGCTTGCGAGTTTTCTCTCCCTCGAGGCTGCGTCATCTGTTAAGGCACCGGCATTACCCACCAAGCCTCTTAGAAATATTTCGGTTTTTGTGGGTAAAGCGTATTCGGCGGCGGGTCAGGCTGCGTCGTGTCTGCATACTATGTCTATTATGCAGGCATACCAGGCTGACCTGCTGAGGGACGTGAGTGAGAGTGAGGAGGTCAGTGCTGACGTGGTTCCCGAACTGCGTCAGGCTGCTGATTTATCTGCGCGCAACCAGAGAGTCGGCCAAGCTAGTGGGTCGATCTATGGCAGCTCTGGTGGCCGCAGAAAGACATCTGTGGTTAAATCAGACAAATATAAAAGAAAAAGAAAAAGCTTTCCTTTTAGACACTCCTCTCTCCCCCCTGGGTTTATTTGGCGATGCTGTAAATTCTGTCATCGATAAATTCCAGGAGAAGGAAAAGCAAACAACAGCTTTTAAGAAATTTCTCCCTTTAAAAATTCATGTCCCTGGGGCTGCTGAGCGGGAGCAGCCCCGGCCGTCTGCGAGCTCATCATATAGGGCGCTGAAGCAGAGTGTCGCGTCTCGTGGTCCCCCTGCTGGACAGTGGGCTCAGCCGCGGAACTCTCAGCCTAAATCTCCCAGTAATAGAACTGATCTGAGGACATTTATATTAGCTAAGAAGGCTTCGGCTAAGAAGAAGTCCTGGCGCCACGGCGCGCAGGACACTGAAGGTGGTCCCCACCGAGGCAGAAAGGTGTTCACCTCTTTCTACGGTGCCCATTCTTCCTCGGTGCCCTCAGGGGCCCGTTCTGCCAACCCCACCTTCATGCCGGGGCGCAGACGGTCCCAGCGAGCGATTTGCCGAGGGACGTTCGCTCCCTCTGAGGAGGGTTTCAGAGCGGTTAGACCAGTTGTTCCCTGCCGGTGTGCCGTTACAGGGCGCTGCGTTTGCTGCTCAAGTTACACCAGAGGCTAGTCTCGAGAGACTGGTACCCTTAGTAGAATTTCTGGCAGAGTGGAAAAGCCTTCCAAAAATATCTCATTGGGTCCTGCAGACAATAGAAAGGGATTATGCTATCCAATTCAGGTGTCGTCCACCAAGATTCAGAGGGGTTCTGCCTACAGTGGTGGGCCCCGAGCAGGCTCTGGTTATTGAACAAGAGGTGAAAGCACTCCTTCAAAAGGAGGCTATAGAACGGGTTCCTCCTCCCAGTGTGGAGTCAGGCTATTACAGCCGATATTTCATCGTTCCAAAATAGGATGGGGGGGTTGCGTCCAATTTTAGACCTGCGCCTATTGAATCGCTCGGTAGGGAAGCCAAAATTCAAGATGCTCTCTATCAAGCAGATCGTGTCACAAATCAGATCCGAGGACTGGTCTGTCACGATAGATCTAAGGGACGCGTACTTCCACATTTCCATCCTTCCACAACACAGGAAGTTCCTGAGATTCGCCTTCGGGGGCGAGGTGTACCAGCACAGGGTTCCTCCGTTTGGCCTAGCTTTATCTCCCCGCACTTTCACAAAATGCATGGACGCAGCACTAGTGCCCCTGAGGCTTCAGGGTGTTCGTGTCCTCAATTACATCAACGATTGGTTGATTTTAGCTCAGACAGAGCAGATGGCGGTTCGACATTGAGATGTCGTTCTCGTTCATATCAGGAAGTTGGGGTTGAGGCTGAACGTAAAGAAAAGTGTATTATCTCCTCAGAAGACCACTTTTCTGGGTGTCGTTTGGGTTTCCGTATCGATGCAGGCGCCACTCGCTCCGACCCGCATCGTTTCGATTCTCTCAGCTGTGAAACAAGTAAAGCTAGGCCAGCTACTTACTCTAAAACAGTTTTAGAGACTGTCGGGTCTGATGGCAGCAGCGTCCGACGTTATACCTTGCGGCCTGTTGTACATGAGATCACTACAGTGGTGGCTCAGGACCAAGGGATTCTCCCCGAGGGGAAATCCGCTCCGCACGGTCAAAGTCACGCGGCGCTGCCTTCGTGCTCTGGTCATGTGGAAAGAAACTTGGTTCCTATTCAAAGGGCCTGTGTTGGGGGCTCTTTGTCGTTCGCGTAACGCTAACGACGGATGCTTCCCTCACAGGGTGGGGGGCGGTCACGAGTGGTCGTCCAGCCCAAGGGCTGTCGCAGGACCATCATATATCACGGCTTATAAATTGTCTAGAGATGTTGGCGGTGTTCCAGGCTCTGAAACACTTCCAAGCACACCTGTGAGGTCATCATGTGTTAGTTCAGTCAGACAACACGTCGGTGGTCTCTTATATTTATCATCAGGGGGGCCTGCGGTTTCGCCGGCTTTACAAGTTGGCCCGTCAGATCCTCCTGTGGTCCCAAGGGAGGTTACCATTTCTGAGAGCAATGTATCTTCCTGGGTATTTGAATGTGGTAGCAGACTCCCTGTCGAGACAGGGGCCGAGGCCGGGGGATTGGATACTCCATCCCGAGGTGGTGGAACTCCTTTGGTTGAGTTTCGGTCGTGCCGAGGTGGACCTATTCGCTTCCAAGGAGACCACGCATTGTCATCTGTTGTTTTCCATCAGCCATCCAGCCCCTCTGGGGTTGGACGCTATGGTGCAGCCGTGGCCGAGGTCACATCTGTTCGCCTTTCCCCCGATTGCTCTGCTACCTGGAGTTCTGGAGAGGGTTCGCCGGGACGGGGTCAGCCTACTATTAGTAGCCCCGTTCTGGCCGGCCCGAGGATGGTTTGCGGACCTGATTTCTCTCCTGGACGGCTCTCCCTTGGAGGTCCCGGTCAGGAGGGATCTACTCTCTCAGGCGGGCAGCATGATATTTCACCCCCGCCCAGTATTGTGGGCTTGGCCTCTGAGGGGGCCCAGCTCATGAACTCTGGTCTCTCAACCGAGGTTGTTGAGACCATTCTTCACTCCAGAGCTCCATCCACGAGGAAGCTTTATGCCTTGAAGTGGAAACTCTTCACTTCTTGGTGTGGAGAGCACCTGCAGGACCCAGTTAACTGCCCAGTGGATGCAGTGCTGGAATTTCTGCCGGAGCGCTTCTCCACAGGGCTATCCCCCTCCAAACTAAAGGTGTATGTGGCGGCACTGGCTGCTTACCACGTCCCTTTCAGTGGAGTTTCTCTTGGGAGACACCCGCTTATAACTCGTTAACTTCGTGGCACACTGAGGCTGAGGCCAGCAGTTCGTACGAGGGTGCCGGCCTGGGATCTGGCCATCGTATTAGATGGTCTTTCCCTAGCTCCTCTTGAACCTATCGGAGAAGTTTCTCACGTTTAAGACTATCTTTCTTCTTGCTATCTCCTCACTAAATAGAATCGGAGATTTGCAGGCTCTGTCGGTTTCACCCTCGTGCCTGGAATTTTCGCCTGGCATGGTTAAGGCTTTTCTGCATCCTAGACCAGGTTACGTTCCCAAGGTCCCTACTAATGTTGTTCGAGCTACAGTTCTGCCGGCCTTTTATCCTCCTCCATTTCTGTCGTCTGACCAGGAGAAACTTAATTTACTCTGCCCTGTTAGGGCGTTAGACGCCTATTTCCACAGAACTGCCCTGTGGAGGAAGTCAGAACAACTATTTGTGTGCTTTGGGCCACCCAAGAAGGGGTGTCCCGCGTCTAAACAGAGAATGAGCAAGTGGGTGGTCGAGGCTATCTCACTTGCCTATGAGTCGGCTGGTCAGCCTTCACCTTTGGCTGTACAAGCCCACTCTACCAGGAGTATGGCGGCTTCTAAAGCCTTACTGTCAGGAGTTTCCCTCAGTCGAAGTTTGTGATGTGGCTGGATGGTCTTCACCGCATACTTTCATTAAGTTCTACGACCTAGACTTAAGTTCTACCCTTGGGGCGCAGGTGCTCTCGTCCTCTGTGCGCTAGTTCTCACATGGCGGTCACTTGGTCCTATGGCGACGTGGGTATTAGCGTTCCCACAGCGTTTGACGCAGCTCGAGTTCCCTTGAAAGGGAACGTCTTCGGTTACGTATGTAACCCTAGTTCCCTGATAGGGAACGAGACGCTGCGTCATTCCACCATACTCCCGGCATTCCCGCTAGCGCTTCCTTCAGGCCTATCAGAAGCTGTTGCGCTTGTGTTTATGGGGTGCTTTAAAGTTTCCTGGTCGATGACGTCACCCGCCTATGACGTTCCATCTCTCCATTGGGCTGATTCCATTAGGAGTGTAAATATTAATCGATTCGTATCGATGCATCGATTATACAGCCGACGATTCGATGCATCGATCCGTCCGCAAGAGTATCGATTAATGTGTTTGTTTTGCCGCCTGTCTATTTTCAGCATCCGCTCATATGCGTACAAACGATTGTTGTTATGCACTGGGCTAACGCAACTAAACTGCCAGTGTGAATGCACCTTCAGTCACTTAGTAGGCGAATTCCAAGCTAGCAGTTACTAACGTAAACAAACAGGCGCTAACGTTTACAAAAGGCTACTTCAACAGCTTACTTGAAAAGTCTAGGGTGCTTTCACACCAACTCGGAACGGGCACGGTTCGCATGAAAAATCTCTAATTATGTAAACGCTGTCTGTCACGCTGACCCTGGTGCGCACTGGGATACCAAACCCGAGACTGCCTGGAGGAGGTGCGCTGAGTTCGGTTGCACTCGAACCGTGCCGCGGCTCGCGTGAATGTGAAAGCATCACGGACTCGGGTGCGTACTTGTTCAGGAAGTAAGTGACCTGCGCATTCTTTTTAGCTGATTATGATGTATTTAGTTAAATAAAACACATGTAAGGGCTGATAGTGTTGATAATTTACCTTGGATAAGAGCGAGAGAGAGTCTGCAGTGTATTCGCACACACATAGCGCGTGGACTCAGGGCAACACATTAATGGAAATCCACTGTCTCCTGCGTTTGCAATCAGCAAAAAGCCAAATGCGGCACACAGTAAACCGGTGTTGTTCACTCAGCTGTGCATAATAGCACCAAATAAAATAAAAAACACAATATATTGACCCGCGTTTTGTTTTCTATCATGCGTCGTGCACGTTTGCGATGACGTAAGATGCACGGAAACGCACCAGGATTCGATAGAATCAAGTTTTGAACTGAATGCAGTAACTGTTATATTTGCTGTTCTATTTGCAGTGCATTGAGCACAACATACACATTATGTGAATAGAATACTGTTCCTGTATTCTCAATAAAAGGCAAATTATAAACATTTTTGTTGATTTATTTGAAACTTAATAGATATCATGTAAAAATATCGATTATTGAATCGTATCGAATCGTATCGCGGGGAATTCTGAAGTATCGAAAATAATCGAATCGTTGGCTTAAGAAATCGGTATCGTATCGAATCGTCATGAAGGCTCCGATTTACACCCCTAGATTCCATACGTGCTTCATGACGCACAACGCAGGGGCGTTCCCACAGCGTTTGACGCAGCGTCTCGTTCCCTATCAGGGAACTAGGGTTACATACGTAACCGAGACGTTATGTTCAGTTTTAGTTTTCATGAACTTTTAGTTGTTTTCATTAATCACACGTGTTCCTTTGTTTGAGTTTCCCGCCACCCATCAGTTTCCATGAACACTAATCTTAATCACAGCTGTTTGTAATGTAGTTCATTACCATGTGTATTTAAGTTCTACACCTTCACTGTGTTTGTCCGGTGTTATGTTAGTATTTGTGTAAGTTGTGTTTGTTCTAAGCCTTCTATGCATGATTTTTTCAATTTTTATTAAACTCTTTTGAATCATCATCATCATCCTCTTCTGCTTCTTCATTGTCTACCTGCACCTTCCTGACAATTTAAATATAATTTAAATGTATTTTACACAGTTAAATCTTTATTATATCGAACAACACGTTATCTAACGATCGCATTTTTCTTCAAATTTGTGCAGCCCTATTGACAATATTGATTATTAAAAAATATTTTAATTCTAAAACAAAAACAATCCTCAATAATCCCTAAAAATATTTTCTGCTCAGTACGCTGTAATGGTTCGTTTCAGCAGGCACATACACACGTTCATGCTATTACCTCAGGCATATTGCTAAACCAGAGTTGCATCTGTCATTTTATCCTCCGCATCACAATAAGCAAAGCTGTCTTGTTTTGCGCTGTAAAGTTGAAGCCAGATGTTATCTCTTTAGTAAATGCATTTTAAGGTAGGACCAGGAAATTAGCTTTTGCAGCTCTATTGATGCAATTTGGCAGTCCGAAATTGTTAGCAATGCAATTCAGAAGCAATTTGCAAGAGGACTTATTAGCTCAATGAAGCTGCAGAGGCCATCATGTAGGAGAGAAAGACAACAACGTTTATGTTTTCTTTCAAATAAACCAAATTAAAGAAGAAAGATTGCGAGCAAGATGTTAACCGCTTATCTGTGAGGATAAATGGTAAGGCCTCAGGGTGGGGACTTAAAATCGTACTCAGGGAAAGACAAAGAAGAAACGTGCGTGTGGGTTTACTCTATTATTGAGCATCTAATGACAACCAGTAGCCCTAATCAGCGCTTCTATGTCTCTGCATAACTCTCAGCATGAGTAGATTAAACAAACCGTGTCAACATGCGTGTTGGCGAGACAGCTTTACCCCCACGCTCTCATATGAAAGCAAGGTAGCTAACTCAAAGACAAAGTCCTTAAAGCCATGTTGATGCTGTGTAGACTGCATCTAGTTCTGCTGCCGGATTGAAAGAGCACTGACAGCAGTACCGCCTCCAAATTAAGTGCTTTGTAAACAGCACTTCTAATAAACTCAGCAACACATATACTCAATTTGTTTTGTCACTTTAAGAACAAATATCTGAGAAAAAAATAACTTCCCACAAAGAGGAAACAAAGTTTTTTATTTTTTATTTTATATCTACATGCTTAGTATCAAAAAGCACCAGGCTACAAAACACTAGAAAGGATTCGCTTTTTGTTTGATTGTGTTTCGCTTAGAACTTCCTCCTGGTTTTTATTAAATTTGTTTTGTGTTTTTCAATGGTAAAACACTATTTCCTACAACTTTAGACATTCATAAGTAGAATTTTTTCTGAAAAGTGTGAAAAGTTGCGCTACTTCAAGGGCTACTTCAAGTTGACTACGTCAAGAAAGACATGTTTGAGCTTCTTTTTACCATATTTGGTGTACTTTTGGTCTAATCCAAAATGTCATCTGTTCATCATATGAAGTAATTGTCTCATTCCAGAAGACTTGGATTAAACTGCTTGATTAATGTCAATTATTTTAATTAACTTTTTGAAGCATGAATCCCATTGAAGTTTGGTTGCGTGGACATCGATAGAGGGACAGAATTCTCTCATTAAAAAAAAAAACCTCACTTGTGTTTCAAAGATGACGGATTTGGAACAACATGAGGGTGAGTAAACGATGACAGATTTTCAACTAAGTAGGTAACATCATCCTATGACCAAGTTGGGAAAGTGAGCGGTAATTTAAAGTTATTTTTAAAGGGATGTTTGTGTACATGTTATAGTGATGCTGGTGATCCAGAGCTGCCTGTGCCTCTGGAATATCCTAGCCATCTATCAGCAAGGTCATGTACAATGTTTTATAAGCCAATATTTGCGTAGTGGAGTAGTGATACACATCAAATTCCCCACCAAACCAGACAGTACATTCAAGCAGCAAAGCATGATTTTCACAATGTTATCAGTTTCCCGAATGTCTTGATTGCTGCAAGTTGGGGATCTTGAGGATCTTGAGGGTGACAAGGTAGACAAGTGTATTCTCTCTCTCTCTCTCTCTCTCTCTCTCTCTCTCTCTCTCTCTCTCTCTCTCTCTCTCTCTCTCTCTCTCTCTATCTATCTATCTATCTATCTATCTATATATATATATATATATATATATATATATATATATATATATATATATATATACATATTTGCACAAAATGCATGAAACCCTGTCTGGGCTCTTGTCTGAGCACAGGATGCATGAAACTCTGTTTTGTTTTGATAATGTCTTCTTTTGATACAGGACTGTAAATTGGCAGCAGCTATTTTAATATTCTCTCCTGCAAGACCAGGGCAGGATTTTTTGAGAACTAATTGGTATTTATTTCACATTCTCCCATTAACAGTGCTAATATACGTCTCTCATGCCCTGCAAGTGTTATTTTTCTCTCAGACTTCAGTGTTCTCTTTCCTTTCAGTTCCAGTTTAGAGAGGAGGGCTTTGTGTGTCTGCCCTTGTTAATGCTAGGGGACACCATCCCCACAGATCTTAGTCTTGGCTTGATTGTGTTATTGACTTACACACATACACACACAGTGGCGTGCATAGGGGGGGCGGGGTGGCGGGCTTTTGGGTGGGTGGGGGCTTGGGGGGGGTATGCGGGGGCTCAAGCCCCTGCCCCTTTTGTCTCAAAATGTATTGTGCCCTTTTCTGATAATTGTAAATAATAATTATTATTATTATAAATATTATAATAAATAACATACTTACACACCCTTGCCACTAACAATAATAATACAAACAAATATTATATAAAAAAAAAATTGGCGGAGAAGTGGTAGGCGGAGTTTCCTTTGCAGCGCCTCATAGGCCTACGCATTTAACGGTTCTGGTACCCACTACGCAGCAGTTCGCACGAGTCTCTTCAAACGAGCAGCAGGTAACGTTCAAGCTAATACGGAAAATTACATTTATCCTACCATCACCATGCTACTCTAAAAGATGCTGGCTTGCTGCAGCATGCGAGTTATTCTTAACTACAATAAAAGTATAACTCGATTTCAGACGCAATTCTGAGTGACAATGTCATTCGTTTTTATCCAAGGAATAAAAGTGCAAGGGGAAATACATCTTACAGTTAGTTAAATTAAATCTTAAATCCATGTCCAACTCTAAATTGTAAGGAACTTATATTTTTGATTTCATAGGCAATTCTTAGACTATGGGCACTTTCATGTCCTTTGATCATATTTTATAAAAAAAACATTTCATTTTGAAAAATTCACACTTTCATAGTTAACTTTACAATGAAAGTACTTTAGGAACTTTTTACCGGTAGTCTACGATGATTTTTTCACCTTTTTAAACATCATTATAGATGCAAATATTGCTGTTTTGTGCTTGTCCCACACCCAGACTTCTGATCTTCAATAATGAAAAAGAAGTGTAAAAAAATTATTTATCTTTTTTTTTTAAATATGAATGTATACAGTATCAGTAAAATAATCAAAACATAATTGTGGTATTTAAGGTCAGACAACTATTAATGTGATTTTATATACAAAATATAGTTGTCCCACAGTATTGCCGTCATTTCCACCACAACGCTGTAATGTCCCTTTTAAAAGGCTTTTTTGAAAGATTGTTTGGGTAGTTTCTATGGAGATGAACAATGACATCACAGCACATGTCTGACATGGTTCTTCACCAACTTGGAGAAGAAAACTCAAGGTAAATATTGCTTGAAATGAAAATCTTTTTATTGTATGTCATTTCCAAACATGGCGTAACATCAATTGAGTTTTTAAATAAATCGATTTTTTAACATACATGGATGTATTTTGCATGCATGCAATGCTAGCTACCAATTCATAGCTAATCTGTAATACTAGCTTAGATTTTTTTTTACAAAATACTGCAGGATTATCATTTTCACCACCGTCATTTCCAACACATTCCTTCTTGGGTGGAAATGACAAAGGTGAGGTGGAAATGACATTTATGCTTACAAGGTGCAATTCAACGATTGTGTGGCTACATATGTATATTTTATTTATTGAAATATACAATGCTAATGTATTTATTCAAATATATATTTGTTGAAATGCCTTTTCATCCATTTTTAAGATGCTGCGGAAGTCAACTGCAGAAAGGTCTCAGTCATATACCAAAACAGAACCAAACAAACTAATGACTAATGAGATTAATGATTTGTTAAATGGAATTGTCTGTTTCAGAAAGTTTCAAATAAATGTCTTCGGTTTTTCTACATGGACGTCCATTCATTGTCATTTCCACAACACCCAGTCATTTCCGCCCCCTCATAACTTTTTAAAAAATATTTACAAAATTCTAATCACTCATTAAAAATGTCTGCATAGTTCATGGGATAATGGTCCACTTAATGTAATAACACAAGTAGTTATTTTTCTTAAATGTATCTAACCTATCCAATGTTATATTTCAGGTTGTGGTGGATGTGAGCTTTGTGTTTGGGCCTCATAACAATTAATTTACTTAATCCACAAATCTATGGCAATTGCAATATAGGTATAAATTGGTAATACTATGTGTGAAAGTGGTCTTACACTGTTAAGAAATGATCTATATCATAATGTTTTAAAATAATAATCAAATATTTACATGTGATGGAAATGACATTTGTTCAGTGCGGATCGGAAAATATGTCAAAAAACACCAATTTGTCGTATAATGTAAGTGCGTTCTCTTATGGATACTAAGTTATACTTAACTGTTAGACTGTGACAATTTTGATTTGAGCACTTTTTCCCCCCTCAAGTTTACAAGGCCAAAAGTTCCCGTAGTTGAAGAACCACCCAGTAACGCTTTACAGTAAGGTTCATTTGTTCATTACTCATGTATGAACTAACATGAACTAACGAGCAACACATTTGTTACTGTAGGCTATATCTTAGTTAATACTACAACTGTTAATTGTTGATTCATGTTATGTCACAGTCAGTGCATTAACTAATGAGAACAAATACAACTTCTGATTTTAATGTTTTAGTAAATGCTGAAATTAATATTAACTAAGATTAATAAATGCTGTAGAAGTGCAGTTCATTATTAGCTAATTTTAACCAATGAAACCTTATTGCAAAGTGTTACTGATTCATGATAGCTAACACTGTCTTTCATACATATAATACATACATTAAATTTACAACATCAACAAAACTGAAAATGAATTTTCCATAATTACCTTCTTGATTCTCACTGTTTTGTTTGGTAAAGTAAATAATATTTAGTAATATTATCATAATTTCCCTGTTTTCATTTGATGGGTTATGCATTCTAATAATTGTATCAACATATTTTCTTAGAATGCCAAGGAAAGAAAGAATAAAAACAAAAAAAATCAAGAAGTATTTTTTTTTTTGTGCCCTTTTTGGTCCCTCCGCCCCTGCCCCTGAGGAGGTCTGTGCAGGCCACTGCAGACACACATATAAACAAACCCACACACCTCTACTGGCTGGGGGCTGGTTGGCATACTCTTAATGTATGTCCGTCATTTATGAGACAGCGCTTCCTTTTTTTTGCAATCAACGGACATTTCTGGCTTTCCATGTTTTCACTGTTATACAGCAGGGGTCGCTATGACACATCTTATGAAAGAGTACTGAATCTCCTGATCAAAATACATGGAAGAAGAAGCAGAAACAAGCGATTGCATATGTAAGCAGATGCATATCTAAAAAAATGCGACCATCAACAGTAAACAGCATATAAATCAAAACTGCCCAAATTACAGAATCAAATGTCGACCTGGGAAGAGCTAAACCACTGTGAAGCTTTGGTGATGATGGACTCAATCTACTCCATACTTGAATATATATATATATTTTAAAAAAAAGTCTAGACAGCCAACAGCTCTACAACTATACAATATATAATACAACAAAATAATATGCCAATGACTTAATGAAAATGTAAACATTTTGAAAGATTATTAAGTATTGGGTTTACCTTATATCATCAGCACAGTATAAAAAACAATAGAAGTCAATGGAACCAATTTGAAAAGCAAGTGTGTTAGTTTCATTGAGAGAGCGAGAAAGAGTTACTGTATCTATCTGACAAACAAGGCCAGCTAAGTGCCAGTCACTTTTATAATTGCACAGTAAGGTTTGTGAAATGTGGGAGTGTGTATATAAAGCTGTATGTGAGTTTGTTTGTCTCACCCAGGGTGGATAAATAATTGTTTAACACTTAATCCAGATATTCACTCTAAGCACCAAGCTGTCAATTTAATCCAGGGCCACCTGCATGGAAAAACATACATATGCATACACATAAGGACTAATACAAACCCTCAAAGCATGAGTAAATATGCAAGTACACACACAAATATCTTCAAAAGGCAAGGATAAGACGTGGAAGGCTTTTGCATTTGTGTCACTGCTTGTCTTTTCTCTGGCTCACTCTTGCGTTCTCTCTCAGTATCTTGACTCACATTCCGAGCTTTTTCCAGTGACAGTACTGTAGGTCAGTTTTGAGGCAGCTGGGAAATGCAATATAGACACGAGGCAGAGTGTATTAGAAAGTTACAGAACCTCATTTCCCACAGAGCTTTGTGTGAATGTTTTAGATGAAATGCTCCAAGAACTTATTAAGATTAGGTGCATGTGTTAGTGAAGGTGTGTGTGCGCTTGCAGGTTTTCTTTTCTTTTTGATTGTCTCTGAATTGGGATATATTGGATTGTTCCAGTGATTGCACAAAGAGGTTATTTGGAGATGAGGTTTAATAACTTTATTAAGATCTTCATGCAAATATGAGGATAGATAATAATTTATTATATATATATATATATATATATATATATATATATATATATATATATATATATATATATATATATATATATATATATATATATAAAAGTGTCATTATCAATCATTTGTGTTCTTTTATTCAGCCTCTCCTCATATCTAAAAAACAGGGAAATAAATGCCTAGTAGAAATTCTGAAGCCACAAATCAATTTAGGGAGACAGGGCTAGTTGTCAAATGAGCTATAAGGTTTTGAGTCTAGATAGATAGATAGATAGATAGATAGATAGATAGATAGATAGATAGATAGATAGATAGATAGATAGATAGATAGATAGATCGATCGATCGATCGATAGATCTGTCACATGATTTTTTTTTTATGACTAAGATACTGGATTTATATTTTTGGGTTTACTTTTGTGTTGAGTCCAAATCTGCTAAGGGGTAATTAAATGTAACAAATAATGTACATCGTTTGTAGATCTAATGTATAATATTTTATTAGAACATTAAACAACTTTTTTTAAACTTTGATAATTGCCATAATATTTTAAACAAAATGGAAAAATATTCATATATTCACATTCAACTATAGTTGATAAAATTCACCTGTCAGGTTATAATATATTACATTAGGATATGAGGGTCAAAATGAACAACATGGACTCATCTCAAGATTACTCATTTAACAGTTGTAACGGGGGGAATGATGACAGAAGATGCAAGTGCAGAAAACCAGATTTATTGAACACAGAATGAAGGTGGTGAGAAAACACAGTCCAGAGCACAATGGTAGCGCAGGGGCAGATGAGCAACCCGACAGTCCGTGATGCGATGACACCCGATGATCCGTGAAGTGAAGAGAGCCACCTGATAATCCGTGAAGTGAAGAGAGCCACCCGAATCCGTGAAGTGAAGAGATGAGACAGAATCCTCCGAATGACGGCAGGCAGACAGGAACTCAACACGACGGCAGGCAGACAGTAAACTCAACACGACTCCAAAACAGGAACGGGAACACCAGACGAAGAACAAACAGCACAGGATACATCCAACAACGATCTGACAAACACAAGACGAAAGACCAGGGTATAAATAGAGATCGCTGATCAGGATCAGCTGGCGCTGATGACAATCAGTGGCTGATCAGCGACCACGCCCCTACTAACGAGCAGCACAAACACAGCGCGAGAAAGAGTCAGTGAATCAATGAACCGTGACATTACCCCTCCCCCTAGGAGCGCCTCCTGGCGCTTCCAGGAGGACCTACCTGTTGATTGTAATCATCAATAAGGGATTGATCCAGAATGTCCCTGGCAGGTACCCAACTTCTCTCCTCCGGACCGTAACCTTCCCAGTCCACCAGATACTGGTATCCGCGTCCCCTCCGTCTCGAGTCCAGAATACGATTGACCGAATATGTAGGTTCCCCATCTACGAGTCGCGGCGGTGGGGGAACCGGGACCGGCGGATTAAGATGAGAACGAAAAACAGGCTTTAATTTGGAAACATGAAAGGCGGGGTGAATTCTCCTGTACGCAGGAGGAAGTTTAAGGCGGACTGTCACCGGACTAATGATCTTGGTGACAGTAAATGGGCCAATGAATTTGGGAGCTAGTTTATTAGACACGGAGCGGAGCGGAATGTTCTTGGTAGAAAGCCACACTTTTTGACCTACGACGTATACGGGAGGCCTAGACCGGTGGCGATCGGCTTTAGCCTTGGTGCATGCCCCCACCTGGAGCAGAGTCTCACGGGCTCTGGTCCATGTGCGGTGGCACCTCTGGACGAAGGCGTGAGCGGAGGGGACCGTGACTTCGGATTCCAGGCTAGAAAAAACTGGTGGCTGGTACCCTAAGCTACACTCAAACGGAGATAGGCCCGTAGATGACACTGGTAACGAGTTGTGTGCGTACTCTACCACTGAGAGTTGCTGACTCCAGGAGGAAGGATTCTTAGACACCAAACATCGCAACACTCTTTCCAAATCTTGGTTGGCTCTCTCGGTTTGCCCATTACTTTGGGGATGGTAACCCGAAGATAGACTGACAGTCGCTCCCAGTAACCTACAAAACTCCTGCCAAAATTTGGGACAAAACATTGGGAACCCCTGTCAGAGACCACGTCAGTCGGGAGGCCATGTAGACGAAAAACGTGATCTAAGACAGCCACCGCTGTCTCCTTGGCAGAAGGTAATTTGGGCAAGGGGATAAAATGAGCCGCCTTCGAGAACCAGTCCACTACGGTCAAAACGACCGTTTTGCCCTGGGAGGGTGGGAGGGCGGTGATAAAATCTAGCGCTATATGGGACCAGGGTCTCGAAGGGACAGACAGCGGTTGGAGTAACCCATCTGGGGGTCGATTAGAAGTCTTAACAGTGGCACAAACCGAGCAAGCCAAAACAAAACTCCGAATGTCGCGAGCCATTAATGGCCACCAGAACCGTTACTTGACCAAAAAACTGGTGCGGTTTACCCCTGGATGACATGCTATGCTGGAACAGTGACCCCATCGAATAACGTCGGACCGAACCCCCTCTGGCACAAACAATCGACTCGGTGGGCAACCGGGCGGAGGCATTACCCCTTCTAAGGCAGTCCTGACCTTCGATTCGACCTCCCATGTGAGTGTGGAGATAAATAGTGTCTCAGGTAAAATGCACTCGGGAGTAACCGGGCGTTCGGATTGGTCAAAAATACGAGATAAAGAATCGGGTTTGATGTTTTTAGACCCCGGGCGGTACGAGAGTGAAAAATCAAAACGACCGAAAAAAAGTGCCCAACGAGTCTGCCTGGAGTTGAGTCTTTTAGCAGATCTAATATATTCCAGGTTCTTATGATCAGTCCAAATGATAAAAGGTACCCCCGACCCTTCTAACCAATGACGCCACTCCTCCAGCGCTAACTTGACTGCCAACAACTCTCTGTTACCAATGTCATAGTTACGTTCAGCAGGCGATAAACGATGGGACAAAAACGCGCAAGGGTGCATCTTGTCAGCCCAGTACAGAGTCAGCCTTGCTTAAAGTTACAAATGATCTATTGTTGTCTACTGATTCAGGGTCATCTGTCATTCTGTTACTGCTAGATCTGAGTGCAGCTTTTGACACGATTGACCATGACATCCTCTTGAAACGACTTCAATATACAGTAGGGGTTCAAGGCACGGCATTACAATGGTTCAACTCTTATTTAAAGGGTAGGACGTTTTCAGTAAATATCGGGTCGTTTACCTCACCTACTGCACCCGTCACTTATGGTGTTCCCCAGGGTTCTATTCTTGGCCCTTTGTTGTTTTCACTCTACATGCTTCCCCTGGGCTCCATTCTCCAGAAACATGGCATAAACTATCACTGCTACGCCGATGACCTACAACTTTACCTTCCAATCAAACTTGAAAATGATTTCTCTATACAACTCCTTTTATCATGTCTTGATGAAGTGAAAATTTGGATGGCGAACAATTTCCTGCAACTAAACACTGACAAAACTGAGGTGCTTCTGCTAGGCCCCACTGCACTCAATACTACTCTGACAAGTAGGTTAGGCTCCCTCAGTGATAGCTTACAACCCTATGTAAAAAATCTAGGGGTCTATTTTGACCCTTCACTACAATTCGACAAACAGGTGAACACGGTTGTAAAGAGTAGCTTCTTCCACCTCAGATCTGTTGCGAAGGTAAAACATTTTCTTTCTCAAAAAGATCTTGAAATTGTCATCCATGCACTAATCTCTTCTAGACTGGACTATTGTAATTCTCTATATGTCGGTCTTCCACAAAGCACTCTATCTCGGCTTCAGATGGTCCAAAATGCGGCAGCCAGACTGCTGACAGGAACAAAAAAACGGGAGCATATTACTCCTGTTCTTGTTTCATTGCACTGGCTCCCTGTCAAGTTTAGAGTTGATTTTAAGGTCCTTCTTTTTGTATATAAGGCTCTCCAAAAATCAACCCCGGATTATCTCTATGAACTTATCCAGCCACATACAACCTCTAGGTCATTAAGATCCTGTAACCAGCTTCTTTTATCAGTTCCTCGTTCACGTTGCAAATCAAAAGGCGACAGAGCTTTCGCGGTTGCTGCACCTAAACTTTGGAACAGCTTACCCTTTAATATCAGGGCCTCTCCATCGCTCAATGCTTTTAAATCTAGCCTAAAGACTCATTTTTATACTCTTGCATTTGAGTGACGCTGTGTATGGTACACTGTGTAAATGTACGTAGAAATGTTCTTTTATTCGTTTATTATTATTAATAGTTTTCTTTATTAATTTTTAATTTTTATTTTTGACCGTCTGTAAAGCACTTTGGATCAACTAATGTTGTGTTTATGTTGTGCTCTATAAATAAATTGACTTGACTTGACTTGACTTGTCATCTGTGGAAGAGCGCTGGGAAAGAACTGCACCTACCCCCACCTCTGATGCGTCGACCTCCACCACAAACTGACGTGATGAATCAGGGGCAATCAAGATGGGAGCTGAACTGAAGCGGCTCTTGAGTTTAGCGAATACGGCCTCGGCTGTATCGGACCACCTGAACGTCGTTCTGGGGGAGGTCAAGGCAGTCAGAGGAGCGGCTAGTTGGCTGAAATTGCGAATAAAACGCCGATAGAAATTGGCGAACCCCAGAAACCTCTGTAGGGCCTTACGGGAATCTGGGCTTGGCCAATCCATCACAGCCTTAACCTTGTCAGGATCCATGCGCACTCCCTCAGACGAGATGATGTAACCTAAGAAAGGAACAGACTGTGCATGAAAAGCGCATTTCTCCGCCTTGACAAAAAGCCCATTCTCTAGCAACCTCTGAAGCACTCGTCTGACGTGCTGAACGTGTTCCTGGAGAGAAGAAGAAAAAATCAATATGTCATCCAGGTAGACATATATGAACTGGTCTACCATATCTCTCAGCACGTCATTGACGAGTGCCTGGAAAACCGCTGGGGAGTTGGACAGCCCGAACGGCATGACCAAGTATTCAAAATGGCCCCTAGGGGTGTTAAAAGCGGTTTTCCATTCATCCCCCTTCCTAATGCGAACCAAATGATATGCGTTACGTAAGTCCAATTTTGTGAAGATGGAGGCTCCCTGCAACCGCTCGAAGGCTGAAGACATCAACGGCAAAGGATAAGTATTCTTTACCGTGATGTTGTTCAACCCTCGGTAATCAATACACGGTCGCAGAGACCCGTCCTTCTTACCAACAAAAAAGAACCCCGCCCCCGCCGGAGAAGAGGAAGGACGAATGAATTCGGAAGCTAGAGAATCAGAAATGTATTTCTCCATGGCCTCCCTTTCTGGGACAGAAAGCGAGTATAACTTGCCCTTAGGCGGAGACGTACCTGGTATAAGATCTATAGCACAGTCATAGGGACGATGCGGAGGAAGAGAAGCAGCCCGAGACTTACTGAACACTCCCCTCAGGTCGAGATACTCCGCGGGCAATTAGACAGATTCACCGACTCCTCCTGCAAGACAGAACTGGACACCGAAGAACAAGCAGACATTAAACAAGACGCATAACATTGGGTGCTCCAAGCAGACACAGAGTTATGGCCCCAGTCAACCCTGGGATTGTGCTGGGTGAGCCAGGGATGACCGAGGACCACTGGAGTGTGAGGACAGTCCAGGAGTAGAAATGAAAGTTTCTCTACGTGGTTGCCTGAGGTTATGAGTGTCAGATGATCAGTGGTGAGTGTTATGACTGGAAGTTCTTGTCCATTGAGTGCGTTGACAGAGATGGGATTCGTGAGTGGTGTGATGGGAATTTGCAGCTTACGTGCTAACGACAAATCCATGAAATTCCCCTCGGCCCCAGAATCCAGAAGTGCTTGACAGTTGTAGAATCGGGTTGCCCATTGCAGTCTCACCGGGAGGAAAGTAGAGGAGGTCTTGCTGGTGGAGATCCCGCCCGACAGTAGCCTCCTGCTTACTGCCGGGCCCGATCTTTTACGGGGCAGGTGTTAATGAAGTGACCGGTACCTCCGCAGTAAAGGCATAACCCCCGGGATCTCCGTCTTTCCTTCTCCTCCCGGGAGAGCCGAGCTCTACCCACCTGCATGGGCTGGTGATCGAAGGTGGGGCTGACCGTATCCCCGCCACTGGCTCGAGAGGGTCCGAAGGTCTCCGGAGTCAGGGTCCTGCGGGAATGCTGTTCCACCCGCTGTAAGCGGGCATCCACCCGCAGGGCCAGCTCGATCAGTCCGTTGAGATCCTTCGGGAGGTCCAGGGCGTAGATCTCCTTCTGAATACGGTCAGCCAGCCCATGCAGGAACATGTCCCACTGCGCTTCCTCGTTCCAGTGACACTCTACGGCGAGGGTACGGAACTCGATCGAGTAGTCGGCGACTGATTGGTTCTCCTGGCGAAGATCAGCTAAACGGCGTGCAGCCTCTCTTCCAGCCACCGCCCGATCAAACACCCTCTTCATCTCAGCCGAGAGTGTTTGGAACGAGGAACAGCATGGATTGTTATTCTCCCACACCGCCGTTCCCCACAGGGCTGCCCGTCCGGACAGCAGGGTGAGTACCAGAGCCACTTTGGTTTCCTCAGTGGCAAACGTCTGGGGCTGCAGGGCAAAAAACATGGAACACTTCGTTAGGAATGCCCTGCAAAACTGTGGCTCACCATTATACCTCTCAGGGGCAGGTAATCGAGGCTCCGGTGGATGGTTGGTAGGAGAGGGCGTGGGGAGAGTCGGCGGTGTGGGTGGCGCAGTGGGAGTCACTAGTTGTTGGAAGCGCTGGGTGAGCTCGGTCACCTGCGCTACCAAGGCTTGCACGGCCCGACCAGTCAGGGCTAGATTTTCTTCCTGCTGGTCCATCCTTGTGGCGTTCCTAGAAAGGAATTCGCTGAGCTCCGGGGTTCTCGCTGCATCCATGGTGTGTCAGATCGTTCTGTAACGGGGGGAATGATGACAGAAGATGCAAGTGCAGAAAAACAGATTTATTGAACACAGAATGAAGGTGGTGAGAAAACACAGTCCAGAGCACAATGGTAGCGCAGGGGCAGATGAGCAACCCGACAGTCCGTGATGCGATGACACCCGATGATCTGTGAAGTGAAGAGAGCCACCTGATAATCCGTGAAGTGAAGAGAGCCACCCGAATCCGTGAAGTGAAGAGATGAGACAGAATCCTCCGAATGACGGCAGGCAGACAGGAACTCAACACGACGGCAGGCAGACAGTAAACTCAACACGACTCCAAAACAGGAACGGGAACACCAGACGAAGAACAAACAGCACAGAATACATCCAACAACGATCTGACAAACACAAGACGAAAGACCAGGGTATAAATAGAGATCGCTGATCAGGATCAGCTGGCGCTGATGACAATCAGTGGCTGATCAGCGACCACGCCCCTACTAACGAGCAGCACAAACACAGCGCGAGAAAGAGTCAGTGAATCAATGAACCGTGACAACAGTTCATCTATTGCCAAAATTATGAATAAAAGATCAGTCAAGAATAGAAAATTATTGAAACTATTAAAATCACAATGCGTATTAATAATGCGTAGTTATGCATAAAAAATATCCGGCAAGAACCATCACATTTTGAACGATGTTCACTAACCCAGCAAAGTTTTTCAATTGTATTGGCAGTTATTGTCTTTAGCATGCAGTGTGAAGTATTTCACACAGTTCCCTGATCATTCTGATTCTGCTTAAGCAAGTACACATTTATACTCATGTGCGTTTTTATTATGTGTTGAATTATGCACGTTATCGTCTCTGACAGACAGCTTATTGAAGGCCAGCATTTTCTCCCTCTTCTTGGAAAGCAATGGCCTATTTAAATCATCCAGTAGTGTTGGTTTTCCAGGAAATGGGTGTACTCCCTGGACTTCTGCTTACAGTGTATGATACTACAGTGTATTGTGCACGTTATTTTTTGACATGCATTGATTTCGTGAAATTCAAATGATTTGGATTTGAAAACGCATGGATTGTAAGGTAGTAATTATTTATTTCTTAGCCACCAAGTATTCAGTGAAGTGATTGAAGCCCATGAGTGTGCCAATGTTTTTAGTTCTAATATTCCAACCAACAGCCAGCCAAAAGTTTTTGAAAGACGTGATAACGTGCTTGAGGGGTGAATTGTTTGATTTTGGGGTAATTATAAAATGTGCTGGAGCAATTGAAATGCTTTTTTGCGTAATTCATTGTATGTACTTGTTTTATTGAATGCAGCTTTTTTCGTGGCTTAAATCAATTATTTTACTAAAAATTGACATGTTTGGCTTGTCAAAAATGTATGCTGACACAAATTCATTGACTCTAGAAAATCGAAAAAAAATTTCTTTACCAGGAAAGGAGATGCTTTTGTGCACAAAATTGTTTTTATTGTCTCTTATAACCCAAACCGGTTCCAATTTATTTCAATAGTCCTTTTTAGACATTCTACTAACTATAAGTAACTTTGCTACTACATGTCAACTAACTCTCATTACAGTATTAGTAGACTGTAGTAGACTGTCAGTAGACTTTTATGTAACGGTTAGGTGTTAGGGTTCGGGTTCGGGTTAGGAGAATAAGTTGACTTGTAGATGCCAAATTACTTACCGGTATAGTCATTAGAATATCTATTGTTGGAGCATCAAAATAAAGTGTTAGCAGATATTAAGCAGACAGTCTACAAATACTCTGATGACAGTTAGTTGACATGTAGTTGCAAAGTTACTTATAGTTTGTAGAATGTCTAAAGTGGACTATCGAAATAAAGTGTTTCCCCAAAACCTTTTATTTAAACCTTTGAAAATGCAGATCCTGCTGTAAACAAGAGTAAAAAATCACTTAAAACTGTTCCATTATTACTATTTAAGAGATTTTAACATTTTAATCGATTGAGTTCAACTGGGAAAAAATATCAAATAGCCTACAACCAATTAAGATTTATCTTTAATCAAGACTTATTTGAACTGACTTTCTAAAATAACCACTTCGTTAAATATTAACTGGAGTATAAAGTATGAAACTAGCCCTTGTCATTCCTAATCCAAATAAGACATCATTATTTGCA
The DNA here is from genome assembly GCF_051911475.1 of Siphateles boraxobius. Taxonomy (NCBI): domain Eukaryota; kingdom Metazoa; phylum Chordata; class Actinopteri; order Cypriniformes; family Leuciscidae; genus Siphateles; species Siphateles boraxobius. The sequence continues at coordinate 11,796,407 of NW_027509219.1, read as the reverse complement.
CTGCAGCACATTATATACAAGTGTTCACCTCTTGCATTGTGCCTGTTTATATCGTTGTCATGCAGCTCATCGTGTGTTTTTGAACTGATACAGACTCGCTATGTCAGAGCACTGTAGGTTGCATATACGTTCCATGTTTGTTTGTTGGCAAATCTCTGATAAAGTTTTCTGATGAAATTTGATGAAAACCCTTGTTGCAATTTTAAATGAGCTCCTCATTCCAGAGTACTTGAAAATTTACCTTATTTTCATGCTGTGAATATGTGAGCGTTTGGGAATAAGTGAACGTTTTGTAGCTAACTAGGTAGTGGCTCTTGTTTGTTCTCAGCAGTACATGTGAATGTGTACGTTCCTCCAGCTGTGATTTCTTGTGAGAATGCCGGCGTAGCGTCACGGATAGATGAAAGCGCCCGGTGTGCGTATCCTTTAGCCTGCATTGTTCATAAAGGTAGATTTGGGTTTGATGTGCCAGTGTGAAGCCTCGAGCTAATTTCTGTTAGGGGAGAAAAGCACAGAGTGTCGAGCTCGACTGTCAAAGCAATGTTCCCTTCAGCTATAGTCATATTTTCAGTTGTTCCTTCTCTCTCTCCATTACTCTTGCAAATATGTGCCCGGTCTTCACAAACACCTTCCTTCGTCCATCTGACTTAGAATTCTTTCTGAAAACATGACTGCTGGCCCTGTCTTTCATCTGGTTTCTATCCTACAGACTTTCCTTTTGTTGTTGCTATGAGTTTTGTCCTAGAATGTAAATGCTTCTATTAAAAGAGCAAGAACATTAAGTAAAAATGCACTGTAAAAAAAATATTTTTCGAAGTTGTAAATAAAACACAGATTATCTGAGTCTTTCTACTTCAAAATTTGATGTATACTTCAGTGGGTGGCCTAAATGCGATTTCTTTTTGATTGGTAGTATGATTGACTAATGCAAATTCTGAGTGAAAATCATTTCTACACCATTTTTGGTATGGAAGTACATTTTAGACATTTTGCATCAATGCTTTAAAAAAAAAGAAAAACACAAAAATGGTCAAGTCTTGGTGGAGTTGTTTAATGTTTCACACTTGTAGTTCAGTTCTCTTAGTTCTTTCGGTCCGAACCAAAAACATGCTCGGTTACTTACGTGACCTCAGTTCCCTGAGAGTAAGGGAATGAATATTGCGTAGCTATACTCTATGGGAAAACTTCTTTTCTCGAGAATATTGAAGCCTTTATTTTAAAACGCAGTGCAGCTACACAGCCAGCACAACGCAGAGCTGTCTAGCTCGCTTATTGGCTGGACTGCGGGAACTGCACGAACCTATGGCGAAACGGCGAGGAAGCGCGATCCTATCAGGACACTTCCCACCACGCACCAGAATGGGCCTGGCTGCTGACTATATAAGCGGCCCATTTCGCCATAGGAATCAGGTTAAATCGACTGAAGCGACATCACCTGGATGTGCAGCTTAGTAGCACGGCTGGCTACGCAATACTCGTTCCCTTACTCTCAGGGAACCGAGGTTACGTCAGTAACCGAGTACGTTCCCTTTCAAGAACGTTTTCGTATTGCGTAGCTCTGAATGTAGTTGAGAGCACCTTGGGTACATGACCATGTCTTGGTCTGAGGATGACTTTAGAGTCGTTGGGCCCAAACTCGAGACAGGAAGCATTCATAGAGAGCGCTTGTAAGTCGCCCACTCGCTTGACTGATGCTAGGGCTAGCAGGAGTGCGGTCTTGACCGAAAGAGGCTTTAAGTCAGCCGACTGAAGTGGCTCGAACAGGATTCTCTTAAGGGCCCTGAGGACCGTAGATAGGTCCCAGGCAGGTGTAGAGGGAGGTCGAGGCGGGTTAAGCCTCCTGGCTCCTTTGAGGAAGCGCACAACCAAGTCGTTCCTTCCCAAGGACTGGCCGGCCACAGGAGCATGGAAGGCTGCTATGGCCACCATGTATACTTGGAGCGTGGAGGGGGTCTGACCCGTGTCCAGCAGCTCTTGAAGAAAAGTACCAGTGGTACATCACACGAGTAGGGGTCAAGGTTCTGAGCTGCACAACAGCCGGTAAACAATGACCATTTAAGGGCGTAGAGGCATCTCGTTGACGGCGCTCTAGCCTCAGAGATAGTGCTTAGGACTTTTCCAGGAGATTACCGGATACCCGTTGAGGGGCCATACATGAAGGGCCCACAAGTTGGGACACTTATTCTCCTTGATCCGCTTGATGACCTAAGGGAGTATCAAGACCGGAGGGAATGCATAAAGGGGAAGGCTGGGCCATTCGTGGGCCATTGCATCCCTGTTCTCCGAAAAGAATATTGGGCAATGAGAGTTGTCTTCTGAGGTGAATAGGACTACCTCTGCCCTGCCGAAGACATTCCAGATCAGATGAACCATCTGAGTGTGGAGAGACAATTATCCGGGGGGGACATTGTCTCGAGATAGCATGTCTGCATCCCTGGTTCAATATGCCCAGTATATGCGCTGCCTTTAGCGAGCGCAGGTTGGCGTGTGCCCATAAAAGGAGCCGTATGGCCATGGTGTACAGGTTGTATGACCTGAGGCCACCCTGACGATTTATATATGACACCACTGCCATGTTGTCCGTCTGGACCAAGACGGGGTGTACTGCTAGGTATGGGAGGAAGGTTTTCAGGGCTAGGAAAACTGCTCTCATTTCGAGGCAGTTGATATGTAGGTGCTTCTCCGAGCTCGACTAGAGGGTGGAGGTTGGCCTGCCCTCGTACAGAGCCCCCCAACCTAGGTTGGAGGCATCTGTTAAAATGACCTTCCTCCCCGACACTAGACCCATGCTTACACCGGACTGGTACCAGCTGGTGTCTTTCCAAGGAGCCAGGGCTTTGATAAAGCCGTGGTCCACCTTGATGCACAGGTGGCCTGATCGCCACGCATGAGCTGGAACTCGGGGCTTCAGCCAACGCTGAAGGGGGGCGCTTAAGCAGTAGGCCTAACTGGAATACTGACGATGCTGAGGCCATGAGGCCCAGTACCCATTGAAACGTTCTGAGGGATCTGTAAGAGCCTGCCTTGAATGAAGCAGCAAGCTGCTGGTGGAGAGAGCGTGGTCTGGCGTGAGCCAAGCTTTCATCTGAACAGAGTCGATAACTGCTCCCTGGAAGATTATACGTTGGCTGGGAGACCGTACACTCTTGGAAAAGTTGATCCTGGCCCAAGACATTCTAGATAACTGAAGAGCCAGGATCTGTGGGTTTGTAACTCAGCCTCCGATTGGGCCAGAATGAGCCAATCGTCGAGGTAGTTCAAAATGCGCATTCTCAAGGGGGAAAGTGCTACGTCTATGCATTTCTTAAACGTACGAGGTGCCAGGGACAGTGCGAATGGTAGGACTGTGTATTGATAAGTCTGCCCTCAAAGGCAAATCTCAGAATGGCTTGTGATGGGGAGCTATCTGGATATAAAAGTAAGCATCCTTCAGATCCACTGACAAAAACCAATCCCCTGGGCGAATGTGCGTGAGGATTTGTTTGGTTGTTAGCATCCTGAATGGCCATTTCATGAGGGCCTTGTTCAGGTGTCTTAGATCCAGAATGGGCCTGAGGGGTCCTTTTTCGGGACAAGGAAGTAATGGCTGTAAAAGCCTGATTCGCTTAATGACGGGGGAACTGTCTTGACAGTTCCCTTCGCTAGAAGATTTGACACTTCGGTGTGGAGGACGTGAGGCACGTTGCTCCTTAACGATGTCTCGACTGGCTACACAAAAGAGAAACAAAACACAACATAAAATCAGGCCTGTTCCTCTCTCGATCTTCACTGTCGTCGCTCCTCCTTTTATACTTCCGCTCCTCCGTGAGAGATGCAAGACCGGTGCGTCTCACAGGTGTCATTCATTATCACTCACGCCACCGGCCTCGCGCCGTTCTCTCACGTCCCTCGGCCTCGTCCTGCTTGCCACAGTGTTGTGTTTATAATTTTGTTCAGTTTAGATCAATGCTGTGTGCTCATTGTATCTGTGTACATAAACTCATGAAGAGCTTATAAAATGTGTAAAGGAGTCAAAACCGTTGCAAATAAACCAAGATCTGCTGTAAGGAGACACAGTTATGATGTCTGTACTGAACTGTAACTGCAACATAACTCCTATAATGAGAAGTACCAGGTATGATTGAGAATTATGTCTGTTGGGTTGCATCTTGTGATATCACACCCTGTTTTTGAATCGTTTAGATGTCTTTGGTCCATGTTGCGTTCATATTTCAGTTGAACCACACTAGAGTTTGTTTGGAAATGGTCAGAGACTCCCTGGAAATGTGGGTCTCAGCTCGCTTGTTTGGTGCGCACCAGGGTTTTGATGGGAGCGTTCAAACTTATACAATGGAAACGCACTAACAGAGCAATCACACCAGAGTTCATTTTAATCAAACCAAACCTGCCGATTGTTAACAACCCCTAATGAGCTATTTTGCTTATGTGAGCCATGCAAGTTCGAGTCCAGCTCCATCCTCTCCATCATTTCCTGTCCTGTCTTTACTTTACTGATAATAAGAGTGGAAAAAAGGCAAAAATAAAATGACCGGTCATTTGACGTCATAACAGCAATTGCAGTGTTCTGCCATGTGATGTGATGTACTCCATTTAAAACACTCTTAAACAGCATTTTAAGCATTAAGCTTTTTTTAAATAAGTTTAATAATTAATAATATAAACTTTATATTAATTAAGAGACTACATGGAAACACATGAAAGCAGTAGGGTTGTCATTTGATTTTAAGTCCCTCTGTAGTCAATAATTGGTAACACTTTATTTTGATGGTCCCTTGTGAACATTCTGTTAACTATAAGTAACTTTGCAACTACATGTCAACTAACTCTCATTAGAGTATTAGTGGACGATTTGCTTCATATCTGCAAACTCTTTATTGTGATGGTCCTCCAACAGACACTTTACTGACTATAAGTAACTTTGCAACTACGTCAACTTATTCTAACCCTAACCCTACCAGTCTACTGATACTCTACTAATACTCTAATGAGAGTTAGTAGACATGAAGGTGCAATGTTACTTATAGACAACAGAATGTGTTAAAGGGACCATCAAAATAAAGTGAAACCCAATAATTTTATTCCTTAATTGTTTTTCCTGTTATCCCGGTAAAGCTGTTTTGAAACGGTCTGTATTGTAAAAAGCGCTATATAAATAAAGGTGACTTGACTTGACTAAAAAATTAATCTTTGATCACCAAAATTTCCTTGAAAAACTATTTCTTCATGCCTTAAAATAGCTTGAATGTACACCCATGCAAATTGGCCCCGTCTCCACTCACTTACACCAGCTCAGAGATCCACTCGTTGATCCAGTCTTTTTCTCGCTGCAGTTTTAAAACAGAAAATACTCAGCAATGGTGTTGACTTATGAATTGGCACACGGATTGTCTTAAAGCATATTAAAAACACCTCATAGACATTTAACAACATTAAAAGCTTGGTTTTCACCACAGGGTGTCTTTAACAAATGTAAGTATCTTTATGATATGCAAATAAGCTATTCGAATTAACCCTAATTAGTTGCATATCAAAATTTTCTTATAATTTTTATGGTGTAATTTGTAACAATTACCAAACTTACTTAGTTTTAATTTATATGTATGTATTTGACAGAAACATTTATGCAAAGTGACTTCAAGATATACATTTTATCACTTCATTACCTTCGAAACTGAACTCATTACCTTACCATAGCTAACGTTATGCTAAACTGACACAACAGGACTGAATTTGATAGCCTTATTAAAACACTAGCTTTCCTTTATACATTCACATGAATTGTATTGAGTTTGAAACCTTTTGTCTGTCTTTACTCTTTTGCTGCTTCCTACATGACTTGCCATGTGTAGGGCTACTCTCATTCGCTCTATTTATAGTTTGTTATCTATGTCTGTATATGAAAAAGGGGAATAAAAGTAAAGTGCAAGAGGAAAACAACAAACTTCTTCAGAATGAGGGCCAAGCTTTCATCTTGATCAGCCTGAGATACATAAAAGAAATAAAGAGAGTATCTAGGAAATTGAGAGTTTTTTTTTTAACAAGATAGAATGTCACAGTGGAATTGAATGACTCATGTGACACAGAGTAGCTTTACGAAACAACGCGTGAACATTCACACATGAGTCTGACCTTCATGCTGAAGGGATACTTCCATTTCGGTATGTGTCTGTATTTGTACGAAGTGACCCCAACACATATTTAGGCACTCTTAAAATTATGAATTCTATGAATTTTATTTGATACGAAAATATTGAACTAAATGGCATCTGCAAAAAAAAAATTAAATGTATAAAAATAATGTTTCATTTTTTATCTAATGTAATGACATACAGACATTTTTAAGTCTCTTAAATGTTCAAATAAACTTTTTTATCACAATTGCATGACTGTTTTTTTTAGTGTATATATTGTGCTTTTTTGAGTCTGTGCACAAGAAGGTTTTGGAATGAGAACTACCATGACATTAAATCATATGCATATCTTCCCGACACACACACACAAACACACTTTGTAACAGGCATGGCATAACCTCGGCGTCTCCCTCAGAGGTCTTCAGAAAAATAAATGGCCCAGAAGGTTTTTTTTTTATTTAAACCCCTGGGTTGTGATTTATGTCCACGAGTTCAGTGTGCACGATGTGGACCGTGCCCTTTGCAATGGATCATTTCATAGCAATCTTTCACAAATGGCATCACGTTACCATGTTATAGGACTGGCTGAAATAAAAATGTTTTATTATTTTAAGTAAAAGCGTTGGCATCAGACCTTGCTGTATTTGTTCTGTTCTTATAAAACTCTGGTATGCAATGTGAAAGTAAGGTTGTGGATTCCAACCCAACGTAAAAGAGCCAAATCAGAGGGATTTTCATTTCTACCAGAAAGACTCAGGAGAAAAAATGATGTAACAAAAGCTTATATTTATTAACAGCCCAGCAAGTATTAATGACGTTCTTTGGCGTAGGCCCCATCCGTAGCGTGCAATCCGAGGGTTGCGGAATCGTCTTGTGTTACGACTGTAACCCTCGTTCCCTGAGAAGGGAACGAAGCCCCTGCGTCGAGAATCGACACATTGGGGAATACCTTCGGCATGAAGCGTCTGAAGTCAACTATTCAATCTTGATTGGCATAGCGTAATCCCGTCACTCGTGAAATCGCATGTGAAGGCGATGCGGAAGCTATAAAAGGACGCCGGATCATAACAGCATCAGGTTTTGATTGGTCGAAGCAAGTCGTTCTCAGGAGCGCGAAAAGTGTGTCCCTTCTCAGGGAACGAGGGTTACAGTGACCATCCGACACATGCGATGGAGGATGGATACCTGAAGAATCATGATATTGCCTACAGGCACCTCAGTGTCAAGGCAGAAATAAGGTAGAGTGGCTCCCACGTCTTCACATAAGATGGGGCAGCACCACCGCTCTTCCAGGGAGCAGGACGAGCAGGAAGCAGACTCAAATAGATTCTTATATGATGAATACCCAAAGAATCATGATATTGTCTACAGTGGATGAAATATTGTACCACCGGCCTGGGAAAGGAGATCTCTCCTAATAGGGACATGCCAGGGAGGACTCTCCAAGAGACTAATAAGGTCCGAGAAACAAATTCGGGCCGGCCAGTACAGGGCTACCAAGAGTAAGCTCACACCGTACCTCCTGACCCTTTATAGAACTCCAGGGAGCAGAGCGATCGGGGAAAAGTGTACAAATATGACCTTGGCCACATCTGTACTATGGCATCCAGGCCCAAAGGAGCTGGATGTCAGAGAGAGTACCAGAGCGGGCAGTGAGTGTTCTCACGGGAGGCGAACAGGTCAACCTCCGCCTGGCCAAACTCTCTCCATATGAGCTCAACTACTTCAGGGTGGAGCCACCAGCCCTTGCCTAGACAGGATATCTGCTCCCACATTATCAACCCCAGGAATATAAATGGATCTAACAGAGAGACATTTATCCTGGGACCACAGAAGGATCTGATGTGCCAGTCTAGAGAAAGGGCTTGATTTCAGACCTTGTTGATATAAGAGACCACCGACATAATGTCTTTCCTAACAAGAACATGATGGCCTCTGAGGTCTGCAAGGAAGTGCTTCAGGGCAAAGAATACGGCCAACATCTCCAAGCATATAATGCCATGAGAGATAATGGTCCTTCCAAGCACCTCGGGTGTAAGGTTGTGGACACGAGAGGCAACCTTCTCAAAATATAAGGAGCTGGCGGCATTCCCATGAGGCTGCCCCCTGGCAGCAACCCCATGAGACCTGGACTGACAACTGGGGATAGCTGATTGTCGCTCTGCCTCCTGAAGCCTCTCGACAACGGTTCTTGCCGCGTCGCCAAAGAGGCCAGAAGGCGAAAGGGGGGCATCGAGAAGGAAAGCCCTGTCCTTCTCCCCGATCCCCAAGCGATTTAGCCACAAATGTCTCTCTGAGATGACTAGTGCTGCCATAGAATGGCCAATGGCACGGGCCGCCTCTTTAATGATACGGAGAGATAAGTCAGCCACTCTACGAAATTCAGTAACACCGTCGAGTGAGACCTCCCAGTTATCATCCACCTCTTTGAGGAGGTCAGCCTGGTATGCCAGTAATAGTGTAGGCATGCACCGGCTTGACCCACCGCCATATATGTTTTCCCTAACAAATTTGATGAACGAGATTGGGAGGGAAGTGTCTGAGCTATCAGGGGTGACGCAATGTCAGGGAGAAATATTTCACAAAATATTCCTCTACCCGAGGCATCACCTCATAACCATTCTCATTAGATTCCTTAATGGATGAGTAAATATATACATGGGGGAAAATAATTGAGATGAACATGGATTTTTCCCACGATCTCGATACCTCAGTATGGAGATCAGTGAGAAAGGGAAGGCTCTGACACGAAGACTGTGACTGGGTCTGCAGGAAGCGCTCATTCATTTTAATTTTCTTAGTCGCTTCCTGCTTATTAAATGGCCATTCAACATTTAATTTAGCCACTGCCCTGGTTACAACCTCCAGCAACTCCTCAATAACGGGAATATGGCAAACCTGTGTTGAGAATATCTAACTCCTCGGAGCCAGATAAATCAAACACCGGGTCTTTAACACGGTTGAAAGAAGCCGCAGATCGGGCTTCAGAACCGTGCGCGAGACCAGTGGAGCTGGTAAATAAACACAGAGAAAGGGTCGCAACCGTCTCAGTATTATATGCCAGCCTCTCGTGCGATGCATATGCCAGCCTCACATGCATACAAGCGGCGTGCTGCCACGACAGCCGCGAGACCTGATGCACTGGAAACGCGAGCCTGATCTATTTAATTGAACAGGCTCAAACGGGAGCGGATCTCTTTCATAAAAAAAACAGTTTGCACAGACAACGCCCTCGAGAGCTGCCTGTGCAGCTCCGCTCCCAGACAAACTACACAGAGTGAGTGTTTGTCACCCTCGCTTAAATAACACGGGCAAGGGGACGCACACTGACTGAATAGTTTCTTCTTATTGTTTGCCATAATATATATATATATATATATATATATATATATATATATATATATATATTCATAGTGACAGACAACACTAAATAAGACAAACAGGTTGACACAGAACGCTTGCTGAAGACCAGAAGCTGATGCTGTTATGATCCGGCATCCTTTTATAGCTTCCGCATCGCCGTCACATGCGACGTCATTAGTGACGTGATTACGCTACGCCAATCAAGATTGAATATTTGACTTCAGACGCTTCATGCCGAAGGCATTCCCCAATGTGTCGACCTGCCTGAAGACGAAGGCAGGGCCGCAGCCGACCCCCCGGTAGGTATGGGAAGAGACCATCCTGGTGGTGGTGGGGAGGATGGAGGTAATTGTTTTGCATCAGCATCTGCGAACTCAGACATGCTAAGTACCGATCTTTTATACTGCAAGTATTAGAACATGATTGGTAGGATGTGAAGGAAATAAGTAACGTAACGATTGAGTCTTCCTGGCAGAACTTACGCTAAAACTTTCATATCTGTCACTGATTTGCTTCACATACTTTTTGAAATCTGTAATAAACAATATTTTCTTTCTCTTCCTTAAGCTGTAAACTCTTACAGGATTTTTTTTTATCATACAAAAGATTTCAATGATACTGACACAGACAAATGATGAGACCAAACGCAGATGCAGAGAGAGATTGTGGGAAGCTGTGTCTAACTCAAGAATCTCTAAACAACATAAAACAATAATCACTCTATTCTCATTAGAGGCAACCTCTGCTTTCTCACTGCCTCACCTCAGTGTATTGACTCAGTTGTCACTCATTCGCTCTCGGATCCTGAGGGCTTGGTGCTAATTTCAGCTGCTTCAGAAAGTGGTGCACGAAAAGATTGTCACATATGGGGAACTTTCATTTTAAAACCTCTTGGCCTTTTGTCTTGATCACAAAATGTACTTCAACATGCTTCTTTTGTCTAATGACCTACACTCTTAGAAAAAAAACCTTCTATATAGGCTTCATATATAGAACCTTTTAGGGGGTCCCATCATGGAATCATATTATAAATTTAGTTTTAATTAACTAATTTTATGTATTAAACAGCTCATAAGCACTATCACTTATCACTAGAAAATAAATTAAATAACCCGTTAAACATGAATGTATTATGCAATCATTTAAGACAATTCTCTTTATAGAACATTTTTTGGCAAAAGGGTTATTTAAAATTCAGGCAAGACCCCTAGGATTCTATATTGAACACCATTGATCCTGTTTTTTTCATAGAGTGTATGATGCCTTGACTCTATTTTCTTTGCTTTTATCTTCTGACTGTTTTATCCTTAGTGGATTTGGTATTTAAACACTTAAATTTCTCAGAGACTTTAAAGTTTTCACCATCAGGCTTAACGCAAGCAGCATCAGAACCTTAATATACAATTTTGTTTCAAAGATTTGAGCATATTTGTTTAGAAGATGTGTTCATGCAAGGGTGGAGAGATTGCATTTATTTTATGCCTGTGCCAGCTACAAGATGGAGTAAAATTGTATTTAAAGCAGTGGTTCTCAAACTTTTTGACTTGAATGCCCCCCATATTCCATTACGATAAGGCCCCTCCTATGACACAGCTTATTGTTTTTAAAATGTTTTATTAACAGAAAGGATTGTAAATATTATTAAAATAACTGACCACAATTGACGTGCTAAAAAGGGCTTATATGTCCTTTAAACGAACATGTCAAATTTGCAATCAAAAACATCTTGGTTACGTATGTAACCCTCGTTGCCTGAATAGGGAACGGAGACGTTCCGTTGTGACAACAATGGAAGTGGAATACAGTGGATTCAGTGGAAGTGGCAGGAAGACGGAACGTCTCCGTCCCCTACTCAGGGAACGAGGGTTACATACGTAACCGAGACATTCCCTTTCGTTGTCACTACGAGTTCACTATGGGGTGGGGGGTTGGGGACTTACTGAATACACATATGACCCAGAGGAGGATGCATATTGAGAACAGTGGGGTGTCTAGCCCGCAGGGTGGAACATTTCAACCCCAGGGGTGGCAAGGTGGCTTGCCAAGGGAAAGACACATGCTCAGAGACGCTTAAAGTGTAACACATGTGGGGGTTGTCCAGAGGCGGGACCATGCACACGGAGGCACCTAGCCAACGCGGAGGCAATAGACACTGGCGTCGACGTCAGCAGTGCTGGAGGAACTCAGGGCTTGTCGTGGAAGCTCACCTGAGGAAATATCGCACGTATCCAGTCCGCTGAGTGGAACGGCGAGCAAGCAAAGACGCCTGAGCGGGTCCTAGTACTGGCTGGTTGAAGCGAGTACACGAGAGGACACAGGCTCCACTCGGAGATTGTAGAATCTTACGAATGTGTAGGGTGTCGCCCAGCCTACAGCTCTGCAGATGTCTGTTAGCGAGGCCTCATGCGCTAGAGCCCAAGAGGAAGCCACACTCCGGTGGAGTGGGCTGTCACACCAAGGGGGCATGGTCGACCTAGCTGCTGGTAAGCCAAGCAATGGCGTCCACGTCCCGTGAGAAAATCTATGCTTGGAGAAGCCTTTCCCCTCAGCTTCCCACCATAACAGACAAAGAGCTGGTCTGAGGTCCTGAAACACTTTGTTCTGTCTACATAGGCAGGAGCGCGTACTGAACAGAGCAGTGCCAAGGCTGGGTCTGCCTCCTCCAAGGGCAGAGCTTGCAGGTTCACCACCTGGTTGGGAACCTTTGGCACATATTCAGGCCGGGGTCTCAGAAACCCGTGAGAGTAAGCCGGCCCGAATTCCAGGCACGCTTCATCAATGCTCAACTTGCCACAGGAGCTGCTGATTCAGTTCTACTCAGCGTTCATTGAGTCTTTCTTATGCACTTCCATCACTGTCTGGTTTGGTTCAGCTAGCAAATCAGACATCAGGAGACTACAACGGACAGTCTGGACTGCGGAGAGGAATATTGGTGCCCCCCTGCCATCCCTCCAGGACCTGTACTCTTCCAGGGTGAGAAAGAGAACAGGTAAAATCATCACAGACTCCACTCACCCTGGACACCACCTGTTTGAACTGTTACCGTCAAGACGGCGACTCAGATCACTGGCCACAAGAACATCTCGGCACAAGAACAGTTTCTTCCCACAGGCCATTTCCCTTCTGAACAGTTAACACTCCTCCCAAGGCATATGCCTTAAGTGCAATACTCCCACTGTTTAGTGCAATACCCTACAACTCAGGTGATACTTATATGTAGATTTATTTATTTATAATATTCAAAACACTAAAAATATGTTCATAATCTGTAAATCTGAAAATGTCTATTCTGACTAAACCCAACTGTGATACTTTTATTCTCATATATTTATATTTTTATTTTTTATACCTATAATTTGTAGTAATATGTTTCTTTTTGTATTTGTATTTGTATATGTCCACTGGAAGCCTCAGTACCAAAACAAATTCCTTGTGTGTGCAAGCACACTTGGCAATAAAGCTCTTTCTGATTCTGATTCTGATTCTGATCGACGTAAATGCGAGCAGGTCCCCTACCCTCTTGATGCAGGCCAATGCAACCAGGAGTGCTGTCTTAATTGACAGGATCTTAAGCTCCACTGATTGCAGAGGCTCAAAGGGAGCACTCTGCAGGGCAGATAGAACCACTGAGAGGTCCCAAGAGGGAACGAGATGAGGGCATGGATGATTCAGACTCCGCGCTCCTCTCAGGAACCTGACGACCAGGTCGTGCTTTCCCACGGACTTACCATCAACTGTGTTGTGATGTACGTCGATAGCGGCAACATACACTTTCAGGGTGGAGTGAGACAGCCCTCGCTTCAACCCGTCTTTCAGGAAGGAAAGCACGACACTGATCGGGCATATCCTGGGGTCTTCTCGGTGAGAAGAGCACCAGTTGACGAAGAGGTTCCATTTCAACACATAGTCATGTCTCCTGGACGATGCTCTAGCGGAAGTGATGCATCGTCCCGTCCAGGAGCCACATGTGGAGGTTCCAAAAATCGGGATGAGGGAGTCATAGGGTGACCCGTCCCTGAGAAAGGAGGTCCTTCCTCAGTGGAATTGGCCAGGGAGGTGCCAGAACCAGGTCCAGGTGGGCCAATGATGCGCAACCAATATGACCTGCTCCTCATCCTCCCTGATCTTGGACAGGGTCTGTGCAAGACGGCTCACTGGGGGGAATGCATACTTGCGGAGTCCCCGCGGCCAGCTGTGTGCCAGTGCGACCGTGCCGAGCGTGCCCTCGGTCAGGGAGTAAAACAGGGCGCAATTGGACGACTCGTGGGAGGCAAACAGGACTACCTGTGCGTCCCCGAACCGGTCCCAAATCAGCTGAACCGACTGGGGATGGATTCGCCATTGTCCAGGGAGGGGCTGAAGCCGTGGGAGCTCGTAAGCTGCAGAGTTCAGGGCTCCGGGAAATACTCGGTACTCGGAGCATGCCGTGTTGCCATGACCACCTTGGGACTCGGTCGTGAAGCCAAAGCTGAAGCGGTCTCACATTTGCAATCCGAATGGCGATGTTGCGGCTGCGGATGCCATATGCCCCAGGAGCCTCTGAAATAACTTCAGTGGAACCGCACTCGTGCGCTTGATTTGTCTCAGGCAAGTCAGCAGTGGCTGAGTGGAGAAGGCGACCGAGTCGATGCCAAGAAAAGAGATCCTCTACACGGGGCAAAGTTTGCTCTTTTCCCAGTTGACCCGAAGGCCCAGACAAGCTAGGTGCCGGAGCACTACGTCCCTGTGTTCGCAAACCTGGTCTCGAGAGTGAGCTAGGATAGCCAGTCGCCGAGATAGTTCAGGATGTGAACCCCGTGTTCCCATAGAGGAACAAGGGGTGCCTCGACGACCTTCGTGGAGGCGAGAGGAGACAGGGCTAGCCAGAATGGGAGAGCGGCATACTGATATACCCGCCCCTTGACAGCAAACCGCAGGAATGGTCTGCAGCAATCGACCTGAAGGACGCCTACTTTTATGCAGGTCGAGTCGAAGGAGAACGGAGAGTCGAAGGAGAACGGAGACATAAAAGTAGGCGTCCTTCAGGTCGATTGCTGCATACCAATCCTGTGGCCGCACACATTCGAAAATGGCCATTGTGAAGGCGGCGGTTCAGATGCACAGGTCAAGTATTGGCCATAACCCACCGGATTCTCCGGGACAATGAAGTAGGTGCTGTAGAACCCGGACCTCATTTCGGCTGGAGGGACAGTCTCGATCGCACCCTTCATCAGTAGGATAGCAACCTCCCCTCTCATGATAGGGGCATTGCCACCGAACATAGTAGAGCGGACTCCGGCGGCCTGGGAAAGCATGGGCTTATCTCAGGATCCGACTCGACAAATGCCGTATGCGCACCCGAAGGTGGCAGCACTGCCGAATTTTCACTTCCTGAGGATTCTTGCCTGCCCTGTGATGCTGCAATGGACATCAGATCCGATTCTGGAACGTCAAAGGAAACCCGCGGGGGGTCTGAAGACAGGCCCGCGGGCATCCCGTGATCGCTCACGGATTGCATAACTGAAGAGGGGGCGTGGGCGTTGTTCCACACCATCACCCTCAGGTCATCCCTGGATGGATGAAGCGAGCAGGTAAAAACACACTCACTGGCAGATACTGCACAGATCAGCAGGCAGTGTGAACTCGCTGGAGATCGCCGTCACACCAACACCGGAGAGTCGCTCGTCTCATAGAGTGAAGTCAGAAATGGCTTTAGAGTGAAGAGATACTCTTGGCTCCGAACAATTCAGATTACCAGATACCAACAATTCAGATTATTTTACATGGGGTTTGTCATGTAATATCAGAATTTACAGGTTCTAGTTTATAGTTTTATTGCCGTCTGAATCAGAAATGTCCCATCAGTCAGGAGAAAAATGGTCTTTGGCAAATTATGTACAGTTTTGTTGTTGTTGTTGTTGTTGTTGTTGTTGTTGTTGTTGTTGTTGTTGTTGTTGTTGTTGTTGTCGTTGTTGTTGTTGTGTGGTAATTTATTTTCCCCCAAAATCTCTTATCATGAAGGAATTAGGCCAAAATTCATGTTTTTATTATTTTTATTTTATTTTTTTACTACGTGTAAGTACAGTAAAATACTTTTGCTGGTAATTGTAACTTTTGGCCATGGTACACAGTGCAAAGTTTTGTATGCATCAGCATTTACATAGAATTTCTTCGAGACACAGAGCAGTTCATTCTGCTCTATCCCCGTTCATTCTGAGACATCGCTGCAACAGCTGAACTTTTCATATTCACCAATGTATATTCATATCCATGTGCATCATAACAATGTTATAGGTGGAAGTTTATGGAATCAATAAGTGAGCTGTTTCTGATCAGTGCCTGATCTTTTGGATAATTTATAGAAACTAAAGGTTTTTTGCACATTTGACCTGAAAGCAAATAAGACTTTACATATTTGATTTATTTAATACATTGGTTGATGATTTCCTTATATTGTAAGTGACACTCTAAGTCCTAAATATTGCAGGAATGAATTCTGAGAGAACACAGTTGTCACTCATATAAACCCACTGTTGTATACCGTATACTTAGAAGAACACGACAGCCATATTTAGCTGCAGCATGTACATATCTTTGCTTATAAGAATAAAATTACATCTTATCTCCCTCATCCCCCTGTATATTAGCTTCGAAACTCAACGTTTTCTCTCAAGATATTCATCTTCCAAACCATTGTCTGCCTTAACTTTCTTCTTGGTTCTCATTTCTCTTCTTTTATCTAGCTCTGTCATGCCCTCCCCCCATTACTGTTTTTTTTCTTCCATCTATCCTATTTTTCTCAGCGTCTTAATGAATCTCTTTCTCTTTCTGGAGAGAATGCCCAGTCTGACAGCGTTTGAGGTTAAACCACAGATTTAGAGACTCCATCTGGAGCTTCCACAAAAGCTCCTTTAACACACACACACACACACACACACACACACACACACACACACACACACACACACACACACACACACACACACACACACACACACACACACACACACACTGTCACATACATGTGCCAGGGGGCATACAGAGGACAACACTCACTTCTTCTCCGGTGAGAAAATTCGGTGTAGCAAAAGGCACGGGCCTGTTCTGATTTTCTTAGTTGTGCTTCGTGGCTTTTTTCAAAAGTGTGCAATTTCCGCTACTAATTTCCCCGCAATCATTTCAGGCACATCTGGGGGTGGGGATGAATTTAAGTTGATTGCTCTCAAGAAAAATTACCTTTGTCATGAAAATTGCTATTGTCATGGTAGCCAATGGTAGTAACTATAAATAAAGGGGCGCATGTAACATTTCACGTGCAATAAGACAAAACATCATCCTTGGTTAATGTTCAGTGAGTGGAGATTAGTGTCTGCAATGTGAAAGGAAATCATAAAGTGATTACTTTATTCTTCAGTTTGTGTCCGGAGTAGTGTAAATTGGAATTACTAATAGTGAAAAATTATTATATATTGTCGATATTCTGAGATATTGTTAATTTTGTATGCTTATTGTGATATTTAGTATAAATAATTTATTTACAGTTTCTTATACTTTATATTAAGTGGCTTTAAGTACTATGTACTAACATTGAAATTAATAATTTGATACAATTGACTTATTGTGTACATGCATGTTTTTACATTGTACTTATATTTTAAAAATACCTGCATATAATTACAGCTGTAATTACTTTTTGTAATTACATTTGTAATTACACTGTTGACCCTTCCCTTACACCTTAACCCACTCTTAAACTGATCCATACCACCACACCTGTCCCTAACCTTACCCGTATCACACCTCAATAGCGGCACAAGTGTTTTACAATACAACATGGAGACAATAAGTACGTTGTACTTATTTTTTGATGTAAGTACATAGTATATACATAAGACCTGAAATATTTCAGTTGGTGTGCAATGAATCTAAAATATATGAAAGTGTAATTTGTATCATTACATTATGGAAAATAATGAACTTTATCACAATATGCAAATTTTTTGAGAAGGACCTGTATATATATATATATATATATATATATATCTATATATATATATATATATATTGTCATAGATCGCACCTCTGTGGCTCTCTCCGCTCATCCTAGAACACCTTCACCAGAGTATTGAACTGCATTTCCCATAAGCCCCGTACCTAGGTCTAATTATCTGCACTTCTCTCCTCTATATAAACTGCCTTCTGACTCACACACTTTGCGAAGTCTTGTTCTGCCCCAGCTAACATTACCAAGCGTTTATCTACTGTCTTTTGATTCCCCGTGTATTGATCTGTGATTGTTTATCGACTCCCGTCTCCTTGTCTGCTGCCTGCCTTGACCTTTGCCTGTTATCGTTTGGATTTTGGATATTGCCGCCTGCCCTGATCTCTGCCTGGTATCGTTTATGCTCTTGGACTGCCTGCTACATTGTCTATGCTGTTTTCTGATTTCTGCCTGTTTGACAATCCTGAATAAACCACTGCAAATGGATCCGACTGTCTCTGACTCTGCATCACATATATATATATATATATATATATATATATATATATACTTTTTTTTTGTAGATATTTATAATGCTATAAGATGTTTTCAAATAAATGCTGTTCTTATTAAATGTTGAACGTCTTATAAGAAATTCTATTCATTAAAGAATCCTGGAAAAAGTATCATGGTTTCCACCAAATAGGTGGAAGCACAGCACAATAGAGTTGCAGCACAACTCTTTCCAACATTGATTATAACAAAAAATGTTTCTTGAAACATTTGAATACTAGTGTATAAAACATGCGAAAGAAAAATATTGGAAATTTTACATGGCTTTTTAAAACTGTTTAATCAAATTAATTATTGATAAATGTAATGATCAAAATAGTTTTTAGCACAGGCTAGGCTTAAGCTATTAAAGAGATCTGATTTGCGATCGTCTTCTTTGCATTTGGCAGAAGTACCACAGTACAAACAGCTGTTTGAACTTGTTAGAATGCAGGTTAGTGTTGGGTAGTAATGGTGGCACTCAATCATGAGATCTATTATGGGCTCTGTGGAGAGTTTCAGGAACATTTTATAAATGACTCCATGGAGTTTATCAATAAACTGCAGCACTACCAGTGCTTGCATTCAGCAGTGTGTTGCAGGGGGAGACTTTTGTCTGGAGTAGTGATGATGGTGACCTGTAGATTGGCAAGGGAAGATTTCTAGATGAGTTAGTAATGATAACAGATGAACTCTGCTGCAGAAAGTGTCCAGGTGGAGGGCTGCGAAGCCCCAGCTCTTTAAGAGAGCAGCGTGGAGAACACGACTGTCAGTAAAGCTCAAAGTAGAATTTATTACACCACCAACCAATGACCTTGAGGAAAGTTTACCAATATTTCAGAGCAACAGGGTGAGAGAGACAGAATTTGTGTTCATATGTTAGAAGAAAATCTTTCAGTTAGTTACCCTTCATTTAAACGTTCACCATGAGATGTGGAAAACAGCTTCCATCAGCACTTACAGTAGTTCTCAGAGGTAATTATAACAACTTCTGTTGTCTCTTCTTCATTCTTTGGTTGCAGGCATCATGCCATGTGTCTCCAGCTGGGTTGGACTTCTGCCACTAGCTAGATAACATACTTTGTTCCTAAACTCCACATCCAAGTCCAAGAGTTCTGCATGAGAAGTGTGGAAGATGTACTCTGTCACTGATATCTCAGACATACACACTTTGTGATGTGACGTTCTAGGTGTGTGATTTATAGCGCAAGGTTGCATGAAAAACACAATGTTCCTTTCTCTTTTGAAATTCGTTTGATGTACTGTGTAGACATACATAGTACAAAGCCCCCTCTACAATGTAAAAAAAAATACATGATCAATAAGATATGACAACATATTTTTACATTACTTCAACTCATCAAAATAAATTAAGCAATTTCAAACTTTATTTCTTTAAGTTATACAAGACTTAATTCATTTTTTAAGTCACTGTAATATAATTTAAGTTGAAATAATTAAATTTAAGGCACACATTTGTTTTGTTTTTTGACAGTATGAAACATATTGAACACAAAAATGTATCTTGCAAGCTCTAATCTGATTGCCTGACTTTATGTGAGAGTTTTTTTTGTTTTGTTTTTTGCAAGGTACCATATATATATACACACACATGTACATGTACAGGTCCTTCTAAAAATTTAGCATATTATGATAAAGTTAATTATTTTCCATAATGTAATGATAAAAATTTTACTTTCATATATTGTAGCAGCCCTTCAACTTGGAATAAACAGGCTTGGGAGTGTTTCCATACGGGTGTACTTTTATTCCGACGAGTGTGCATAGCATCAACACCGTGAAAACTTAAAAGGAAAATAACAGAGGCAGTTTAGCTAGATGCAAAATGATCCTTTGACAAATGCACAAATGCTAGAAAGCTAGCATCAGATTGATAACAGCATAGCATGCAACAGCCATCACAAAATGAATCTCATTTCCATTTACATGAACATATGAAATGAATTCATATGAAAAAGTACATTACAATGAACCACATACCTCGCTCCGCATATCAAAGGGTGCTAAAAGTAGTGATCCAGGGGGGGTTCTGCCACCATTAACTTAACTTGGACAAACTTCGTGAATTACTTTTACTGCCAAACAAATAAGTACAGATGAATAACACTTAACATTTTAGATTAAGGTTACAGTAATATTTTCCGACCTCAGACATGCATTGTCTCATATCGTGCCTTCCCGCGTTTACCCCCTTCATGAGTGAGCGCGTGAGCGGATGAACACAGAGAAAAAAATAGTCCCCCCTGCAGATAGCATGTCAAAATAAAAGTCACATAAAATAAAAATATAAAAACTGGATAATCATAATAAAACACTGCTAGTGGTCAACTACACTCCCACCACTCATGTTACGAAGAGTGAAGACAAGGATCAACCTGGCTGAACGGCTCATACTTGAGTACTAAGTCTGTATCAGTGTTTCTAGATATGTGCAGGAGAGTACTAAATAACTCTGAGAATGACCTATGTCATAAGGGGATAAAGGAGTAGACAGTAAGACTGATCAATCACTCTCAAGGAGGAGAACTAGTTTCTGAATGGGCCTTTCTATAATCAAAGGTTTGGTGGGGCGATCTTGTTTCACTGACGTCCTTTCTCCTACTAACACCTTGACACGACGCACTAGTCCATCACTCTCCTTTGTGGCTTCAACCACTCGTCCCAGATGCCACTGATTTCTAGGGGTATCTTCCTTTATAATAACTAAGTCATCAACCTTAAGGTTGCGTCGAGTCGTATGCCACTTTTGGCGTGTGGAGATGTTCATGAGATATTCTCTTTTCCACCGGCTCCAGAACTGTTCGACGAGGTACTGGACTCTTCGCCACCTTTTAGCTGCATAGACATCCTCCTTCTCAAATTTGCCAGGTGGTCGAAGGGCAATCTTGGACTTCATCAGTATGAGATGGTTTGGAGTTAATGGCTCGAGCGAGGTAGGGTCATTTACCCCGTTTACGGTTAATGGACGGCTGTTCACAATGGCCATTGCTTCATAAAACAGAGTTCGAAGGGAAGAGTCGTCGAGTCTGCCTGAGTATTGACAGAGTGTGACATTTAGGACATTACGGACAGTCCGAATCTGGCGCTCCCAGACGCCGCCAGCGTGACTTGCTGAGGGAGCATTGAAGATGAACTCACATTGCCTTTCTGCGAGGCAGCTCTCGATAGTTTTGGTGTCACATTGCTTCAGTGCTTCTTTGAATTCATTTTTAGCTCCCACAAAATTAGTTCCATGATCGCAATTGAGTTAACGAACGGCTCCTCTGAGACTGATGAAGCATCTTAAGGCATTGATAAATGCATCTGTAGATAAGTCCTCAGGCATCTAAATGTGAACAGATCGAGAGGCAAGGCAAGTGAAGATTAAGCCATAGCGCTTTTGCTCCTTGCGGGCTTTCTTAGTGATGAATGGGCCGAAGCAATCGATGCCACAGTATGTGAAGGGAGCAGAGACATCTACCCGCTCCTTAGGAAGCTCTGCCATGCGTTGTTCTTCTACAGGCCGTCTGAGTCTTCTGCATTTCACACATCTGTGTATCAGCTTAGCAACTGACTTACTTCCACCGATGACCCAAAACCCATTGGCTCGAAGTTCTGTTAGAGTTTGATTCCGTCCTTGGTGACAGATCCTCTCGTGGCAGTGAGTCAAGATCAGTTTGGTAATATGTCCTCCTTTGGGTAGAATCAAAGGGTGTTTGACTTCAAGGCTTAAGGATGACTGACCTAGTCTCCCACCGACACGAAGTGCTCCGCCTTCTAAGACGGGATCCAAGCGAAACAGAGGGCTGGAATTTTGAAGACCCTTTCCCTTTTGAAGTATCTTCATCTCTTGGGAGAATGCTTCTTCTTGTACAAGCCTCATTACTGATTCGGCAGCTCTCTCGCGCTCTTCCACACTTACAGGTTTGCCAGGACGGGTTTGCTTTGAATTCAGCCTCTTGATTCTTGCAATGACTTTCAGGAGTTTTGACCAGGAGGAGAATCGATTTAGACGGCTAAGAAAGTCAGACTTAGAAGGTTCTACTTTAGTTGTAAACGCCTGCATTGACCTGACCTCAGGATCACCAACAAGCAACTCAGGAGTGAGCTGAGACTCTGGATGTATTTCTTGTTCCCACAGGAATTTGGGTCCTGGTAGCCAGTTTGTTGTGGAGATGTCTACTGCATTGAGACCCCTTGACGCATGGTCAGCAGGGTTTTCTGTTGTGTCTATGTAATGCCACTGGCTGGGGCTGGTGTGTTCTCTGATCATTTGCACACGATTGGCAACGAAGACATGGAACCTTCTGGCTTCATTGTTAATATAAGCCAGGACAACTTGCGAGTCAGTCCAGAAAAATTCTGCATTGATTGGCATTTCAAGCTCATTTCTCAGCATGACACTTGATCTTGCAGCGACCACTGCTGCTGAAAGTTCCAATCTTGGAATGCTTGTGAGTTTTGTAGGCGCAACTCTAGCTTTTGCCATCACAAGGCTGCAGTGAACTTCACCAACATCATTCTTGCTCCTCAGATAGGAACACGAGCCATATCCTATATTGCTGGCATCCGAGAAGTGGTGTAGTTCCCTCATGACAGTTTTGCAGAAACCTCGCGGTTGGTAGCATCTTGGTATTGAGACTTCATTAAGTCTTTGTAGGTCGCTCTTCCATCTCTCCCACCGTGGACTTAAGTCTTCGGGAAGTGGGTCATCCCACCCAATGCCTCGACGGCACAGCTCCTGGAGGATGCACTTTCCGGTTAAGATAAACGGAGCCACAAATCCGACTGGATCGTACAAAGAAGCAATGACAGATAAGATGCCGCGACGTGTGGGGGGCCTGGTCCGTGGATTTACATTGAAGCTGAAGGTGTCATGTTCAAGGGACCACTGGATACCAAGAGCACGTTCTGCTGGAGCTGCATTTAGGTCCAGATCGAGGGGTTCAGATGTGGCTGCTCTCTCAGTTGGGTCCACAGAGTCCAGAACTGACCTTTCGTTTGAATTGAACTTATGTAGACGCAAACCTCCTCTCTTGCATAGCTCTCGTGCTTCAGCGATCAACTCCTTTGCTTCTTCTATGGAGGGGACGCTGATAAGCCCATCATCGACGTAGAAGTTCTTTTCGATAAAGGCTGACGCTGATGGATACTCTTCCCTGTGTTGGCGTGCCAGGTACTTCAGGCCAAAGTTGGCACATCCGGGTGACGAAGCGGCGCCAAATAGGTGCACAGCCATTTGATACTCTTGAGGCTCTGCTTCGAGGTCTCCATCCTCCCACCAGAGAAACCGTAAGTAGTTCCGTAGTTCGGGAGAAACGTAAAACTGATGGAACATTTTCTCTATGTCGCATATGATGGCTACAGCCTCTTTCCTGAAACGACAGAGCACTCCAAGGAGAGAGTTGATCAGGTCAGGACCTGTTAGCAGTGTATCATTTAGTGAGACACCACGGAACTTCGCTGAACAATCAAAGACGACCCTTAGCTTCTCTGGCTTCTTGGGGTGGAACACCCCATGGTGTGGTATGTACCACGTAGTCTGCTGTCCTGTTGCAGGAGAGGCTGGCTCTGCGTCGCCTTTCTTTATCATATCTTTCATGAAGGCCTTGTACTGTTCTTTATATCGCTCGTTATTTTTCAATCTTTTCTTTAGATGCTGCAGTCGAACTGTTGCAAGCTTCTTATTGTCTGGTAGCAGAGGAGGCTCTGTGCTCTTGAAAGGGAGGGGCATTTCATAGTGTCCATCTTTCCTTTGAGTTATGTTGTTACTCAGGAGCTGAATGAAGCGAACGTCGTCTAGTGACACATACTTGTCTTTATCTGCATGCTTTCCTTCATTGAAGTCTGATTCCAAGACCTTCAGCAGGTCAGTGGTTGATGGCGCTGGTATTTCCTTCACTGTCACTCGATGGACGAACCTCTGGTTTCCCTGGCGATCCAGATGTGGATTGGATGAGCCTATGATGCTCCAGCCGAGTTCCGTTCTCTGAGCAAATGGATCGTTTTCGCCTCCTATGACGACTTCCTGGGGGGCTAACGCCAAAGGGCAATCACTTCCAATTAACAGTCCTACCTCACAGTCCTTCAACAGCTGGAGTTTGTTTGCTAAATGCTTTAGATGAGGCCACAGCAGCGCTGTTTCGGAAGTTGGGATGTAGGACTTGTCGACCGGAATGAAGCCACGAGTGTAGGCTTGGCGTAGCTGAATCTGTTTTCCAGACTGTAGTCCTCGAACTTGTAGACCGTACACCCTTTTACTTGCGATGGGTGTGTCAACAGCTGTCATGGTGCTCAGTTTGAGCTGTACTGGTTTAGTCTCCACGTTCAGATCTTCTAGTAGGTCTTCCAAGACGAATGTCGAATCACTCTGCGTATCCAGAAGAGCATACGTTATAACTTCTTTCTGTGGTTCATTTGCAGATGACATGAACACAGGGACGATGCTTGATGTGGCAAAGATGCGCTGCGTCACTGCATGGGACGTCACCTTGATCTCCTCCTGACTAGTGCCTTTATCTGTGGAAGTGTACTGTTTCTCCTTTGCTTCCACAGATCGGTTCTCTCTCTCTTCATGTAGACAGGTGGGGTGACGTCTGCTGCATATGCCACAAGAGTGTCGCGTTTTGCAATCCTTACTGTTATGTCCCTTTTTCAAACATCCGTAGCACAAATTGTTTTCCCGTATGAAAGTCTTATCTTCCAGAGATCTTGCTGCAAAGGTAGGGCACTTTACGACGCCGTGCATCTCATCTTTGCAGATAGGACAAGGTGGCCTTGACTTGGTGCTGAACACTTTCTCAACCTTTTCCGTGGGATAGCTCCCTTTAATGTTTGTGTGAAGTGCTCTAGCTCTCTTGGGCTGCCTGTCATCTGTGGCCTTGATCAGAAGTGGAGAGGCGACAGGGTTACAGGCTATCCGAGCCTCCTTCTGGATGAACCTTGTGAAACAGGAAAAGCTCGGGTAATCACCGGATTCATCCAGCCTTTCCGTGACGACTCTGCTCCATCTTCGTGTGATCCAGTCTGGTAATTTCTTCAGCAATTTGTGGTTCTCTTCACAGTCGTCCAAGATGGACAATCCTTTCACATGAGGCATCGCTTCAACGCATCCTTGCAGGAAGTCAGCAAACTCTCGAAGTGCAGCAGGATCACTGGGACCAACCTTGGGCCATTTCATGAGCTTGTCTCTAAAGGCCTTCTGCACAATGAAGTGGTTTCCGTACCTTTCTTCCAGGACCCTTAAGGCCCCCTGATATGCTTCTTCTGAGTTTCTAAAGAAGAATCCCTCTACAGCCTTACGTGCTTCTCCACTCAGATAGTTTTTTAAATAGAACATTTTTTCATGAGCTGGGAGAGGCTGGTGGTCTATGAGGGCCATGAAGGACATCTTCCAGTCTACATACTTTAGGGCTTCACCAGAGAACTTTGGTGGCTCAGGAGCAGGCAGGCGATTCATACTGAGTGAGTTAATGAGTGCTTGGGTAAGGTCATCTTTCTCAGGAGATGCTAGCACATTAGCGTGTGCTTGAGGAGGCTGGTATGCGATGGCCTTTGGATTAAGCTGGCTTTTGAATCCAACTGTGAAATCTGTCTCTTTTGGCCAGTCTCTGGAGTCATGTTCAAGGCTCTCGTATGCGTTTACTCTAGCCTCTGCTATTCTTACTTCTGACTCTGCTTGAATTTGCTGTAGTCTCTTTTTCTCCTGACGCATGTTTGTCTCTATTCTTTTAAGAGCTACTTGCTTTTCTTCTTCCAACCTTTTAAGAACTAGCTGTTTCTCTTCTTCCAACTTGCTAAGAACTTCTTCTTGAGCTTGTATTTGATATACTGCTTTAACCTTTTCTTGTTGAGCTGCGAGTTCTGCTCCTGCGTCTACATGTTTGCTTGAGCCCTGTGAGTGGATTGAATTTTCTGCGGGAGAGAGTACAGTATCTGTCTTTGTGTGTCCGAAGACAGATCCATACTCATCCTTCTTAAGTGCCATCCTCACTCGTAGTCTCTCAAGTTCTGGATTGAAGACCTCATCTACAGTTTCTAGCCGCATCTCTATTATTTCGCTGATCTCTGCAGTAAGTGCTATACAAGCATCCATTTTTGGTACAATCTCTGGGGTGGCATTGTGGTTGCGTTGAATGGGCTCATAACATTCACTCACTGCATTGTGACGAATTTGGATTTCTTCTCTGATTTTATTTAGTTCATCTTGGGAGCAGAATGATTTTAGTGCGGTCCTAACCTTTCCTGCCACCTGTTTCCAGGAGCCATAAGCTCTCATGAATTCTTTCTTGTGTTTAATGGCTTCCTGTTTGTGCATCTCTAATCCCTTTTCTGTAAATGTTCTTTCACGTGAACTAGACCTGACTGGCTGTGGGTTATCTGTTTTCATGGGTAGGTCATGTGTGCTAGCTACTTCTTCTTCATTAAGTGACATCTTGTTGAAGTTGGGATGCTGTTTGGTTATATTGAACTACTGAACTATAGTTTAATTACTGAAATATAGCTTAATAACTCAACCAATACTTAATATCAAACATGCACTGGGCGATTATCATCAACAAAATATGAAGGCTAACACACAAACAGCTTAGCAATGAACGATATCATACAAATTTACCCACAAATGAATTTACCTATAACAGGTTCGATTAGTTCAAATAGGGTTGTTGTTGTTTTTTTTGTTTTGTTTTTTTTACCCTTCTGTATCTTTAAATTCAAACATTTACAGTATATGGTCTATAAAGGTGACTTCAGTCCATTAAATAAACATCACTGTTCGCAGTCAAAGAGTCCCTGTGATTTTATGCAGCAATCAGCAAACGAAATAGACCGATCTTGCCTGGGTACCGGTTGACGTGACGGCGTTTGAACAGAAGGTGGCAGTCTTGTCCACAGAATGGCGGGTGGCAGTTCTTCTAACGTCGAGTTGAGTTTCACTCCACATCAAGCGACGAGTTTTCACTGTAGCAGCCCTTCAACTTGGAATAAACAGGCTTGGGAGTGTTTCCATACGGGTGTACTTTTATTCCGACGAGTGTGCATAGCAACAACACCGTGAAAACTTAAAAGGAAAATAACAGAGGCAGTTTAGCTAGATGCAAAATGATCCTTTGACAAATGCACAAATGGTAGAAAGCTAGCATCAGATTGATAACAGCATAGCATGCA
Organism: Siphateles boraxobius; assembly: GCF_051911475.1. Taxonomy (NCBI): domain Eukaryota; kingdom Metazoa; phylum Chordata; class Actinopteri; order Cypriniformes; family Leuciscidae; genus Siphateles; species Siphateles boraxobius. Next base: position 11,769,233 of record NW_027509219.1, on the reverse strand, counting down.
ACAGCCATCACAAAATGAATCTCATTTCCATTTACATGAACATATGAAATGAATTAATATGAAAAAGTACATTACAATGAACCACATACCTCGCTCCGCATATCAAAGGGTGCTAAAAGTAGTGATCCAGGGGGGGTTCTGCCACCATTAACTTAACTTGGACAAACTTCGTGAATTACTTTTACTGCCAAACAAATAAGTACAGATGAATAACACTTAACATTTTAGTTTAAGGTTACAGTAATATTTTCCGACCTCAGACATGCATTGTCTCATATCGTGCCTTCCCGCGTTTACCCCCTTCATGAGTGAGCGCGTGAGCGGATGAACACAGAGAAAAAAATAGTCCCCCCTGCAGATAGCATGTCAAAATAAAAGTCACATAAAATAAAAATATAAAAACTGGATAATCATAATAAAACACTGCTAGTGGTCAACTACATATATTTTAGATGCATTGCACACCAACTGAAATATTTCAGGTCTTTTATTGTTTTAATACTGATGATTTTGGCATACAGCTCATGAAAACGTCTACGGTTACGTATGTAACCCTCGTTCCCTGAGTAGGGAACGGAGACGTTACGTCGGATGACGACGAATGGGGTTTCGCTTAGAAAGCCTATCAACTTCGAGTATTACAAAACGAGCCAATGGCAAAGAAATGCCATGGGTCTGCGGAATTTGCATGGCGTAACTCCGCCCCACCTCGTGGGTATAAAAGGAGGAAGCCGGCAGCAAGCAGATATGTTTCTTCGCTGAGGAGCCAAGACTGAGCTCAGGCGATCCCCGCGGTACAGCGGAAAGTGGCAGGCAGACGTAACGTCTCCGTTCCCTACTCAGGGAACGAGGGTTACATACGTAACCGTAGACGTTCCCTTTCGTTGTCACTCCGAGTTACGTCGGATGACGACGAATGGGGTTACCAGTCTAATCACGCCACCTTCTCAGTGCCCTGCGTAAATCGAGATCCCTGTCAGCCTGGACAAAGGACTCCATATAACACAGGAATACCAAGGTACACTGGGAAGCATATCCCAAGCTTAGGGGAAGTATGCAATTAATGCCAGCCCGGAGGGGGGGGACTTAGAGAATACACATATGACCCGAAGGAAGCATATGGAAAACACTGGGGTGTCCAGCCGCAGGTGGAATATTTCAACCCCAGGGGTGGCAAGGTGGCTTGCCAAGGGAAAGACACACGCTCAGAGAGGCTTACAGTGGAAATACACATGTGGGGGTCGCTCAGAGGAGGGACCATGCACACGGGAGGCACCTAGCCGACGCACAGGCAATAGACACTGGCGCCGACGTCAGTAGTGCTGGAGGAGCTCAGGGCTTTCGGAGAAGCTCACCTGAGGAAAGTATCGCACGTATCCAGTCCGTGGAGTGGAATGGCGAGCAAGCGAAGACACCTGAGCGGGTCCGGTACTAGCTGGTTGAAGCGAGTACACGAGAGGACACAGGCTCCACTCGGAGATTATAGAATCTGGCGAATGTGTTAGGTGTCGCCCAGCCTGCAGCTCTGCAGATGTCTGTTAGCGAGGCGCCATGCGCTAGAGCCCAAGAGGACGCCACACTCCGGGTGGAGTGGGCAGTCACACCAAGGGGGCACGGTCGACCTTGCTGCTGGTAAGCCAAAGCAATGGTGTCCACTATCCAGTGAGACAACCTTTGCTTGGAGAGAGCCTTTCCCTTCAGCTTCCCACCATAACAGACAAAGAGCTGGTCTGAGGTCCTGAAACACTGCGTTCTGTCTACATAGGCGCGGAGAGCGCGTACTGGACAGAGCAGTGCCAAGGCTGGGTCTGCCTCCTCCGAGGGCAGCGCTTGCAGGTTCACCACCTGGTCCCGAAAGGGAGTGCCGGGGTCTCAGGATCACGTGAGAGGAAGCCGGCCCAAATTCCAGGCATGCTTCGTCAACGGAGAATGCGTGCAGGTCCCCAACCCTCTTGATGGAGGCCAGTGCAACCAGGAGCGCTGTCTTCATAGACAGGAACTTAAGCTCGACTGATTGCAGGGGCTCAAAGGGAGCACTCTTCAGGGCAGTTAGAACCACTGAGAGGTCCCAAGAGGGAACGAGAGGAGGACGAGGAGGATTTAGTCTCCTCGCTCCTCTCAGGAACCTGATGATCAGGTCGTGCTTCCCCACCGACTTACCTTCGATGAGGTCATGATGTGCGGCAATGGCGGCAACATAGACCTTCAGGGTGGAGGGAGACAGCCTTCGCTCCAGCCCCTGTTGAAGGAAGGAAAGCAAAACACTGATCGAGCATCTCCGGGGGTCTTCTCGGTGAGAAGAGCACCAGTTGACGAAGAGGTTCCACTTCAACGCATAGACGTGTCTCGTGGACGACGCTCTAGCGGAAGTGATGGTAGCCACCACCGCTGGTGGTAGGGTACTCAAACCTGCCTCGTCCCATCCAGGAGCCACACGTGGAGGTTCCAAAGATCGGGACGAGGGTGCCATAGGGTGCCCCGTCCCTGAGAAAGAAGGTTCTTCCTCAGAGGGATCGGCCAGGGTGGTGCTGTCGCGAGGAGTACTAGTTCGGGGAACCAGGTCCGGTTGGGCCAGTAAGGGGCAACCAGAATGACCTGCTCCTCGTCCTCCCTGACCTTGCGCAAAGTGTGCGCAAGAAGGCTCACTGGGGGAAACGCATACTTGCGGCCCTGCGGCCAGCTGTGCGCCAGAGCATCCGTGCCGAGCGTGCCCTCGGTCAGGGAATAGAACTGGGCGCAATGGGTCGAGTCGTGAGAGGCAAACAGATCTATCTGCGCGTCCCCGAACTGGTCCCAAATCAGCTGAACCGACTGGGGATGGAGTCGCCATTCTCCAGGGAGGGGCTGAAGCCATGAGAGCTCGTCGGCTGCACAGTTCAGCGCTCCGGGATGAAGATGGCTCGAAGCGACCTCAGATGCTTCTGACTCCATAGGAGGAGGTGGCGAGCGAGTTGTGACATACGGCGGGAGCGTAGACCACCTTGATGGTTGATGTACGCTACAGTGGCGGTATTGTCTGAGCGGACTAGTACGTGTTGACCCCTGAGCAACGCCCGGAAGCGGTGCAGGGCAAGGCGTACTGCCAACAACTCGAGGCAATTGACATGCCACAGCCGCTGGGGTCCTGTCCAGGAGCCCGCAGCAGCATGTCCATTGCACATGGCGCCCCAGCCCGTGGTGGAGGCATCTGTTGAGACAACAACATGCCGGGAAGCTCGTGCCAGGGGGACACCGGCCCTGAGAAAATCGAGGTTCGTCCACGGGGTGAAGAACTGACGGCAGGTCGGAGTAACTGGTACTCGGAACGTGCCGTGTTGCCATGCCCACCTCGGGACTCGGTCGCGAAGCCAAAGCTGAAGCGGTCTCATATGAAGCAATCCGAGCGGCGTGACCGCGGCTGCAGATGCCATATGCCCCAGGAGCCTCTGAAAAAGTTTCAGTGGAACCGCACTCTTGCCCTCGAATAGTCTTAGGCAAGTCAGCAGTGACTGCGCGCGCTCGCTCGTAAGCTGCGCGGACATGGCGACCGAGTCGATGTCCATACCGAGAAAAGAGATCCTCTGCACGGGGCAAAGTTTGCTCTTCTCCCAGTTGACCCGAAGGCCCAGACGGGCTAGGTGCCGAAGCACTAGGTCCCTGTGTTCGCAAACCTGATCTCGAGAGTGAGCTAGGATCAGCCAGTCGTCGATATAACTCAGGATGCGAACCCCTTGTTCTCGAAGGGGAACAAGGGCCGCCTCGACAACCTTCGTGAAGATTCGAGGAGACAGGCCTAGCCCGAAAGGGAGAACCGCGTACTGGTATGCCTGCCCCTCGAAAGCAAACCGGAGGAACGGTCTGTGTCGAGGAAGAATGGAGACATGAAAGTAGGCGTCCTTCAGGTCGATCGCTGCAAACCAATCCTGGGGCCGTATGCATTCGAAAACGCGTTTGGCGGTGAGCATCTTGAACGGCATCCGGTGAAGGGAGCGGTACAGCACGCGCAAGTCCAGGATTGGCCGTAACCCACCGGTCTTCTTGGGGACAATGAAGTAGGGGCTGTAGAAGCCGGACCTCATCTCGGCTGGAGGGACAGTCTCGATTGCACCCTTCGCCAGCAGGGTAGCAATCTCTGCTCTCATGATAGGGGCATTGCCACCGACCAAAGTGGAGCGGACTCCCCTGAAGCGGGGAGGAGACCGTGCGAACTGAATCGCATAGCCGAGCCTGACGGTACGCACGATCCAGTGGGACAGACGGGGAAGCTCTAGCCAGGCTCCCAGGAACTGAACCAACGGGATCATGCGAGCCACAGGCGTCCCCCCGGAGGGGCAGCGAAGCGGAGTAACTGGCCCAGATGTGGACGGCATAGCGGCCCGGAGAGGGGGCACAGTTAGCAACCGCGCCCTGGCAGAGGGGGCCAGGGGAGGACCAGGCTGGTCGTCCCGCGGGGGCCTGCTCTGCCAGGGGTCTGGCGACAGAGGGGGACAGCGGCGAAGCGGTCCGTGGACGGCACGCCATGTCAACCACCTCTGGGACAGAGGGGGACGAGGAGAGCACGGCTTGTGGGCGGCGCTCTGTGACGTCCGAGAACTCTGTGCTCAGAGACGGGAGAATCAGCTCTTTGGAGAATAAGGATTCTTCCCCGGCCCTCCCCGGGGAAAGGAGTGGTCCTGCTACCAACTCCTGGAAAGAACTGAGTCCCATCTCTGAGGAGCCCAACTCAAGAGCGCCGCTTAACCCGGAGTGTAGCGGGGTGCGGGGCTGGAGAGGACTGTGGCGTCAGACCGCGGCCTCCAGAGCCGACCCGGGTGAACGGGCGGGGTGGGAGCTGCGGGGGGGCGCCCTCGGCAGTGGGCAGACCGAGGGATCTGAGCGGACGGCGGGGCCGTCGGGACAGAATCAACCTCAGTCTGCTCCATCGCCGAGGTGCCCGTCTCACGAGCGCCGCTTAACCCGGCGTGTAGCGGGGGGCGGGGCTGGAGAGGGCTGTGGCGTCCGCCCGCGGCCCCCAGAGCCGGCCCGTGAACGGGCGGGGTGGGAGCCGCGGGAGGGCGCCTTCGGCGGTGGGCAGACGAGGGATCTGAGCGGACGGCGGGGCCGTCGGGACAGAATCAACCTCACTCTGCTCATGGGCGGCTGAGAGCTGTTGGGCAAGCCCTCAACCGCACCGCCGAAGAGGCCGACCTGGGATATGGGAATGTCGGACAGACGGGTCCGCGCGACATCCAGCACATCAGACAGGATCAGCCACAGACTGGTGAGCATCACCTGACCCAGGGAGCGTACGGCCACTTTCGTTGCTCAGAGAGCAAGGTCAGTGGCGGCGCGCAGCTCAGTGAAGAGCCCTGGGTCAGTCCCGCCCTCGTGCAGGTCCATGAGCATCTGGGTCAGGTGGACCAGCAGAATGACCATGGCATGCAGTGAGGCGGCTGCCAGTCCCGTGGCGCTATAGGATCTCGCCACAAGCGTAGACGAAAAACTACAGGCCACGGGCGGGTGCTTAGGATTGCGCCGAGAAGAAGCACTCTGAGGACACATAGCATCGCAACAGAGCGTTCAGCCGGGGGAACCCCAGTGTACCCATGGGCAGCGGCCCCATCGAGGGGAGGAAAGGCGGATGAGATCAGCGAGCGGTCCCGAGAAGACAAGGGGGTCTTCTTGGACTTCGAGATCTCATCATGCACGTCCGGGAAGAGAGGTATTGGGGTTTGCCGTGGACGAGGGTCGGCGGCCTTACCCAAAACCCATCGTCCCAGGAAAGCATGGTCGTCATCTCCGGATCAGACTCAGGCACAGCCGTATGCACACCGGAAGGTGGCAGCTGTGACGAGCCCTCACTTCCAGAAGACTCAAACCCACCTAGTGATGCTGCAACAGACATGGCATCTTCCTCTGTAGCTTCAACTGAAACACGCGGGCCACCAGAGGGTAGACTCGCGGGAATCAGCAGTTCACTAGCGGGCACCGTCATTGAAGAGGGGGGCTGGGGTCACGGACACATAGTCGGCGCCTAGATCCAGACCGTAACCCTCAGGTCACCCTGGCCACCAGCCGAAGATCGGGGGGTGGATGAGGGGACTCTCACTCTTGCGAGTTCACCGAGTCTCGACCTATATATGACGCGATGATCACGTTCCCAGCGAGAACATGAGTCACCCACGAGCGCTGTTCAAGCATGATCAAAGCCCAAACACACTAGACAGCGCTCGTGCCCATCAGAGTCCGATACCAGTCCGCTGCAACCAGAAATGCACGGGCGAGCCGTCTTTAAAAAGACGTGCCACGTGTAAGCTCTTTTAGTGAGAGAAAACTCAAGTGTTGAAGCACCCGGGGAGAAACGCACCGACTGGCAGACCACTGCAACAGATCAGCAGGAAGCACGCTCTCGCCGTAGATCGCCGTCACACCAACACTCGAGGTACTCGTTTGTAAAGCTGACAATTCAGAGATGGCTTGTGGAGACAAGAATACACTTGGCTCCGAAGCGAAAACATATCTGCTTGCTGCCGGCTTCCTCCTTTTATACCCACGAGGTGGGGCGGAGTTACGCCATGCAAATTCCGCAGACCCATGGCATTTCTTTGCCATTGGCTCGTTTTGTAATACTCGAAGTTGATAGGCTTTCTAAGCGAAACCCCATTCGTCGTCATCCGACGTAACTCGGAGTGACAACGAAAGGGAACCCAAAATTCCTATCTCAAAAAATTTGCATATCATGAAAAGGGTCTCTAAATGAGCTATTAACCTAATCATCGGAATCAACTAATTAACTCTAAACACCTGCAAAAGATTCCTGAGGCTTTTAAAAACTCCCAGCCTGTTTCATTATTCAAAACCGCAATCATGGGTAAGACTGCCGACCTGACTGCTGTCCAGAAGGCCATCATTGACACCCTCAAGCAAGAGGGTAAGACACAGAAATAAATTTCTGAACAAATAGGCTGTTCCCAGAGTGCTGTATCAAGGCACCTCAGTGGGAAGTCTGTGGGAAGGAAAAAGTGTGGCAAAAAACACTGCACAATGAGAAGAGGTGACCGGACCCTGAGGAAGATTGTGGAGAAGCACCGATTCCAGACCTTGGGGGACCTGCGGAAGCAGTGGACTGAGTCTGGAGTAGAAACATCCAGAGCCACCGTGCACAGGCCTGTGCAGGAAATGGGCTACAGGTGCCGCATTCCCCAGGTCAAGCCCCTTTTGAACCAGAAACAGCGGCAGAAGCGCCTGACCTGGGCTACAGAGAAGCAGCACTGGACTGTTGCTCAGTGGTCCAAAGTACTTTTTTCGGATGAAAGCAAATTTTGCATGTCATTCGGAAATCAAGGTGCCAGAGTCTGGAGGAAGACTGGGGAGAAGGAAATGCCAAAATGCCTGAAGTCCAGTGTCAAGTACCCAGTCAGTGATGGTCTGGGGTGCCATGTCAGCTGATGGTGTTGGTCCACTGTGTTTTATCAAGGGCAGGGTCAATGCAGTTAGCTATCAGGAGATTTTGGAGCACTTCATGCTTCCATCTGCTGAAAAACTTTATGGAGATGAAGATTTCATTTTTCAGCACGACCTGGCACCTGCTCACAGTGCCAAAACCACTGGTAAATGGTTTACTGACCATGGTATTACTGTGCTCATTTGGCCTGCCAACTCTCCTGACCTGAACCCCATAGAGAATCTGTGGGATATTGTGAAGAGAAAGTTGAGAGACGCAAGACCCAACACTCTGGATGAGCTTAAGGCCGCTATCGAAGCATCCTGGGCCTCCATAACACCTCAGCAGTGCCACAGGCTGATTGCCTCCATGCCACGCCGCATTGAAGCAGTCATTTCTGCAAAAGGATTCCCAACCAAGTATTGAGTGCATAACTGAACATAATTATTTGAAGGTTGACTTTTTTGTATTAAAAACACTTCTTTTATTGGTCGGATGAAATATGCAAATTTTTTGAGATAGGAATTTGGGGTTTTCATGAGCTGTATGCCAAAATCATCCGTATTAAAACAATAAAAGACCTGAAATATTTCAGTTGGTGTGCAATGAATCTAAAATATATGAAAGTTTAATTTTTATAATTACATTATGGAAAATAATGAACTTTTTCACAATATGCTAATTTTTTGAGAAGGGCCTGTACATATACATGTACATATACATATACATTTTACAAGCCAGTCTATTATTGTGATATCAGCCATTTCAAATAAACTCACCCCTAAATGGCAAGTTAAAAAAAAAAAAAGTTGGTTGGTCATTTCCTGTTTACTGTCAATGTTACTGTTTACATTTACCTCTATTAATTAGCCATAAATTAATTAGCCATTACAGGTATACATATAATCAGTTTACTCATTCTGGGAAACAAACCCATGACTTTCACATTGCAAATGCCATGCTGTACAGTTTGTGTCATTTAGTCAAATCTCTGTCTACAGAACATTATCATGGTATTGACACAAGAACCTCTCTGATGAATGACAGAATAATGAATAATGAATCATTATATAGGTAATTATAGACATTTTAAAGGTGTTGTAGCAAAACAGGCTTTTTAAATCTAAGTGCCAGAGAAGGTGCATTTCTTTTGGTGAGAAATTAAACTATAACTGTTCTTGGAACAAGAAATCTTAACTAACATTATTGCACTTAAGAAAGAAAACATGAAATATGAAAGTGTCGAATGTGAAACCTTTAATTATGTCAGTTTTCAGCCCTGGCTTGCAGGAACAGTGCATATCGTAAACCTTTTGTATTAGATTGATATTTCAGTGTTGCCACTGAACCGCCGCAGGAGTGTGTGTGCAGGTGTTTGAACTATGTGAGTACCTCTGAAGAAGGACCCAGGAGTTTAGTTCAGTAAAGCACTGCTGCCACATGCAATCTCTGCCCCTCCATCACCCAAAGCTGCCATATTCACGCTAGGGCATCAAAGACAAGAGACGCTCTTTCTTTCTTTCGCTCTCTCTGTACACACACACACATACACATACACATACACATACACATACACATACACATACACACACGAACACAGTCTTGGAATATCTGTTGTTGTTGTTGTAATTGCATACAAGGTAAAAAAGGTTTTAGGGATTCTGAAAAATGGAAATAAAGAAACAAGATAAAATGAAGACATAATCAAGATTGTGCACTATTTCTAGATTACTAATCTATAGAGCCCATAAGGGACATGGTTGTGAAAATAAATATGAGATGGGAGGAAAATTTATTTTTCAAAATTGCTGCGTTCACGCTCAAAACATTTGCGTTCCGCCAATAAAATTTCTGTTCATTCGCAAAACTTGTCTTGCATTCTATGTACTTATTGTAGTATTGACTCTAACTAGGTACTAACCCTGAACCTACTCCTAAACCTTAACTTAACCCATGTAGTTACCTTACATTACTCAGTACTTTTCTGGTAAGTACATTGTAAGTACATTGAAAGTGCACATGCTGTAAAATAAAGTACGTCCAACTTTCTGTTCACTAGCAAAACATTTGCATTCCCCCGAGAAAATTTGTTCAATATTTTGAAATTTAGTGGTTATTTAATAAAAATGACACATATACTATTATTATTAATCGCTAAATATTCTAAAACACTAAAATAATAATAAAATCCACCTCAAGCATCTCAAATAAGATGCCAGTATAAAAGCTGTACTATAGTGCTGTCACACAAATCAGAAGAAGACTTCTTATTTTTATCCTACAAAAAGGTAAAAGCTTGTACGCTTAAATCTGTATTTAACAAGGTCAAACATTATGAGGTAGATTTGGATGGTTCCTGGCAGAATAGGAGACTGGGCACTGTAACCCCTTTGTGCCATTTTTACTTCCAAATCTTGCCTTTCTCAATGCCCTCAAGTTTAACGCAATTCCAAGTAATATATAAAGAATTTAAGTCAAAGTAAGTTCAGTGGAGTACCTTTTATAAACTTTTAGGACCCTTCTATTTGAGAGTGTTGATTGGATGGTAATGTATTGGGATGACGCAAGTGGAACTTTAATGGCTCAAATGTTGAATGCTGAACCTTGTACGGTTTATTGTGATAGTCTGTTTTATCACTATGACGGCTGTGATTACTCTTCCATTACTCTCGCTTTCAATTACCAAAACTCATAATGTTCCCCAGGATGCTTTTATTTCCTTCTGATTTGTTTATTTTTCACTGCTTCCTGAAGGCCCAGACAAGGACATCTTCTTAATCACAGGGTGTAAATACATGGGAGTATAATATCAATTTTTTTCTAAAAATCCCCAAGTCCTTCTGCCCTCACTTCCCTGATGATTTGACATCAGTAGTCATAAGAGATGACGCTTGATAGACGGAAGCCATTTGCCAAACAGGGACTGAAACTCCCTGCACCTGATGAGAAGCTTCAGTGTTGCTGCTGATTTATGATGTCACAGCACCATAAAGGGCACGCAGAAGCAGGAAGAGATTCATTAGGAAGCCTGACCAGGTTTTTAGTGAAGTCCAAGAGAGGCGCTTGGAATACTGATGGGTCTTCTGATCTGTGCCTGTCTTGTCCTTAAAATCTCACTTAAATGAAGCTTCCAAAAAGCCATGCACTGGGGACGGATGCAAGTGATCGAGTGCTCAAAAGTGACCGCAATGATCGATTGTGAAAACAGTAAATGCAAAACTTAAAAACATATAATATTGATCTAAGGACAACTATACACAAGTTTGCCAAAAGTGACCTCGAACGTGACCCTAAACATATCTATCTACCTATCTATCCATCCATCCAATCCATCCGTCTCTATGTCCGAGACAAAGGGCATAGTATTCATCTCATATTGCAGTTTTTTTATTCGTTTTGGTACTATTTTCACAAGCAAGGTGTACATTTTCATAACTCTTAGTACAAAGATCCAAGCTGACCACACTTGTAACACAGCAAGTAATTATTTCAAAACCTGATCCCATGCTTTCATTACAGTTATACACATTTTCAGTCCACATAATCATTGTTTCAAACACAATATTATTGTAATATGTGATGAGAACATTTGGTTTAATCACCGAAACACAACAGTATGATCTTCTTTCAATTTAGCACTTTTAACAATTAATTAAATAGCAAACAATGCAATATACATGTTTCAAATCACCCTTGTTGCCTTGTTGTATTATTACAGTAACACAGGCTACAGATGCCACATTACAAATATGCTTACATTACCTAACTTACGTAACATAAAATCCAGAATATTTGTAATTGCATCTATTCAGTGTGAATAGAATTCACCTTTTGATAAAGGTGTGATGAAGTCATGACAGAACCATGAGTTCTTGTATTATAAAACAGAGTTTGCGGTTCATATAATGTTCTCACTGTATATGACTGAATCTATACTGTAGTTGAACTTTATAAGGGTGAGTTACAGTAATGTGCCAGTCTCTACCATGGTAAACTGTTTGGCATACAGATGGCATACATACTGTAATGTAAAATGCTGTATTTGATGCCATCTTTCTCCCTTCTTCTAATGCATCTCTGATCAATCTGATGTTACACAGTCATTGACTATTTCCTCTCTCTTGTTCTCTATCTTGCTCTATGTTCACAAATTTCAAATCTACTATTCACTAGCATAGTTTCTGTTGGTTAAACTAATCTCTTTGTATTACAGTTTTTTTCAATCGCTTTGGCAAATTTTTTGAATCAGTGTTAACATTCTCAAAACAGTTTGAGTCTATTGCATGTCTGCAAAATGTAGTTACTCACCCAACACATTTAATTCATACTTCAAAACCCAGTTATTGTGTCAGTAAATTGGCCAATGCCACCATAACAAAAAGATGTATTTGTCATCGTGTGAGTCACACTCGTCAAAATGTTTAGACGTTTTTTCACCATGACAGTCAACCGTGAAAATTATTGTTATATAAAAATGTAATACTGAGTTAATAAATACAAATGTTAACATTTGTATTTATACAGTACATTTATTTGTGTACCAATGTGTTACATGTAAACTAAAAACTTACTTGTCCAATACTTTTTACAGTTAATTTTTTTTTTTTTACATGTTACCATAAATACTGAAAATGACTCAAAATGAAAGATTTTCATCAACATCACATCTGATTTTTTCCCTTGCAATGCTACGGGGGGAAATCTCCTTGAGTGCCGCAACCATCCCCTGCAATGATAACTTGTGGTGTCCTCACAAGCAGTATTCATGGAATCTAACAGAGACATCTGCTCTTGTGGTCGATGCTCATGTACTTTCCACCTCCATGCTGAAAAAATCTCTTCTATCGGATTCAGGAATGAGGAGTATGGTGGAAGGAACTCCATTTTTATCCTCTCATGTGCAGCAAACCATTCCCTAACAATGTTGGTTCAGTGAAAGCTGACGTTTTGTCTCTCGCTCTAAGCGGGTCAGTAGAACCAGTTACATTAGGAAGGGTAGGTGGACAAAAATGTATTGGCTGAATGTGACCTTTTGCATTTACAAATAAATTGGCACGGCACTGACAACAACTACTGCTACTTAGTGTTAATTATTAAAATGGCTTAATGTACGATCAAACTCTTAATGATCATGTTGCCTTGATTTTTTTCATATTAACTCAAATGTGTAACAAAAATCCAGTAAAAAATTTCAGTGGGAATCAGGAGATCAGGAATTTTGAAAGAGGGTGTAACGCATAATGTGACTGTGCCTTAATGCTTTTGGATGTCAGAAAACAAATTCTTGCATACCCCTACAGAAATTTGAACCTTAACAAGTAAATTGACCAAACTGATGTGTTGAACCTGTAACAGCAGCATCCAGTGAGCAAGTTGCCACATCTTGTTTTGTAGATTAATGAGCACATTACTCATTTTCACAGTCCTAATTACAGTCCTACTGCAGTATGTTATTTTTCCTTTGTGTGTGTTCATGTTTCTTAATTTGCCTGAGTTTAGTGTAATTAAGTGGATTCTATGAGCAGCCAGGCATCTTTAAGCTGCTGGTTGAGTATTAAAACCTGTTTTAATTACCCCAGTGATTTTTAGCATCACACGCACATCATAACACCAGGGTCAAGTCTAAAGTTTAAAGGACAGAGAAGGTCAGGACAAAATTCAACTAGTAAATCCCAGCTCATTCATTTAAGCGAAGTAGCAGAGACTGAGAAGTGGGGGACTCATCGTGTAGTGTTTACCACATAGTCGATGGCTCTTTAAAGCTTAAAGACATCAGTGATGAACATTGATAACACAGCGCTCTGCGCCCATTTTAATCCTTATTATCAGCACATGTCCTCTCTATGAGAGGCCATTACTAACCCGAAAACGAAGGCATATGTGGGTGGAAGCTCTTAAAGGGAAGCAAGTGATGTAGGGAGCCCTAACGAGAAGGCTCTGCGTAGCACTTCAGCTGCTCGGTGCCTCAAACACAAATAACAGGCCACTCTCGTGGTGTTTAATGTACAAAGCTTTGTAATGTGGACTTCCAAGCAGCTGTTTCAGAAAACGATACGCCGATTCTTTTAACAAAACGCCCTGCGAGAGAGGTTGAAAATTATGATTAGTGCTAGGGCGGGGTGCCTCAAGGTAACACAAATAAGCTTAGCGGTGCCACTAGATTTCTTTAAAACTGTCGAGTTGGGTAAAAAAAGGACTTAGGAATACAGTACGTTTGTAGCCTCAGCTTTTTACCTTGCAGTGTTCTTGAGGGCTTTAAAAAAATAGACCTCTAAAAGTGCCCAGCTTTGTAAATTATTAGTTCTGTGCAGTCTCTGTAGATGAACATACTCATTTTTCAATATCATTAATTTCTATGGGAACCCTAAACAGGCATAATGTTGTATTATATATTGATTCTCCTCACAGCTCCTAGCATACGTTTAACTGCCTTTCTGGCTGTTTTAAGACTAGCCCACATAAGTCATTCCTTAAACGATGCTTGTGAAAGCAAAAGCTCAATGAATTATTTTTGACAGGCCAGCACAAAGTCAATAGACCTTATTAATTACAATTGATGTAATGTATGGCAAGAATAATACATTGGGACTTAGGGGAAAACAGCATAAGCCTATTGCTCTTATTTAAGGGAGAGTTTGGCTTTGATATGAGGTGTGCCAGGAGAGCGACTAGAGCGGGGGTGTCCATTCCTGCTCCTGGAGGTCCACTGTACTGCAAAGTTTAGCTTCAACCCCAAATAAACACACCTGGAGCAGCTAATCAATTTCTTACTTGGCATACTAGAATGTTCAAGGGAGGTGTGTTAAGGCAAGTTGGAGCCAAACTTTGCAGGACAGTGCCCCTCCAGAAACAAGTTTGGATACCCCTGGACAAAATGAACTATAGATGGCCAAGTAGAGATGAGAATCAGAGGAATTTAATGATTCTGGTTCTGTAACGATTCTGCCTGTTTTTTGTTTTTTTTTGCAACAAAGAATAAGTATTGATGCAGCAAATTGTCGTGACACAGTATCCATTTTGTTTACATCCGCTTCCCTGTGAGATCACTGCTAAATCTGGCATGATAATATTAAGAATGCCTTGTAGTGTGTGTTGCGCCACTATTTTTAAATCATATAGTATGTAATAATCTGTGAAAAAAATCTGTGAAGATTCTCCTAATGTCGAGTTCACACTAAATGATTTTAGGCCGATTTTCGCTCACCGACAAGTTTTGTGAGATCGCTGACAAATGCCCGAAATCATAGGCAAATCGGTGCATGTTCACGTGAGTGACAATCACGCAGTGTGAATTATCAAAGACGTGATCTGAGAGAATCGCAGACGAGTCGCCAACGTCTGTGAGATATTTGGCATGCTAAATATCTGGACCTGTCGGCGATGACCTACAGCCAATGAACGATCAAGAAACAGGACAGCGGGATGTTCGGGGAGGAGTTATAGACCAGAATATCAGAATTGTATTAGATTTATTTACAATAATATCAAACAGAAACAAAGCACAAACATTTGTTTGGCCATCAGCAACAGCAGCACATTGCAAAATTATTTATTTACCCCCAACTCTCTTTGCAAAACACACAATCCTTGCTCCCCTGCTACAATTTGGATCGCAATCTTCTTGCAGACTATCATTTTTAATTACAATTTCAGTCTCGTGCGAGAACTCTGGTCTCACGCATGGGCGATCTTGCGTTATTTTCTTATCACTTCTTGGTTGTGTGTTTGGTTGTGAAGCGTAGTTTGCGAATCAGACAGAAGTTGTCGGCGATTCTTTCTTTTGTAAAGTCATGCAGTGTGAAACCTCCTTTCGCAGATCTATCGCACAGTGTGAACACACCTGCAACTGAATGTTACCCCAGATAGTCGTGCAATGTGAAAAGAACATTGACCCGACTACTTTAAAAATTGTGCTGTGTGAACTCGGCATAATGTGCGTGGGCAACCAGATTTCACAGTCGGTTAAAGGCTGGAATTCACTACAGAACTTTTGCTCAGATTTTTGCCCCGATTTGCAATATGTGTGATTCTGCAGTAGTTGCCGAATGTCTGCGACAGTCTGCAGATTTTGATCGTTCGGAGCAGACAGAATTCACAGAAAATTGCATAGTGTATGATGGGCACAGACTATCAAAACATCAGGATATCACAACATGTTTGATATTTTGAGCCAAATTTAGAACACACATAGTGTATGATGCATCGCTAATAAATACTGTATTGTACATAATACAGTCAAAATACACTGACCAGACAATGGAAATCAAGGGTGTGAAGTCCCAAAGATTGAGGAAAAAATGGAGACGACGTACAAGATTGGGTAAACACAAAAAAGAAGGAAAAACTTACCATCCAGATCACGGATTCATCATTATCCAGGACTCGACATTAACACTTGTCTGGGATAAGTAGTCGAATTAAAACATCAATAGTTTCGAATGATTGATTAGTTTACATTAAATGTAAACAGCGACTGATATGGATTATATATTGATGGAAACAACATAGATAAACTACGCCATTGTCCTTTAACTCCTGCCGTAATCTGTTGAATCCACACACTGACCGCGTCTACCCACCCCGTATCCAAATGCACTGGCTCGTTTCTTCTACTACTGAGGGTAATCTCCTGCATTTGTTTAATCTTCGAGGCAATGAGACCCGTGTTTCTGTTTGTGATTGGAACGATTTTAAAGTCTGATGGTGTATGTTCTTCAGTCGTGTAGTGTATGATGCCCAGCTTTTCTCTGTAACCATTTACAAAGTCGGCAAGTGTCTTATGCCTGCTGTTTAAAAATCTTTTCAGATTTGAAAAAGTCGTGTAGTGTATGCCAGCCTTGAGATTTAAAAACTCCTGTAGTCTGAGCCTGGCCTAAAAGAAACCAAATCATAAGAGTAATTTGTTCAGGAATCAGGATACACTGGTCATGCTGTTTGTTTTTGATACACTAAAAGGAACCAACTCATAAGAGTCATTTGTTCAGGAATCAGGATACACTTGTCCTGCTGTGCCTTTTTGGTTCACTAAAAAGAACCAACTCATAAGAGTCATTTGTTCAGGAATCAGGATACACTGGCCATTCTGTATGTTTTTGATTCACTAAAAGGAACCAACTCATAAGAGTCATTTGTTCAGGAATCAGGATACACTGGTCATGCTGTATGTTTTTGATTCACTAAAAGGAATCAACTCATAATGGTAATTCGTTAGGGAATATCATTCGTCAGGATACACTGGTTGCATTGTATGATTTTGATTTACCAAAAAGAACCTTAGAAGCACATAGCCATGTCTCTTCTTAAAGCTGCAGGAGGGAGTTTTGAGAAAATGTTGACTTAGCCTGAAAATTTGAAAGAGGACAACTTACAGGTCCAACCCCCTTGCTCTCTGCTGTGCTACAGCCCTCCCTCCACAGCTCCTCCCCCACAGCGGAGCCTGCCGTGAACGTGCATGTAAACAGGACCACCGATGACGGCGGATTATAAACAGTTATGGAACATTCATTAATAGGGACGAAACATCAACAATATGCTTTACATTGACTATGGCCTGCCCATACTTTGACTACAAACTTGGTCCTCAAATCATTATGTATTTTGCAATACATGTAACAAAAAGCTAGTAAGATAATGTTAAAGGATTAGTTAACTTTTTAAAAAAACTTTTGCTGATAATTTACTCACCCCCATGTCATCCAAGATGTCCATGTCTTTCTTTCTTCAGTCGAAAAGAAATTAAGGTTTTTGATGAAAACATTCCAGGCTTTTTCTCCATATAATGGACTTCAATAAGACACAAACGTTTCCAGGACCAAATGACAGTTTCAGTGCAGCTTCAAAGGGCTTTAAACGATACCAGACGATGAATAAGGGTCTTATCAAGCGAAAAAAAACACTTTAAGTTTTATAAGCACAAATGCTCGCCTTGCTCTGTTCTGTGATGCACGTTTGTGATCCTGTTCGAACTCGTTCATCAAAATGAACAAATCTTTTTTCGAGTCATTTCGTTCGTTGAATGAACGAAATGACTCGAAAAAAGATTTGTTCATTTGGATGAACGAGTTCGAACAGTAGAGTCACGAACGACGGTACGCGCTCGCGCTGTGCAAGAGAGGGGTGATCATCGCGTACACGAGCGTGATTGACACTGCTAAGACATTCCTCCTGGCTCTGATTGGTTGTTTCTGACCGGGAGCGGTGTTTTTCTGCAAATGGCAATATGACCACAGGGAGGAGCCAGAGGAGCTTGATTTTTTCACAGATTATCTGTCTCATATTCTACTGTCAGGACATAATGACAGTTTTAACAAATATTTGTTAACAAAAGTTACCTACTGGAGCTTTAAATGGAACTAATTCTTAATTATTCTTGTCAGTTCTCAACCCTAGGCACAAGCCAGAGAGCAAAGCATCATGGGATTAGTTCCTCCAGAACTAAGCAGCCGATTCAACAGAAGAGCCCCTCATGGAGACAGGCCGGCTCCACTTCAATAAACACCTGACAACCACACCGATTTCTCTCTCTTGCCATACTTTATCTCCCTTCCATCTTCCTTTTTTATCTGTTTACTGGCCTTGAGTCTCTCTCCCTACCTTGCCCCTTCCTTCTCATCCTCACTCCTCCGTGACTCGCTCTCCAATCTCACCCTCTCACCAGACTCTTTGACAGGCCACGGACAGGTTGACACTGCCTCCTGTAGCCTTACATATCATTAGGGCCACTCTCGTCCACAACCAGGCTAGGGGGCAGTGACTCTGAAAGCCCTCTACAGCCCGGGCTGCTTTCCTCTGGTCAGGCCTCCTGTCAGGCCTCTCTAATACCTTTCCCGCTTGGGCAGTCAGAGGAAGACCTTCCCCTTGTCTTGAGCCTCTTTACAAGGGCCGAACGGCTGCTCATGTTGATCCATCAGTGTGACAGCAGTGTGGTCGAAGAGAAAGAAGGCAAAAGGAACAGAAAAGCAGGCAGTGATGGTGATTGACAGGTGGAAGCCTTTTCTTGCGGTGTTCTTTAAAAAATAAGACATTGAAGTCATTATTTTCGGTTTAATTTGCATTTGGTGAGAAAGTTAAAATGTATTAAACGGGTTTGTTGTGATTGTTATGCTTCATAATAGAGCTGCAATACTACAAACTCTGTTCCTTTGTGCCTTGTTCAAATGTGTGCTATCATAAAAAGTACACCCAGAATTTGTATATTTCATTATTGTTGAACTGAATGAAATGAAATTGACTTAAATTAAATAAGTGGCAAGAATTTGTGGATGTTTAGTGGCATTCAACCCCCATATTTCATTTTCTTTTTCAAATAAGTGTATCACTTTGTATTACGCACAGAGTGAAATTACTGCCACACAGCACATTAAAGAGTTCCTGATTAATGGCTTCCCTTTTCCGGGTTGCTGGTCATGGTCGTAATTTCATTTAAGCCTGGGCTCATTCATTACTTTCGCTAACAATTTCTCTCTTTTTTGTTGCAAACATTCACAACTTCTTTGAATGGGCCACTCTAGAAATTAAACAAAGTCAACCGAGCTTGTAAGTCATAAATTAAAATTTGTAATGGTTTTTCGCCAAAGAAGACATTGTGATGTATTTAATAGTGAAGACTGCATGCCTGGGTTTTTCTATTTCCACAAGTAACCGTATGGAAATCTGCCCTGTGGTTGTTTGCATATTGTGTTATGTATGTAAACTAGCTATTAGCACTAAAATAACAGCCGGTAACATCTGGACTTGCGTGGCAACATCTGTCAGCGGGTGTTGATTACTGACCAAGCATGCATTGTGTTGCCGCATCTAAAGCGTGTGTATGGAAACGCATCTTAAATTTACTATGAAAATTCTAGTTATCTTGCCAAGGCAGGCAGATAAATCTTGTAAACATTGAAAATGAGGCCTGAAAAACTGTTTTTCTCTGTATTTCGTCTCAATTGCTTCGACGAATCAGATTGTTTTGCAGTGACAAGATGTCCCCTTCAAAGCCCTATTTTCAGCTGTGTTTGTGTACAACCGTGCATGTGTGTGCATAGCCAATCCTCCTAAATGAGTAATTTATTCTTACTGATTCACAACCAGGCCATTCATTGCTGTGTCCTTGGTCAAAGCAGAGCGCAGAAAGAGAAGAAATAAATAGCCTAATCAGAGCCAAACGTTCTTCAGTTTAAAGGTCAAAGACTTAACAATTGATTAAGATGTGATGTTAAAACACTAGGTGGATATAGAAAAAATGGAAGATGACATTTTGAAACTGGATTCAACAGCAGTACAATAGTAATATTTTTTATTTTGACAATTTTTTTATTTAGTAATTGTATTAGTTGTAGTAATAATAAATTATTATTAGTAGTATTATTTATATATTTTCAAAATAATTTACAAATTGTGCAGTCCTACAATTAAGTACAGCAAACCTAGATCTTAAAATTGTAATCTAAGTTAACTCTCAATACCATATACCCTAAATATTACTATTGTACGTTTTTTACTACAAACAAGCATTGCACTGGTGAAAAGCAGACCGTAAAAAAAAAGAGCAATCATTTTTTGTAGCAAACTTGTAGCACTCATAACAGGAAAAGAGTGTTTTAATCAGTTGTTAAATATAAATGGTTCTGTCAGGATCACTATCGTCTTAATACGATTGGCAATTAGCATACAGTTTGGATTTGCGGTATGGTTCCATTCTGGGCGAGAACTCCCTGATGAGCAATAACCCCCCAAAACAAAACCATATGTCAATAGCCCCCAAACCCAACTGACAGCGTAATTCCGGATGCTTTTGCAGTTAGCTGAGTGAGCCAGGGCAACAAGCATGTTGCCAATGCCTGAAAAGCTTGAGCAACAGCATCTTACCAACTATACTGGAAAGCCTTAAGCAAGAAGTATGCTGCCCTTACCTGTTGCCCTTACCTGGATGACCTAAAAGAGTATGTTGCCAATAATACCCGCATCAGCCATAGCAACAAGCATGTTGTCAAAACCCGAAATGCTTAAGCAGTAAACATGCATATTGCCATGAATGACATGCCATCTGAAGTTAAGTGAAAATTGAGATATCAAAATGAATCACCTGCTTGCTTTTGGTTCCAGTTTCTTTTGAGTGATAACTGTAAGCTAGAGATGAGAGATGCACATTTCCTTTTCAATTATCCTTTTCATTGGGAAATACGTCACAAAACTGAGTAATCTTGGTGGAAACTTCCAGTTCACGCAGAATTAAGCAACACATGTCATTAATACAGCGTGATGGTTTATTGCAACAAGCGTGAATCTGATACTTAGATATATTTAGGCACATATATGTAGGTTTGCAAAAACTGCGTACACTGACACCTGTCAATGATGACATAACCTTGTTATACTTGTGTAGTAAAGGTTCAGTGTTGGTGTGATGGAAGAAGACAGGGGTCGGCGTGGCTGGTACTCGTACACTTTTATTTGGTCCAAAACAGAAAAAAATGCGCTGTGCACGCTGACATTCGTGACAAGACGCACACCACTTGCGCACGTTCTCGTGAATGCCCGGCCAGAAAAATCGGGTCATTAAACGATTTAGTGTAGCAGCCTGCCCTAAATGCCCAGCCATCGGATTACAGTGAGTTTTCGGAACTTATATCTTAGTTGTATCTTGCTTTGACTGGGTGTCCTGGGTCACCCGATACAACTTATCTTTTATGATAGCAAAATAAGGATATGAGGGCGGTCGGTCGGGGTGGAGGGGCTGCCCGTCAATTGTACGGACCTGGTCAAACGCATTTTTAAGCGTCTCATCTCGGGACTGTTCCAGAGGAAAGTCATCACGCTCTGAAAGAATCCTTCTTTCAACCGCATTCCGAACCTCTGGGACAGGTACCGATGGCCCCGGCACAGCCTCTCCAACCTGAGCGACCGCTCCCCTCTCCTGCTTTCTTTTTGTCCCAGAAGCACCCGCACAAAAATGTCCCAATAGTGTTTTAAACCCCAGCCAATTGGTCCCCAAAATTAACGGGTGCCGGAGGTGTTGGCTAACGGCCACCTCCACACTATGCTTTTGGCCCCGAAATTGGATAATGACGGGCATTAAAGGGTAATCCATCACCTCCCCGTGCCAGCCCCAGGCCTCGGCCGACCTCTCGAACAATTCGAGGAAGGCCTCGGGATCATCTTGTGTGCTCATTTTATGGAGTTGCATGGGCAGGGCCGAGGCTGGAGCTGGCGATGATGTGTGGCCCGAACCTCCCTGTCCATCCAGCTCCGGAACTGCTCGCGGTCCTCCTGCTGGGCCCGGAGGAGTGTCTCGAACCGGCGCTCCTGTTGCTCCTCCATGGCCAGCATTGCCTGGTGTTGTTGCTGGTGGAGTCCCGCGAGCGCGTGGATGATGTCCGCAAGTGGTGACGGGGACTGTCTGGCAGCGGCCTCTTCTTCCATCCCGGGTTTCGGCACCAGTGTAGTAAAGGTTCAGTGTTGGTGTGATGGAAGAAGACAGGGGTCAGCGTGGCTGGGACTCGTACACTTTTATTTGGTCCAAAACAGAAAAAAATGCGCTGTGCGCGCTTTAACATAAACCTCGTTCACATTCAGAGAACACTCTTTCCACTATATAAAAATATCACTCTTTCCACTTTTTAAAATAACACTCTTTCCACTATATTAGGCAACACTCTTTCCACTTTTCGTCCTCAGCGCTCAGCTCGCGTGTCGTGCACGAGTACCCAGTCCTTCTCTCTCCACTCTCTTGCACCAGCCGGCTTTTATGCTGTCTCCCCACGCCAATTACTGCAATCAGAGACAGGTGTTCGTCATTTTGCACTTGACCTACTTACTCACCCCTCGGCTCCGTCGTTGCTCTCGCACTACAGACTTCGCTGAACCACTCCCCCTCGCCACAACTTGGTTGTAGTTTACTACTGTAGAAACCAAGAAAATACTTTATTTATTTATTTTATACACTACCCCCAACACGACTGAGGCTGATAGAATGGTTAATATATCCGGCATATGTTGAGCAATATAGATCCAATTTAATGGGGGAAGCATCGCCCCTGCTGGAAAAAGCAAGGACACATTGAAACAAGCGTGTTGTTGTTGCCAATTTACCAATTGTATGGGATCTATTGGGGGAAGCTTACACCCCTAGCAGCAGCAAAATCTGATACAACAAGCATGTTGTATAATTGCGGAACCATTGATAAAACTAGTGTAGTTTGGCAGGGGAAGCATATACACCCTACAGCAATAGCTCGGACTAGCGGCAACAAAACTAATACAACAAGCAAGTTGTATAAATCACAGAACCATTGCTAAAACTAGTGAAGGTTGGTAGAGGAAGCATACACCATGCAGCACTAGCTCAGACTAGGGAAAACTAAATCTGATAGAACAAACATGTTGTAAACCATAGGACTAATATTAAAACTAGTGTAGTTTGGCACGGGAAGCATACACCCTGTTGCTCTGCGTCAGATGCAGTGCGCAGCTAAGCTATGAATACAGTTTGCTTCCTCATTCATGAACATGATTTCTGCTCCCTTCGTACTGATTTCATCAGCTGTGGAGGTGAAGATGACGACTCCCATGATTCTACACTCCTTCACAGGACCATCAAGATACAATGTTGTTAGTGTTGAATAACAGACCTCTCCGGTAAATCTGTAAATGTACCTACTGTGTATTTTGCATAAGTATGTTACCGATAATCTAGATAGCTTTAGCCATAAGCATGTGCTAAATTTAACACACTATGTTGCAATAATCAGATAGAATAAAGAGCGAGCTTTTTTTCCAATGCAACCAGATAAGCCTAAAACAACACTTGATTACTACAGCATGTTGCTTCGGATAGTATGCGCTATAATATTAGAAGCCTAAGTAACAAGCATATATTCGATAACATTTGCACTAGCAACCACCGTACAGTACTGATAGCAATGTTGCTGAAACCTGATAAGCTTAGCGCAGCATGTGTCACTAACACCAGATATAAGCCTAAAGCACAGCCATGTTCCATATAACGACTGGGCTAAATAACCTTAAAAGTAAAAAAAAAACATGTTCCCAATAGCAACTAACAGCTTTTAGAGCAAGCAGTTTCCAGTAGCCACTAGATAGCCTTTATAACGTAGAACGCAGAAATTATTCTGTTTGCACCATGAATTGTTATTTCCTAACAATCACCGCAAGCTGCTTGAATCTGTGCTGCATAGTGCTAAAAGCAGTCCATGTGCAATGCGAGCAGTGGCCAATGACAACAGATTAGTAACTCACATTTCCAATATGATCGCATAAGCCTAGCAAGAACATTTTAATGAAAATGACTAGATACCTCACAGGGATAAGGGTCCCAAGCACAGGGATAGCATTAGCAACAAGCATGTTGCCCATATCCTGATTGCTTTTAACAATGAGCATTAAAAAGGAACTTAGCTTAGCTTCATGAAGACTTTCAGAGATGAATGGAGAGTGAACCATGTCGAGTCCTGTGTCAATAATGCAGAAACGCGATAGCTGCTGATAATACTAAAGGAGCTTAAATATGTATACAGTGATCGGCGTCGTATTCCTATACAGTAGGTAGACGTGGATCAGCTGAGAGTCAGCTGATGCGAGCTTGACTAACGTGACCTGCCAAAACTGACGATACGCTTAATATTAGATTAGGGCTGGAACTAACAATTAGTCTAGGCCGCTTATTCTAGGCTAATTAGGAAAGAGCTACACTTTTTCCTCCATATTGAGGTAGGAAAAGCCCCGTGATGTTTTCTTTTCAGATAACCCTAGATAGAAATTGTGCTATACCTATACCATTTCAGATTTACAGAGCATGCAGAGCACATTTTTATTTGGCATCTGTTTAAAAAATGTCCTCACTTTAGATCTGGCTTTTTTTAATAACGGCTGATTTTCAGCATCCCCGGGATGCTGTGGGAACATAAAGTGCGACGAATCGATGCATTCCAAGCAAATCGACTAATTTATGTAATCGATATAATCGTTTACAATCAACGCATCTTTCCAGCCATTGATTTGATTCAGGTTTAGTTCATGAAGATAAATGAAAAATAATTCCCAGAACAGTGACACGGTTGCTATATATAATGGGTCATATGTTCACCTTCACAGATAAAAAAATGTGAGTGCCTATCTGGGTCTATTTTGGTTTGTGTCCACTTCTTCATATCAGAGTGTCTCATCAGTCATATATTACTTTTTGTCTGTGAGGTGAAATCAATGTTTCTGCTGGAGGCTTTGCTGTTGAGGTTATGATATGCCACAGCCAGTACTGTCAACCAGAAACAGCGAGGTCAACAACATCCTATTACATAGGATACAAACAGTGCCTGCTCTGGAAATAACTTTGGCACTTCTTTTTGATGCAGTAGATTTGAGAAAAGAAGTGAAAAACTTAGTTCAGTTCCATGATACAATAGTCCGATGTCTGAGGTGGCCATTAAAGTTTTCATATTCAAATGTTACTTTCAGTGTCATTTTGCATCAATAGATCATTAGTCTCCCAGTCTCACATATATAAAACTGTGAATTTGATTTCTATTTCAATGGTTTAGATTGGTTTGAAAATGAAAATAGAACATAATGCTTCTAAATCTAGAGCAATTTTTTTGAATAACCAACCATTGTTTCCAGAGTTTAAATCTCTTTAAGGCAAGTCAGTTAACTCGGCTGCTATTTTCTATGCTGACAATAGGCATACAAGTGCAGCCCATATCTGCTTGAATTCAGAAAAACTGAAACATCTGTAATGTGTTTGTCAAGATTACATTTCAATTATATATTTCAAATCACCAATAAAATCTGACAACATTGTTTTCATAAATTGCTTCAATAACTTTTGTGCTCCATTAGCTGGTCCAGTTACTATGGTTACCCACATGTAACTCTGACACCTCTTTCTCTTTCCTGTCAGTTACAGACTGTAGAATCCTGGAGAATCTTCAGCGCTACGCCTCCCCTACTTACCTGCCCGTCAACTACCAGCTCCTCAACACAGAATCCTCCTTCTTTCTTAAGGAGGCCACCCAGGACTTCATGCGCAACTCTAGCTTTCTCTCCAGAACGGAACTGTTCTTTATTTACCAGGCCAGGAAACCTCCCATCATCAATGCCACGTATGGAACCCTTGCGGTGGAAGAGCCTGTTCCTTTGGATCTCCTCCAGATGCCTGGCTCCTTTGTGGGTTCCTCAAACCTCTTCACCTTCAACTGGAAAGTGCAGACCTTTGTTCTCAATGAAAGGATTTACCCGAACAAACCCAAGGTTCAGGTCTTGTTCTACATCGCCGGGAGGGATTGGGACGACTACAGTGCAGTGGACAAACTTCCCTGCATACGGATGTTTGCCTTCCATGAAACCCAGGAGGTCCGTGGGAGCTGCAGGTTACGAGGGGACATGGGCGTTTGCGTCGCTGAGCTCGAGCCTCTTCCTGGGTGGTTTGCACCTCCCAGCGTTGTCCCAGGACGGCAGAAGAATCCGGATATGCCTGAAGGAACACCTGTAGAGCTGTACTACAGCCTTCGGGCCGCAGAAGAAGGGGGTTGTCTTTCCGAGGAGTTAGGGGACAAGAGCGCCACTCACTCGGATCAAGAGGGATTGTTTTGGTCTCCGAACTCTACACCCATGAGGCGCATCGGTAGTGTACGATTATTCCAGACTCCATCTGTTCCGGAATTATCAGAGCAACGTTTGGATGGGAATTTTGCAGTGTTAGTACCATCCACGCCTGTTCGGCAAAGGGATACCGTGTCAGCATATGTTGCAGCTTCACCGTACTCACCTGTAGAAATGTTCACTCTCAGGTAAGAGAACTTAATTTGCAAGATGTGGAACTGCATTGAAACTGCTGTGTTAGCAAATAACTATTCACATGAGACCTTTCGTGGCTGTGTTACAGTAGTGAGTTTTTTTTTAATAAATGCCACAGGAAGCTTTACTATTGACGTCATGGCATTCTATCAGCAGTTACATAGCAATTTGCTTTGCAGCTTCAAAGATTATTTAAAGCCTTTTTGCTTTGTTTTCTATTCTTTTATTTGAATCGCAACTAATCATACTTTGCCCATTTATCAGTCTTTGCTCCACTTGGATCTCAATATTTGGTCACATATTTTCTTTCGCATAATCATTTGGCTTTTGAAATGGTTTTGATTAATTCCGGCTGGTGTGCCTTAGATGAATTTTCACTTCATGGTTACTTTACTTAATTTAACTATGTTTTTTGTTTACCATGGCAGAGAGAAAGACATCTTCATTTTCAGGTGATAACATCCAGCCACATTGAATCCGCGGGTACTAATTAGAATTTGCAGATGTGGCTAAGTGATTTGGGTAATTAACACACAATGCAAATGAGGATGTCATCAATTAGAATGCGCCTCCATTAGCTTAATGACTGCAAGCTCGTCCGATTGTAATCACAGTGGGTGAGAACATTTATAAACCATATGAGACCCAACCAGACAAGAGGTCAACCCAATTTGTCAGCCCTGCATGTGCACGCAAGATAAGAGGCACTAGGAGAGACGATAGCTGGTGTATTTTGAAGAAAATCCGATAGTTTATGGATGGCAGCTGGGTTTTCTTTGCTGAATTCACTTGTAAAAGTGAAAGGACAATTCACTTGCCTTTTGAGGGTTGTGTGTTATGTGGATGCATGTGTGAAATTTGCATTTGTTTTTTGTGTATGTGTTTGCGCGTGCATGCGTGCGTGTGTGTGTGCATGCGTGCGTGCGTGTGTGTGTGTGTGTGTGTGTGTGTGTGTGTGTGTGTGTGTGTGTGTGTGTGTGTGTGTGTGTGTGTGTGTGTGTGTGTGTGTGTGTGTGTGTGTGTGTGTGTGTGTGTGTTGTGTGCGTGTGATCAACAACCACTCTACTTAAATGTGCTGATAGGACGAGACCCATTTTTATTGTACCTGGTGCTGTGTGTGTGTGGTTACTCCACTGTAATCATTGGAAAAACGATTCATGAATAAAATATTTATGTGTAGTTATGCAATATGCATGTTTAAGGGGTTTTATGACCAACAAAATCATGCTTTAATTTTCTCAAGCTAACATTATCATCTGATTAATTATTGATTTACTGCTTTAAATGAAATCAGTGTTAAATAGTCTATAGAGGATCATTAAATAAATTTGAAAGAAACAAATGCACTAATTCTCAGTATTACTGATCCATTAAATGTTTTTCATGAGCTGATGAGTATGAATGTCTCAATTGAGAAATGAAAGCAGGACATATTTTTTCATTATGTTTTTGTGAAGTTGGGGACTGTTGTATATCTCTTCTGAAAATTAGACGGAGATTAATCAAGGTCTTCCTTAATTACCATAAATAATATTCATGTTGCGAATTATAAAAAAGTAATATTTTGATTTCATTATTTTTATTTGCATGTTTATGTTGCTGCTTAACCTGCTTTACAATTATATATTTTTTGTAATTAGTTTCAAATGAAGTATATTTTCTAGAATCCATTTTGTCTTATTTACATTTATTTACATTACTTTAGCAGACACTCTTAATCACTGCATTACCATGTAAGATTGTATGATGAATTACTGTATAGCCAATTATGGCTGGATGGATTTTTCAGATATGTTTTATATTTTCTCATCAGTTAAAAAAAAATGCATCCAAATTTGGTTATAATTATCACTTTAGGCTGTGTGGAAAGCATCCCACAGATACTGTATTAAGTCGGGCCTGTGGAACATCCACCGCCTAACTCCAAAATAAGCAATCAGCCTGTCCCAGAGTAAACAATCTTATTCCAGATGGAAAAGGAGTAATCTTCAGTAACTCTAAATCTACACACAGATTTGTTTTTCTATCATAGTTGGGACTTTTCATTTACTTTTGATCCACAGTGTATGTAAAAACACAGTGTAGGTAATCCCCCCCCCCCCCCCCCCCCCCCCCCACACACACACACACACACTCTGTGCATGAACATACAAAAAGCAATTTTGCTAAAATGATTTTATTTATTTTCTCATGCATAATCATTTTTGCTCAGTGTGTGGTGTCATTGTGTATAGCTTGTTCCGATTTAAAAGGTGTTTCAAACTAATTTTGGCAGAACTTCAGCTGCAGAAAAAAAGCATTAGCTTTTTAAAAAATGAAAGAATATAATCCAAATACCACTGCAAACTAGGAGAGTGTAATGCAAAGACTGCACCAACTACTGTACATAATTAGGGGAAGCCTGCAACCGTAAGGCTTGGAATCTGTGAGTCATATAGAGTTCTTGCCATTGCACTAAATAGCTCTACTGTGATTGCATGTTAGCTACTTTAACATGATAAAATGTTAACCCCAATCTCACCAGCTTCATGATATTTTGGGTTGACTGTATTTAATATCAAATGATGGTCACACTTTAGGGCCCAATTCTTACTATTAACTACAACTTTTGCCTCAGTAAACTCCTAATTATTGCTTATTAATAGTTAGTAAGGTAGTTAATAGTTAAGTAGTTAGTTAAGTTTGGGTATTGAGTAGGATTAAGGGATGTAGAATATGGTCATTAGTATGTGCTTTATAAGTACTAATAAACTGCCAATATCCTAGTAATATGCATACTAATAAGCAACTAGATAATAGTGAGAATTGGACCCTAAACTAAAGTGTTACCTATATGACATGTTGATATGTGCCTGGTTGTTCTAAGTTAATATGATTTTTTGCTGAATATCTGCATTTGGTGTGGAATACTGGTAAGTGCTATGCAACTACAGAGAATAAGGGCCCTATCATACACCCGACGCAATGCGTGTTTTTTTGCTAGTTTCAGCCTGACAGTTATCATTTTCATGCCCTGCATGGCCGTGCTGGTCCGAAAATGAGGTGTGTTCGGGCGCATTGTTGGCGTGTTGCTATTTTGAGGCAACTGAAATAGATAATATTTTTTTGCCATTTAAAGAGCGTGTTAGTAATATGCACCTATAGGCAGCTCCACAATTCGCGTACACTTTGTCCCGTAGATGGTCTGCTAGTGTGCTTTAACCTCTTGCACGAGCAGATCTGTTTTCCGCTTTCAAAATTCACCATCTAAATAGCAAACCTGCCATGGCGCGAGCGCAACTGGCTTTTAAAGGGAATGGGAGATGACACTCTGATTGGTTTATTGCACGTTACGTCCAAAACACACCCATTACTCATTAAGAGAATAGGGAACAACCCATTTAGACCATGCACCGGGTGCGCCAACCATTTTTCCCATCCTTAAACTATTTTGATCAAATAAATGCAGCCTGAGCATAAGCATATCTGAGCATATCTTATGCAGGTGAGCACAAGAGACTAAAATATCTTTAAAACCATACTGAACTTTTGAACTGTAGTGTATATTGTATATTGACATCAGACTTATTGTCATCTGAATTCACGGCTACTTTTATTGTTTTTAATGGAGAAAGTTACATGTGGCCATACAAACAGTGTTGTGCAAGTTACTTCCAAACTGTAATACATTATACATTACTTGTTACTGTAATTTAAAAGTAATTCATTACCTTATAATATTGCTGTCTCAGTAATTCATTACCTTACAGTATTACTGTCTTACTTTTGAGTTACTCTCACTAAAATAGCTGTACAGTAGTAGAACTTAACATTCTAAGGCTGTAATGATATGCGATATGAAACCGAAATTGCCTCACTCAGATCCTGCAGAATCGCAACACACCCCTTCCAACTCCATGAGTTATCCTTCCCGTCCAGATCCAATGCTACCATATCTTTAAATTACTATTAGTATTATTTGAATCTTGAAGTTAACATTCTAAAATACGTAGACCAACACCACAAAACTAGTTGAGAGTAAATTATTTAAAATTGGGGAATTCCAGCGTTTTGGACGTGACATTTGCAGTCAAAACTTGAAATTCATTTAATACCAATATATTGAAACGTCTGATTATCCATAGGATACCCCCTTAAAAGAGTCCAGACATTAGAAAAATATCAGTCTACACATGCGTTTTATATTTAATATGAGGGAAATACACGCATTCATGCGTGACAAATTTTTTTTTAAACTTTTTATTGAGGCAACATATTTTTTTGTAATTCTGTGAATTACACTGCGCAAATCAAAAGTCATACTACCCACCGGATGAAGAAGGCTTGGCTATCCACAGAACATAAAATATTCATTTTATTTTATTTTTCGTGTTCGCATTTATGAGGAAAAAACGTCTCAGGTTACGTATGTAACCCTGGTTCCCTGAGAGGGAACGAGACGCTGCGTTGAGACGCGGTGGGAACGCTCTGCGTGATTGCGTCGTGAAGCACGTGTATAATCAGTCCAATGGAAGAGCGAGACGTCATAGGCGGTGACGTCATAGACCAGGAAGCTATAAAGCACACCAGAAAACAGACCGCGACAGCTTCTGAAAAAGCCTGAAGCAAGTCGATCAGGGCTACAGGAAGTATGGCGGGAGAACGCAGCGTCTCGTTCCCTCTCAGGGAACCAGGGTTACATACGTAACCTGAGACGTTCCCTTTCAAGGGAACTCGAGCTGCGTTGAGACGCGGTGGGAACCCCATACCCACTACGCCATAAGACAAATGCCCGTTCTGTGTGAAGTCCTTGCGCACACTAGAAGCAAGCAACCTAGCCCCGGGAGTGGAGAGGTGTAGGTCATAAAATCTGACAAATGTATGAGGTGAGGACCAGCCTGCCGCTTTACAAATATCCTGAAGGGAAACACCCGAAATTAAAGCCTAGAGGCAGCCATACTCCTAGTAGAATGGGCCTGAACAGCCACAGGTGAACGCTGTCCGGCCGCTTCATAAGCAAGTGAGATAGCCTCAACTACCCACTTGCTCATTATCTGTTTAGATGCAGGGCAACCTATCTTAGGTTACCCGAAGCAGACAAATAATTGTTCTGATAAACGCCACTGAGCAGCTCTGTGGACCTAAGCATCCAAAGCCCGGACAGGGCATAACAGATTTAAGATTTTCCTGATCTGGGGTATTAAAGGTGGAGGACAGAAGGCCTGGAGCACAAATGACCCGCACATTTAGTAGGGACCTAGAAATACAACCCGATCTGGGGTGAAGAAATACTACCACCAACCAGGTGCAAATCCAAGTACGTGCAGGCCTCAGCCTCATGTACCACGGAGAAGACGAAATTAAGGATCTCTCCTCAGAGATAGCCCAGCAAAGAAACATTCATTACAGAAATCAAGTACTGTACCAAAAGGGCAGAAACGAGATTCAGAAGGCGTTCTCTGCACCAGAAAGAGAACAGCATATTAGTCTTCTCGTGGAGGGAGCTCTAGACTGGAGTATGGTCTCCACGACCTCGGTCGAGAAACCTGAATCTATGAGCTGGGCCCCCTCAGAGGCCGAGCCCACAGTATCCACAACTCCAGAGCTCCCAGGAGCAAAGATATCGGGAAAAGCGTATAGGTGTAGTGGCAACCACACCTATTACATTACATCCAGTCCAAGCGGAGCTGGATGCGTGAGGGAGAAACACAAGGGCAATGCATTGTACAAGCGATGCGAAAGGTCGACTTGTAGTTTGACCGAAGTTCTCCCTAAGAAGCTCCACCACCTCGGGGTGAAGTCTCCATTCCCCGGGCCACAGCCCCTGCCTCAACAGGATATCTACTCTGATATACGAGACCATCAGTGTGTTGTCCGGACCCTTCGCCGACCAACCACTCATGATTGCCCCCGACTTGTGAGGGAAACATCCGTCGATAGCATTATGCGTCGACAAGAAGCCCCCAACACTGGGCCTGGGCGAGGAACCAAGGTTCTTCCACATGACCGAGGCACGAAGGCATAGCCGCGTGACCTTGATCATGCGAAAACGGATTTCCCCTTGGAGGAAACCCCTTGGTCCCAAGCCACCACTGCAGGGGTCTCATGTACAGAAGGCCAAAAGTAACTACGTTGGACGCAACTGCCATGAGCCCCAGCCAAAGACCGTTCACCGAGTGGCCACTCATGACCGCCCCCCATCCTGTGAGGGAAGCATCCGTCGATAGCGTGACGCGTCGACAAGAAGCACCCAGCACTGGGCCCTGGGCGAGGAACCAAGGTTTCTTCCACATGACCGAGGCACGAAGGCATAGCCGCGTGACCTTGATCATACGAAAAACGGATTTCCCCTCGGAGAAAACCCCTTGGTCCCGAGCCACCACTGCAGGGGTCTCATGTACAGAAGGCCAAAAGTAACTACGTTAGACGCAACTACCATGAGCCCCAACAGTCTCAGAGACTGTTTGCAGTGAGTGACTGACCTAGTTTTACATTCTTTACGGCTGTGAGAATCGCAGAAATACGTGCAGGAGACAGACGTGCTTGCATTGTTGTCGAATCCCATAATACACCTAGAAAGTGGTCCTCAAGCTGGGAGGAGTACACTCTTTTTGGTGTTGAGCCGCAACCCCAACCTCCTTATGTGGGACAGAACGACATCTCGATGTTGAACTGCCAAAAGCTCGGACTGAGCTAAAAATCAACCAATCGTCGATATAATTTAATACGCGAATGCCCTGGAATCTCAGAGGAGCCAGAGCTGCATCCACGCATATTGTAAAAGGTGTGGGGTGATAACCTAGGCCGAATGGAAGAACCCGATACTGGTATGCTTCGCCCCTGAAAGCAAACCTCAGGAACCTCCCGTGATGAGGATGGATAGATCAGTAAGCGTCCTTTAAGTCTATTGTGACAAACCAGTCCTCGGACTGAATCTGTGACACAATCATATTTAGCGTAAGCCTAATATGCTGTTTAATTGACGCAGGTCTAGAGTAGGACGCAACCCCTCATCCTCTTTCGGAACAATGAAGTAATGGCAGTAAAACCCTGACTGTCTGCCGGGAGGAGGAACCCCTTCTACAGCTCCTTTTGCAGAAGTGTCAGTACTTCCTGCTCCATAACCAAAGCCTGCTCGGGGTCAACCACAGTGGGGAGGACCCCTAGAAATCTGGGCGGACAAGAACCGAATTCTGAACCCTTTCCTATAGTGTGCAGGACCCACCGAGAAATATGTGGCAGTAGTTTCCACGCTGCCAGAAATTCTACTAGGGGAACCAGTCTCTCAAGACTAGCCTCTGGATTTGGTTGAACAGTCAGTACGGTGCCCTGAAGCGGCGAACCGGCAGGGAAGAACCGAACTGACCGTTCTACGACCCTCCTCGGAGGATCGTATGGGGACGCTGACACCTCGGTGCCCTGAACGGCGAACCGGCAGGGAACAACCGAACTGGCAGCGCTGCGACCCTCCTCAGAGACCCTCCTCAGAGAGTCGCACCCCAGAGGGCGCCGAGGAGAAACGATTTCTCAAAACCGTCCCTGCCCCGGAGGAGCCCTCAGAAGCTTTATTAGAGATGACAGTCCTCAGATCTTGCCTCCCTTTAAATAACTTCGTTCCAATGACCCTCCTCGGAGGATCATTGGAAAAAGCAGGCACCTCGGCACCCTGAAACGGCGAACCGGCAGGGAAACCGAACTGACTGCTCTACGACCCCCCTCGGAGGATCGTTTGGGGACACTGACACCTTGGTGTCCTGAACGGCGAACCGGCAGGAAAACCGAACTGGCAGCGCTGCGACCCTCCTCAGAGAGTCGCACCCCAGAGGGCACCGAGGAGAAACGATTTTCTCAAAAACCATCCCTACCCCGGAGGGGACCACCCTTTAGAAGCCTGATAGCCTCGGCATCAGGGCTTCCTATTGTCCAAGCTTTTTTAGAGATAAAATAGTCCTCAGATCTTGCATATCTCTAACTGGCTAGACTGCTACCGCCACCCAAGTCCCCTTTGATTGTGGAGGAGCCCAAATGGCGATGCTTGCTGTGCTGCGAGGAGCTTAGTAGACTGAGACTGCTCCGCCCAGCAGTCTCAGGAACATAGATTGGTGAGGAAGAAACCTCTGGAACGCCGCTGAACGGTTTATTCTTAGTTTCTTGAAAGCGGAGCATCCAGAAGAACAGACATAATTTTATCTTATTTTTCTTTACTTTTAAATCAGAAAAACGTATATATATATATATATATATATATATATATATATAACAGTCCGTGGCCACCAGCAGGAAAACAACCGAACTGGCCGTGTGCGACCCTCCTCAGAGAGTCGCCACCCAGAGGACGCAGAGGAGAAACGATTTCTCGAAACCGTCCCTCCCCAGTATAGTTTATCTGTTTTTGCACGACGCAATTCTCGAATAGCGTCAGTGCTGACAACCTCACATTCATCCATGTCTTTATAATTTACCCACCAGCGTTGCCTAAAAATTTTTTTATTTAGATGGCTGGTGGGTAATGTCGGGGTTAAAAATTATGACGCCGACTCGGGAGAGAGAAAGCTAGCAAGCGTCTCTTTAACCCGAGGCACTGTCATACCATGATACTTAATACCCATAGCATTACTATAGTTAGACGTAGGGCTTAAACACATAAAATAGAAACCGAGTTATTCCACGATCTTGACACCTCAGTGTGGTGTGGAGATAGGGAAAAACGGCAGTCCCCGACGAGGAGGCTGAGATACAGAGTTTTTCTGTTTTTAGATTTATTTCATCTAATAAACTCCTTATTTTCACTCTCATAAAGTTCAGCTGGCCAGAAAATATTTAACTAGCAACAACACTAGATAAACCTCCTTTTAAAGCTCCTCTTTATTCAACAGAGTTATGAGCTGACTTATTTATTCATTTATTGAAAACTCAAACATCTGCCTTTTCTTAATATCTTTATTTGTTTTGTTCTCTTTTTCTAAACAAAACACTAACGATACCAATTCCTCGGAACTGTAAATCGCCAGCACTGGATCTGGCAGGTGAAAGCTGAGATAGGGCAGAGCCCGTCCCAACCCCCGCTGTCAGATCCGTTTGCGAACCCCAAAATGCGAGTCGCCGCCGTGCATCGGCAACAGCGGGACCCGCGCGGGGAGCGCGAACCGAACCGTCCTCCTCGAAGAACGCCCGGCGGGAGCGGAGCGTCCTCACGGACAGCTTCTCGCAATGCTCACAGTCAGCCCCCTCGAGAACTGACTGTGGCATGCTCCACTCCCAAATAGTAACAAAAAGCTGATGTGTGTGTCCCCACCCGTGATATAACGTGGGCAGGGAACAACACAAAAGCTGCTTGCTCTCTTTCGCCATAATATATATATATTGCAACTTGACAGACAACAATAAATATGACAAGGACAGAATACACAGATCGCTTGCTGAAGGCAACAGAAGCTGTCGCGGTCTGTTTTCTGGTGTGCTTTATAGCTTCCTGGTCTATGACGTCACCGCCTATGACGTCTCTCTCTTCCATTGGACTGATTATACACGTGCTTCACGACGCAATCACGCAGAGCGTTCCCACCGCGTCTCAACGCAGCTCGAGTTCCCTTGAAAGGGAACAATGTACGTGACAGTTCTCCGTTACGGACGCGACCGCTCTGAAGCGGCACTTAGGAACACTGCAGGTAAAAGTGGCCCAAATCTGATTTTTTTGGGGTCAAGTGACCAGGTCAGACTTCTTCAGAGGTAGTGTGAACACTCAAATCTAGCCCAGATCTGATTTTTTCAAATCAGATTTAGACCACATACATATGTGGTCCTGAATCAGACCCAGATCTGATTTTTTTCAATGCGGCCGCAGTGTGAACAATCAAGGCGGATTTGATGCGACTTTTACGTCAATCTACGTCGACATTTGTCACAATTATGCGCCGGCGAAGCCCTAGACACAACAGACACAGACAGTAGCCTAACATTAAAAACTTGACTAGATATGGAGAACAGGGATTTAGCGATTCAATGAGAGTGAGGTGTTAGATCTAATTAGTATATGGGGAGATACTTCAATTCAAGCTAGAAGGACCTACCGTAACCGCTCCGTTTTTGAAAAAATTGCACACGAAATGGAAGAACGGGGACACAGGAGAACAGCGTCTCAGTGAAACTATTCACGTCATATTCCCACTACTCCTGGATTCGTCTACGCATCCACACAGATCTCTGTAGTGAATTTGCAACCATAAACCCGCAAAAGTTTCCATTACACAAACATTATGAAATAAATGCGAATATGCTTACTTCCTCCATAACCTCCCGAACTTTAGTGCAACCGCGTGCTGCGTCTGATGTCATTGTTATTGTTCTTTTGCGCATGCCGGTTAGTTTGAAACCTCAAACAGTTCACACTGCAATCAGATATAGGTCACATTTTAAAAGGTAATGTGAACAGCCAATCAAAAAATCGGATCTGAGCAAAAAATCAGAATTGAGCATTAGGACTTGCGGTGTGAACGGGGCCTAAAAGACTGTTTTAAAACTTTCACAGAGACCTCAAACAGAAGACACAAATTTCTTTAGTGAAAATTTCTTTAGTGACAAATCGAAAGTGAATTTCGATTTGTACTAATTGTATCTTAATTTTAATCAATGTTTCATCAACCAACTGCCTGGATTTAATAAATAATAGTATATATAGCAGACAATAGATAATCACGACTCGGAGCCGCCTGCATGTGAATTGGAGTGCGTCTCATAAATTAACCGAAACTCAGCGTAGGCCATAAGGTAGCTATAAGGCTATAAGGTAGATAAAAAATAATATATATATATATATATATATATGTGTGTATATACATATATATATATATATATATATAGAAAGAAGACGGACTGCTCTCAGCT
The DNA here is from genome assembly GCF_051911475.1 of Siphateles boraxobius. Lineage (NCBI taxonomy): Eukaryota > Metazoa > Chordata > Actinopteri > Cypriniformes > Leuciscidae > Siphateles > Siphateles boraxobius. Next base: position 11,732,173 of record NW_027509219.1, on the reverse strand, counting down.
TATCTGTATGAAATGTGTATTTCTCTCTGGTGCATTCACTACTGCGAAGATCGCGAGTCAGCAACGTACTTCATCAAACAATTAAAATGTCTCCTTGCTATATTTGAAATATTCATAATCATTGCTTTTGCCGGTTCTTTGTGACGGCTTTTAGGTGCTTTATCGGCAGCGCTGCCGCCAGCCTCCCTCATGTAGGCTACCCCACGTGAACTTGGGTGGCCATACGTCCGGATTTTGCCCGGACAGTCCGGATTTTAAGCCCCCTGTCCGGCGTCCGGCGCAGCCTCAAGCCGGACACTCATTTGTCCTCCTCTTTGAGTTGGGCTGAATTGTTTAAAAAAAAGTAACTATAAAAAAACCTGCATATTGATAGCGGCTCCCTGATGGCCGTAGATTAGTTCAAATCTCCTGGAATCTAGAGTTAGATGCGAGACAGTATGTGCTCCAAACCGTGCAGTGCGCGGCAGAGAGCGGGAGACCTTGCGTGCCCTCAGCATAAAGGACAGTAGATTTTCAATGTCAAAACCATTTTAAACAATTTATTATGCACATTTATCTTTAACTGAAGTAATAGGTCCAGTCATGAGTCACAGCTGATATTGGCTGTATTCAAGTTTGTTGCAGTCTGGTGTAATCTTTTCTGCTGAGTGAATAGCGTCATTTAGGTAGCACCTGCTTATGCTATATGTATATATCTAAAGCACTGAGGTCTTGGAGATGGCTATTATTTTTTCCCAAGGCATTGTTGAGGCAAAGCACTGCACACTTTGCAAGAATTTTCCTCATCACAATCATTAGCTAAATCTTGCATTGCTCTATCTGTAATACACTTGCTCTATTTGCAGGTGACTGGAGGATTGCATGTAAGTTGCTTAGTTGCTTTGATTTGCATGTGTATCAGCAACATTTTTCAATTTCGGGTTCAAGATGAAAGCAGCAACTCTTATTCCCCATGCTTCATATGCACGCTGTTTTTATTCTCATCATGGCTGACTAAAGAAAGTGTCTGACTTGCAAGAAAACTCTTTAAGTTGGTCATTTTAGTTTCTTAAAAATAATTAAGGGAAGAAGTGCTTGTTTATCAGCTCCCTGTTCTGGATTGTTGATCTGACTGGCTGCTCTTGTTTTTGTGTGTGTGTAAACATTGCACATCTATGTCACTGTTGTATGGAGGCAACAGTATTGCTGGCCGATATTTAGAATTAGAAATCATTAGAATGATTTTTGAAGGATCATTTGACACTCAAAACAAAATCGTATTTTGTTTTGAGTCCATTAATTTAATCTGGTTTTAAGACCATATTGTCCCCTGGATTTTGGTTAAAGAGAGAGAAGGATCACGGACTGATACATAAAAGAAAAAAAATAGCCGACTTTTGAGATAGAGAATATTTGGTCTACAATTATTCACCTGTAGATTTGGATCAATGTAACCAGATTTCCACCAACAGTGCACTTTATGTATTAGGAGAAAGTAACTGACTGTTTGCTGAGAAAGTTTGCTGACTGAGTCTCCACAATAACTGAATTGATGAACTGTATGCTTTGAATAGTTTCCTTTATCCTCAGTAACATTTAAATTTTTTATGAGCACGTGCGTGCGTGTGAATGTGTGTGCGTGTGCATGTGTGTGCGTGCGTGTGTTCAAGAGGAAAAGAAATTCATACAAGTTTGGAACAACTTGAGGGGGAGTAAACAATGACACTTTTTTGTGAACTATCCCTTTAAAAGTGATCTAAACAACTTCTACACTATTTTTTTTTTTAGTATACTGCTCTGTATATTGTGAAGTTCCCATGAAAAGATTCCTCTGTGATCCCTTGAACAAAGATAGCAGGTTTCAGATCGATTATTGAACTTCCATTCAGAGGAATAGGAACTTCCTTGATTCAGACTGTTTTTTTAAACTCGATCAGCTGATTCATTGAAAAGACGTTGGGTCCAGGGTGTGAGCAAAGAAACATTCGCTCACACCCTGGACATAGCAGAAAGGCAAATGGGTTTGGAATGACATGAGTCAGTACATGATGACAGCATTAATATTCTTTCAAACAGTGCTTGATAATGTTCCCCAAAGATATTTAGAAATTCATTGCGCCGCTTAGTGGCAGTCATCCAAGAGATTTATCCATTATACACTGATTTTTGAAAAGCTGTCCATCAATGAGGTTACAAAATCATGGCACCTCTGCAGGCATCGTAAGTCAAGTGTGATTTATGATCTGCGATGTTGTAGAAATATATAGAGGGGTAAATATTTATGGATGGAGCTCATGAAGTAGCAAGTCATAATGTTGTCTTAGTTGGCAAAAGTACCTTATTAGGGTTTACTAGTTGAATATTTGTGTCATATTTCCCGTCTTTTGCTATACGCTGGAGGGGTGCAAGCACTGACAGGATAAATTGTTTGCGTTTCTCAAACAATTTTTGTTGTTTTAATCATTCACCCCCCACTAAGAACAATCTACAGAGTATTTGGATGCTGATCATTGGATTCAGAAGCTGTCAGCTGTGCTTAATAGAAAAGAGCAAGATAGATTTGTACTGGTATGCGTGAGTGTGTACATGTGTGTTTCTGTTTACATCAATCAAGTGTGTGAATACCAAGAGCAGAGTTTATTTAAAGGGAATCAATTTTTCCCATCTTTAAAAGGCAGTGCATCAGTGGGCACATTATCTGTTATTCTGCCTCATTATACACACTGATAGACAACAGTAACTACCGCAGTCACCTCACCCTCAGCCGGACCCGTCAACAGGTGCACTACACTGGCCTAAACACAGACTGAATGCTTTACAAATCAAAGCTACTTTATCTCATTTCATGATTTTCTCTTTGCATTTGGACCTTGACAAAAGAACAATATATATATATATATATATATATATATATATATATATATATATATGATTATTCATCACTGGCATCTGTGCAAAAACAAATTCACAAATGATGTAACAACACCAACAAAGACTTGAAACTGATAAAATGGATAGTTCTGAATGGTCAATACAGAATTCCAGTCGCGCTAAAATTCATGAGCTGACTGTTATAGCAACTCTCAAATAGTAGAACATGGTGCTCCGAATTAAGGAACTAAGGGTGTTCCAATTTTGGGGGCCAATCACTGAAAGCAGTATCGGGCAAAACCGATCACAGATACCATCACCGAAATATATAATATTACATGATAAATAGAAGGCTTTAAATTTGAAGCCTTCAATTTAACATGTAGCTATTATTATTGAATTATTTAGCTATTCTTAATAACAATGTATAGGCCTATAAAATATTAAAATTAAGAGATGGTAAAGTATCATGAACTGACAAACCTTTAAAAATCTTTGCATGAATTAACAACTCTTTATTTATTGGCAAGGTGATTAGGAATAGCTTTGATCTTAACAAATATAGTATTTCTGTTAAATAAATAATTCTAGTTAACAAATCAGAACAAACAGAGTCAACAGAAAGTAATCAAGTGTAAAACAACACTGCATAGCCTTCACTGTATAAATTAAATATTGATTAGTCCTGCTAAGTCTACTAAAGAGCAGTGAGTGATTCTCCCTTTGTCTTTTGTTGCTTGATTGACATTAAGGACACAGACAGCAAGTATATTATGTCATTTTAAGACCTATACACGAATCCAGTATGATATATATGCAATTTATTTCCCAACTGTTTATTTTCACTTAAGACATAACTGACTGTGTATATTTGACCATTTAGGCTCAAACCCAAAGCCCAACGTATACTGCACCCACACTGAAAGCCACTTCTCTTTCGTGGCACTATTTGTATTATCAAGCACATCCTGCAGTTAAGCAACAGTAGATTGCATTTTATGACAATCACTGATTTAGCTGATTTGGATGTTCAATTTGGGAGGAACGAAAGCGCACCACTGTGAAGGAAAGAAAGGCACACAAATCTGCCTAGTAAAACAGCCCTAGTTGCTTGCTGTCGTTGCTGTAGGGTTGCTGTCGTTGCAATGTCTCCACAGTGACAATGCAAATTTATTGTCTTTTCAGACACCTGGTAGAACTGCCAGACTGGTGAATGTAGTGAAGTTATTTTAGCTGCACATAGAAAAATTGTCTTACCAGTTTTGCGTCAGCTGGTTTGCTCTTCTGATCGTACTTACAGATTATCAGCCGAAAACAATCAGCGGCATATCAATCAGAGAACCCTTAGTGCTAACAATGCTATGGTCATGGGCTCGATTCAGGGAATGAATGATAAAAAAATAACAAACACATGGCATTAGTACATTGCAATTTGCTTTGGATCTGCCAAATGCATGAATGTAAATTTGAGAGAATATTCTCTAGCACATTATTGGGCCATAATTAGGGGGTCAACTGAACATTTTAAAGAGAGAGAACATGTTCATTCATTGTGAAAAGGGCTATACAAATACATTGAATTAAAAAAAATATGAATAATTATTTTAAATAAATAATATTTTTCAGGGGGGCCCCCCCCCCCCCTGAAGAATATTATTTATTTAAAATAATTATGTTATATGTTGGTTAGTTTTTTACATACTGTACTTTTAGCAAACGTTAAAACAATGTTGTCCTTGTAATATTACACTTATTGTTTTCCTCATTACACAATAGAAAGTCAGTTGTTGTGACAAATACAGTTGTTGTGGTGAGAATTAATGGCACCCCTGGTAAATATGATCAAAAATGGCTGTAAAAAATAAATCTGCATTGTTTATCCTTTTCATCTTTCAATCAAACAATTCGCAAAAATCAAACCTTTCATTGAAGTAAAAGAATTGAAAGTGGGGGGTAAATCACATTATAAAATAAATGCTTTTCTCTAAAACACACTGGCCATAATTATTGGCTCCCTGTTATTAAATAATTTTTGCAACCTCCTTTTGCTAGGTAACAGCTCTGAGTTTTCTTCTATAACGCCTGATGAGTTTGGACAACACCTGACAAGAGATCAGAGACTATTCCTCCTTACAGAATCTCTACAGATCCTTCAGATTCACAAGTTCATGTTGGTGCTTCTTCTCTTCAGTTCACCCCACTCATTTTCTATAGGGTTCAGTTGAGGGGACTGGGACGGTCATGGCAGAAGCTTCATTTTGTACTCAGTTACCTATTGGTTTTGATGTTTGTTTTGGAACATTGTCCTGATGGAATATCCAACCACGGCCTGTAAGATTTCTAGCAGAGGCAGTCAGGTTTTGCTTTTTTATCTGTTGGTATTTGCTAGAATACATAATACCCAGTATCAAACAAGATGCCCAGGACCTCCAGCAAAAAAAAAATAGGCCCACAACATATAAGATCCAGCAGTATATTTAGGCATGGGGTACTTTTTTTCCCTTTTTGCACCAAATACATCTGTGGGTTTGCTGCCAAAAAGCCCTTTTTTTTCATCTGACCATCAATTTTGAAGTTCCAGTCATGTCTGACAACTGAATATGCTGGAGTTTATTTTTGGAGGAGCGAAGAGGATTTTTCTTGAAACCCTGCTAAACAACATGTGGTGATGTAGGGGTTGTTTGATATATTTTTTAGGCTTTCTGACCCCCGAGACTCAAGTAATCTCTGCAATTCTCCATTTGTGATCATTGGAGAGTCTTTGGCCACTCAAACTTTCTGTGCATTAAGACAATATAGACACACGTCCTCTTCCTGGCAGATTCGTAACATCTTTAGTTAATTGGAACTTCTTAATTATTGCCCTGATGGTCAAAATGGGGATTTTCAATTCTTTAGCTATTTTCTCACAGTCACTTTCTATTTTGTGATGCTCAACAATCTTTTGATGCACATCAGAACTATATTCTTTGGTTTTACTCATTGTGATGGATGATTAAGGGAATTTTGCATTTGTGTTTATTCATATTTAAACTCCTGTGAAACAAGAAGTCATAGACAATTTCATGTTCATATTGTATGTATATATATATATATATATATATATATATATTGTATATATATTGTATATATATTGAGGTCTCCTACAATAGGTTTAAAAAATACATTAAATATATTTGACTATTTATTTGATATATATATATATATATATATATATATATATATATATATATATATATATATATATATATATCAAATAAATAGTCAAATATATTTAATATATATATATATATATATATATATATATATATATATATATATATATCAAATAAATAGTCAAATATATTTAATGTATTTTTTATTTGTATTTTACTTTTTTTAAATTTGACTCTTGTGTTACTTTGTTACAGCCTAATTTAGAGCTGTTGAAATTTTTCTGACACAAATAGAAAAGTTGCTTTTCCTCAAACATAAGGAACTTGCCCTTCACAAACACATGCACACAAACAAATGCTCATCTACCAAATAAAGGAACTGTTAATTAGCAGCCTTTTGCTCAGACGCCAATCCACTGACCAATAGTCTGACCTCTCATCAACCTCTGTTTCTTCTGCTTTCTCTTTTTCAACTCAGCGTGACTCAGAAACTCTCGCTAATGCTCTCAAACTCCAGGACCAACTAATTAACAGACCAAGCAGAATCCAAACAGGCACCAGCTCAAGCACCTGCATAATTTGAACTCTTCCTGAACACTGATGAATACTTGATTATGCCTGGTGAGCGAGAGCTCATTATTTCTGTATATTGAGTGATGTTTAGTCACATCCAAGTTTCTTTGGACATTTCTTCAACCGGTTTATATGGACTGTCTGGTTGCTAGGTAAGTGTAGCTAGAGCTAAGAAGTATCTTAAGGATTAAAGCCAGAAATTAGCTTCATGAAAATTATGTAAGCACATTTGTCACGTTTTTCTTGTCAAACTGTTGCTTTTGATGATGCTTGCAAAGTGGTCCAGACACAATGAGGTCGGTTTTATCAGCCAATTTAATACACTGTTGTGTTTATACATCTCACAAAGCCACATACTCAAATCTTTTACACTTAAAAAGTTTGATATTGATATGTATCTCTAGTTTGTCTAATTATCTCTGTTATCTATTATCAGTATTGTATGTTCACTACCCATCTAAAGAAAGATCAAATATTAGGCATGCTGCAAAACAGCACCAACCCGCAGAGGCATGAACTCCACAAGACCCCCGAAGGTGTCCTGTGGTATCTGGCACCAAAATGTTAGCAGCAGATCCTTCAAGTCCTGTAGGATGTGAGGTGGAGCAACTGTAGATCGAACCTGTTGGTCCAGCACATCCCACTTATGCTCAATTGGATTGGGATCTGGGGGGTTTGGATGCCAGAGCAACACCTTGAACTCTTTATCATGTTTCTTAAGCCATTCCTGAACAATGTGTGCAGTGTGGCAGGGTGCATTATCATACTGAAAGAGGCCACTTCCACCAGGGAGCACCTCTGTCATGAAGGGGTGTATGCTGGTCTACAACGACGTTTAGATAGGTGGCAGGTGTAAAATACATCCACATAAATAGCCGGACCCAGGGTTTCCAAGCAGAACATTCCCCAGAAAATCACTTTCCCTCCACCAATTTGCTGTCGTCCCACAGTGCATCCTGGTGCCATCACTTCCCCAGATAAAAGGATGTAAAAGAAAACGGGGCTCATCAGACCAGGTGAACACCACATCCACTGCTCCGAGGTCCAGTTCCGGCGCTCATGTGCCTACTATAGGCACTTTTGATGATGGACAGGGGTCTGCGGCTATGCAGTGTCATGCAGTGTTGTGACCAATGTTGTGCAAGTTACTTCCAAACTGTAATACATTATAGATTACTTGTTACTGTTATTTAAAAGTAATTCTTTACCTTACAATATTACTGTCTCAGAATTGTAATGCGTTACATTACTCCTGTATTACCTTTGAGTTACTTTCACCAAAATAACTACAGTAAAACTTAACATTCTAAAATGACAAAATGTACTACAGAGCATTTTACATCCAGCAGAAGGCGATATGATGTAGCATAGTGACTGTGGGCTATCCAACCAACAACATAGCATATAATTGGCTAAGTGAAGGCTCAAGACAATGCAAGAAAGGATGACAGACAGAATCACAAATGATCCAAGTCTGTTAAAAGTATGGTAGAGGTAAAGTGATTATCTGGCAATATCTGGGAATAGCTTGGGTCTATTCATATTAGACACACCATAACTGTATGTAAACTCTAATGCCATGACAAGATGCATATTTGTTATTTTCTTATTGTTGCCATTATTTTATTTCTCTTTGAATTCAAGAGGTTCACATCACAAAATTGTCATCCACAAAGTGCGCATGATGAACATAGCTTATGCTTTCTCGGGAAGTATAAAGTGCAATTGGAGGAGCAACCCTCAGCCTCAGTCATTTTAGTCCATAGAAATTAACATATAGGCTAAACAGCCTAACTGCTTAGAAAGAAAACACAGAACAAATAGAGACCCTTAGGTCAAACTCGAAGTAATGCCCGTATGTCCATCTCGCAAATGTACAGTCTTCTTCTGCCATCTTAACCCATTAGCCACTTTTCCACTGGCCAGCGCGAGCACAGAGGCCGAAATCATGCCTCGCGGACTATGTCACAGAATACAAAGTACACCAGCAAGAGGGAGATTAATTAAATAAATTGATACACAAATATATCAGAAGCTATCATTTAGTCTGTATTTACAAATTTGAACACCACACGTGGCTATTGACTGACCACAAACAGGTAATAACTTACTTGCATTTTGTAATTTGTTAATGTCTCGTGGTCTTGCTGGTATTTTTTCTTTTTTCTGTTTTTTTTTTTTTTTTTAATTAAATTTTTAGGTAAAAGTGTGTTGTAACGCAGGCGTTACTGAACATGTACGAGTAAAATATTAATGAAAATTGATTATTAATGCCTTACACTACTGCGTTACAGCAAAAAGTAATACTTTACTGTATTGCATTACTTTTGTACTGCGTTACTCCCAACACTGGTTGGGACACATTCCTCCCATAACCATCATTATAAAATTTTGTGACTTGTGTCAGAGTAGAACTGTTGGCTCAGACCAGATGTGATAGCCTGCGATGCCCTCGTGCATTAGTCAGCCTTGGACACCCAACACCCTGTCACCGGTTTGTGGGTTGTCTCTCCTCAGACCACTGTTGGTAAATTCTCACTACTGCTGACTGGAAGCAACCCACAAGCCTTGCCGTTTCAGAGATACTCTGACTCAGTCTCCTTGCCATAACAACTGGGCCCTTATCAAAGTTGCTCCGATCTTTTTTCCTGCCAATATCTCCTGCATCAAACATGTTGATTTTGGAAACTGATTGTCTGTTTATCATCTAATCTATCCAGACCTTGACTGGCCATATTGGTTTGGCTTATTAGTGTATGTGCAGTACCAACCAATCCCAGTAAATTAAAAAATAATAATAATAGATAAAAAATCTCCAAACTAGGATGATAACCAATATGGTTCCAGTTTATTGTGCATCCCTTCATTCCCACTTTGAAAGGATTACATTTGTATAAAAGCATCTACCAGATCCATAAATGTTAAATTAACCAGATACAGTTGGCCCTAAATAGTGCCCTAAATACCTTCAAAAATTGGTTAGCAGTCCATCATATTAAATTCTGACAGAAAAAGGTAATGCAGATCCTTAATAATCTGTTAATGTAAATCCTATAACCCTCTCACTCTGTTCCTTCCTATAATACATGTATAATAAATGTCTTTCTCTTCCAGATTCCCACAGATGTGATATGTCAAACTACTTTGCTAAACATTCTAACATTTTAATTTCCTAGCAACTGAGTAAGCCAAAACCAACAGATTAAAATCATACTGATGAGAATATCTCACGAGTGTTTGCACAGCCTCTCCAAACTTTAGCATTGGTTTTTCCCTCAGAATAGAATGGAAAGATGCAGCTCTGATTGGAGTATAGTAAGGCTCTTCTCTCATCTGACTTATTATTTTGGACTTTTGCCATGAAGGGACCTTTTGTTCACTGCAAATATTTTATGTCTTAAAGTATCAGTGTCACTATCTTTGGGTAGTGCCACAGCGTGTTATGTTTTCAGTTGTGTATGGCGACTCCAGCACTAACTGATATCAAATTATGCCGGCTGGCTACATTTTTATAAGTTAAATACCTTTCATGTCAATGATGTGCATAATTAAAGAATGTTTAATGAGCTTCCTTTTATTAGGACAGAATATTCATGGCAGCATTTTCCTGATTTTTGTTAAATCCAGTAAATGACTCTAAAGCATGTTGATGTAGCCCACATATTCAGGAGATTTTAATTTCATTATTAGTGGGATCAACCAGCCTTCACTTTTACCAATTAGTGTTTGAAGGCATAATTGGACAAGCAAATCATCATTATTTTCATTGATATTCCATTGTATTAAATCCTGTAAAAACGCATGCTTGCTAGTCTGATGGATTTATCTAGTATCTATGATCAGGCATCTACACAATGCTTTTACAGTAAATATTGTGTGTCATACGTTTCAGTGACATGACACTGATATGTTTTTGTCTAGACCTATAAATGTTTTCAGAAATGTATAAAAAAAAATACAATTTATTTGAACAGTGACTTGAATCTCTGCTCATTTAGGCTCCACTCATAATAACGTCCTTTTTAGATTCAGTCGGTTTTAGCAGCATTAGACATGTCTGACCAAGTCTTTTATTTGTATCTTGCCTTCATTCCTCTCACGTATCTAATAGCATGCTGCCATAGTTCTGGGTCAATAGGTGAAGCAAGGCGGCAGTGTCTTTATGCTGAGTTCGCTTGTTGGACTTAAGCCTAATACGTTCTTACATTTTTATTAGGAAGCAGATTGGATAACACAAGCGCCAGATTTGTTCTTGAGCCAATATGTCACTTGTGTATTTATCAGATGATTCCAAGGCTGGAAGATTTAGAGCAAGAATCCTGATAATTAAATATATGATACGCATGCTTTAAGAAAGGTTAGCATCATTTCATATCTGTATACCGCAGAGGTGTTACTATGAATAGAATCAGACTGTGCTACAGTACTTACTGTGTTTCTGCTAAACAAGAAATTATAACCAATTATTACCAAACATTGATTTTAATTGGTCAATGGAGATTTTTTGTCTCCTCATAAGAATGCCAAAATGTATTATTTTACTGCTGTAACTTCGGCAACTAATTTCCTAAACTGTGTAAGTTTTATTTCTCTCGTATCACTCTGTGGTTTCTTTCTTCTGATAATCCAATTATTTCAACTAATTAATATTTCATGCCCATTATATCTTACAAAGATTGGAGATGTGGTGTAACAAATATCCAGTGTGCTAATGTGGGAGATTTGGGTTTGAATTTGGTGTACTTCATCCCTTTCTCTCTTTTCTCCACATAATTTCTCTCTACTTTGACTTATATTATATATAACTATAATATATTACTATAATATATATATATATATATATATATATATATATATATATATATATATATACATACATATATATATATACATACATATATATATACATACATACATACATACATACATACATATATATATATATATATATATATATATATATAGAAAATCAGTTTTAACATGTCACTCAATACACTATAAATTCCAAAATGAATCTGCAGAAGTCAGGTGGTACAAGAGCTCTGTATGTTGTCTATGTTCATTATTATAGTAATGTTATGAACTTTGAGACATGAGGTAATTTAACGGCGTCACTCATGACGCTTTGCAGACTCTGCTCTGGCTGTGTGCGTTCATGTGTTTCTGAGAAGTTGGTGGCTTTAGAGACGCTCTGAAAGGAGGGAGGGATCTTATGCTTTCAAAGCTAGCTTGCTATTGCTAGCCTCTCTGAAATTGCCTAACCTACCTTTAATGTAGCAATGTAATTGGTATGAAAATACGAGACATTTCGACCTCTCAAATAGACTCTTAAATAGTTAATATACTGTACAGTGAGAATGGTGTACCAAACCTTGATTTGCACTGAAAAATCCTATACTTCATCTGGCTGTGTTCCATATTTCTTTTTATTGCGTTTTGTTTATTTATTTATTTTAATACTCCTTGGGATGTCAAATGTATTCTCAGTGTGCCCCATATCTGCGACACAGATTCAGGAAAGAAAACAGAAACACCGGGGGGCTATGCTGTGCTATAATTCCTGTTCTTGGCTCAGGAGAGAATGAGTCACATTCTCTGCCTTACAATCTCAAGAAAAGAACCAAATGACAATCTCTTTCTGGAAAAGTACAGAGTCATTTACTCTGTAAATGTGCCAATACAACTAAATTGCAGTGGTAACTATCTGTTGCAGTCTGAATTTATGATTTTATTGTGTTTCATATTTCATTGTATTTTTTTTAAAGGATACACACCTTTTAAATGTGAAATCTAAATTGGACGTTTGCTTTCTCTGTGCTAATATACTCCTAGAAAATATTACAAAATGTTCCATTGGGGAAAATATATTGGCATTGTGTCGTTCACTCAGGGGTTTGTATAAATTTGCATCAAATCAAATGCTTTCAAGAATGAGACTGTCCCTCCCACTAATAAATGTTTATTAATTACAGCAATAGCAAATGATTGTCTATGGCTATGATGTTACAAAAGCCAATTGGTTACTTTAAATTGGAAATAAGTTGAATTACCAATCAGAGAAACACAGCTAAACAAATTGTATTATATTATATTAAAAACTACATGCAGTTTATTTGTTGCATTGCAAGTTATGTGATCGAGTCTCGCTTTTTTCATATGTTTTATTCAATAGGGTATTTGCAAAACACAAAACATTAAGGATCCAGAGTGTAACTTTTTGTCTGATCCATATATATATATATATATATATATATTGTTACAGCAAGTCAGGAACGAGACGGAGAACGAATCCAATCGCAAGCACATTTAATAAACAGGAAGTCCAGGGAACTCAGAAACAAGGAACAGAATTAACATAAACAACAACCGACAGCCAACAACTGAAACACAGGGGTTTAAATACACAGACAAACAAGCTAAACAAGATAACAAGGGGGCGTGGTTAATGAGAAACACCTGGGGAGACTAATAAACATGGACGAGGAACACCTGTGGACACTGAGCAACAACAAACAAAAGACAAGACACATGGCAGGATCACATGACAAACAAGGGATCACAAATATATATATGATATACAAGACACAACAAAAACCCACACGTAACATAGCCCCCCCCCCCCCCCCCTATGGGCGGCTCCCGACGCCCCTTGAAACAAAAACACTAAAGTTTAGGAGGGTGGTGAAGTGGAGGCGGTCTTGGGGGAGGGACGGAGGGCCAGGTTCGTGCAGGGGACCAGGGCAGAGACGACCCCTCGGGCGGCCATGGCGACGAAGACAGTCAATCGGGCGGCCAGGGCGGAGAATACAGTCCATCGGGCGGCCAGGGCGGAGACGACCCCTCGGGCGGCCAGGGCGGAGACGACCCCTCGGGCGGCCAGGGCGGAGACGACCCCTCGGGCGGCCAGGGCGGAGACGACCCTCCGGGCGGCCAGGGCGGCGAAGACCCCTCGGGCGGCCAGGGCGGCGAAGACCCCTCGGATGGCCAGGGCGGCGAAGTCCCCTCGGGCGGCCAGGGCGGCGAAGACCCCGCGGGCGGCCAGGGCGGCGAAGACCCCTCGGGCGGCCAGGGCGGCAGAGACACCGGCTCAGGAACAGCAGACACCGGCTCAGGAACAGCAGAGACCGGCTCAAGAACAGCAGACACCGGCTCAGGAACAGCAGGAACAGCAGACACCGGCTCAGGAACAGCAGACACTGGCTCGGGAACAGACAACACACTCACTGGCTCGGGAACAGACGACACACACACTGGCTCGGGAACAGACGACACACACACTGGCTTGGGAACGGACGACACACACACTGGCTCGGGAACGGAAGACACACACACTGGCTCGGGAACAGACAACACACACACTGGTTCGGGAACAGACAACACAGACTCTGGCTCGGGAACAGACAACACAGACTCTGGCCCGGGAACAGACAACACACACACTGGCTCGGGAACAGACAACACAGACAGAGTCACACACACTGGCTCGGGAACAGACAACACACACACTGGTTCGGGAACAGACAACACAGACTCTGGCTCGGGAACAGAAAACACAGACTCTGGCTCGGGAACAGACAACACAGACTCTGGCTCGGGAACAGACAACACAGACTCTGGCTCGGGAACAGACAACAAACTCACTGGTTGGGGAACAGACAACACACACACTGGCTCTGGAACAGACAGCACACACACTGGCTCGGGAACAGGCAACACACACACTGGCTCGGGAACAGACAACACACAGATGGCTTGGGAACAGACAACACACACACTGGCTCGGGAAAAGACAACACAGACTCTGGCTCGGGAACAGACAACACAGACTCTGGCTCGGGAACAGACAACACAGACTCTGGCTCGGGAACAGACAACACAGACTCTGGCTCGGGAACAGACAACACACTCATTGGTTGGGGAACAGACAACACACACACTGGCTCGGGAACAGGCAACCCACACACTGGCTCGGGAACAGGCAACCCACACACTGGCTCGGAAACGGACAACACACACACTGGCTCGGGAACGGACAACACAGACTCTGGCTCGGGAACGGACAACACAGACTCTGGCTCGGGAACGGACAACACACACACTGGCTCGGGAACAGACAACACACACACTGGCTCGGGAACAGACAACACACACACTGGCTCGGGAACAGGCAACACACACACTGGCTCGGGAACAGGCAACCCACACACTGGCTCGGGAACAGGCAACACACACACTGGCTCGGGAACGGACAACACACACACTGGCTCGGGAACGGACAACACAGACTCTGGCTCGGGAACGGACAACACACACACTGGCTCGGGAACAGACAACACACACACTGGCTCGGGAACAGACAACACACACACTGGCTCTGGAACAGGCTCTGGCTCCGGCTCAGGAACAGACACTGGCTCCGGCTCAGGAACAGACACTGGCTCCGGCTTAGGAACAGACACTGGCTCCTGCTCAGGAACAGACACTGGCTCCGGCTCAGGAACAGACACTGACTCCGGCTCAGGAACAGACACTGGCTCCGGCTCAGGAACAGACACTGGCTCCGGCTCGGGAACAGACACTGGCTCCGGCTCAAGAACGGCAGTGTCTGTCAACAATCGTGGGCGGGACCTGTGGCTTTAGTGACGTCACTAAAGCCGCATTCTGAAAACAGGTCGTTGGGAGACGCTGCTTATGATTTATGGGGATTTTAAAAAAGGAGTGGGTGGATTTTTATCACTATAGGGTGGTTGTGTACACACACTGCCTTCACACATTTATGTCCAAACACCATGCAAAAGTGAATTTTGCATAATAGGTCCCCTTTAAAGTCTTTAAATGTTCTCCGGTTCCCGCCTTCTTCTTCCTATAACAACGAACTGCGTTACACTGGTGCAGAAACCCAGGAAGAAGGAGGAACGCGCTGTCAAAGAGCCCTCGCCGCTGTGGGGAATCCGTGGTGCCATCGAGCATGGTGAGCAGGTTCCGTCGCCATCAACGCTCGAGGTGGTGCACTGGAGTGAGACGGGGGACTCCTGCCGACTGCCCGTGTCCGGAGGAGCCATCCTCAGGCAGCGGAGGAGTGTCGAGCCGTCCACCAAGGGCTATAGCGCCACCGCCAGGCATCGCGGAGAGGACCAGATGGCAGTGTGTGGTGGGATCCAGACCAAGATTTTTTTTTCCTCTCTCATTTCTGTCGCCCCTCATGCTTCCGTCTCCTTTGCTCTTGCCTCGTCTATCCATACTCCCAGGCGCCACAGCCACCATGACTGGTCCCCCCGGAGGATGGGGGAGTAGAGCACAGTCTCGGGTGTACCCCCCGGTCTGCAAGGTATGTGGCGAGCAGGATGCGCAATAGCAGGCCAGTGGCGTGATTAATGATGAGCATTACCTACGCGACGCAACGGTCTCCAATCTCTCATGGAGGAGCGGAAGCATAAAAGAAGGAGCGATGACAGTGAAGAGTGAGAGAGGCCAGGCCTGGATTTTATGTTGTATTTTATTTACATTTATTCATTTACATTTATTCATTTAGCTGACGCTTTTATCCAAAGCGACTTACAATTGCTATGTATGTCAGAGGTCGCACGCCTCTGGAGCAATTAGCGGTTAAGTGTCTTGCTCAGGGACACATTGGTGTCTCACAGTGGATTTGAACCCGGGTCTCTCATACCAAAGGCATTTGTCTTATCCACTGCGCCATAACCATGTTTTATTATGTGACAGCAGTCGTCCGTGAGGGGCTGCTGCCTTTTACTTTCATTTTGTATTTGTTTTATTTTGTTGTTAAAGTCTTTACATGTTTGCCGGGTCCCGCTTCCTCCTTCCTATAACAACGAACTGCGTTACATATACATTACACATCACCTCACTTCTCAAAGAGTCTGAAAAAAGTTTGTTCAAAGGATTTGGTCTCTAAACTTCTCCTTTCCTAAAACCTACTCTGCTCTCATTGGTCAGAAGGTCCAGTCTGTTGTGATGGGTCTACTGCTTACAGCACTTGTCGGAAACTAAAGACCCATTACCAAATCTGAATTTCAGCTCTGAATGCACTTATATACACAGTGATACAAACAGTAACAATAACATTAGTTTTACCACATCAGATTGTGCTCAAGCCCTCTTCGTTTTGCAAAGTGGATTTTATTTCAAAGTACAGCATCTTTTTGACATGTCGACAACACGAACAAAACTCTTCCAGTCCTCAGTTACAACTACAGTGTTTGAAGGTCAAAGTTGATGTTGTTTGCAAGCTGCCAATGAAGACAATGTACACTACTGTACATGACAGATAATATTGAAAAAAGCATAATAGGGGCACTTTAAAAAGTATACAGGCACAGTTGCACTCTATTTGGACTCAAACATGTTGTTTGTTGTTTTTCTTATGTCACAATTGTATTTTCCTCATAGAACCTGCCTGCTTTTACACAACCACTTACCCTTAAACATCACTATCCCGTTCTCTTGGTTTCAGTCCACCTCTTGTAGTCTAAGAGGCCCGTCTTAAATATCAGATCAGTGTATTATCTCTTCTAACCAGCGTGACGTTATCTCCCCCCACGTACTGTGTGTTTAATCCCACTGGCATACTTCTCAATCCCATCCACCATCCTTCATGTCCTCCTGTCTCCGCCAAGGAGCCTTCGCTGAAATATCAGATTAGTCAAAGATAAAGCATCTCATCACCTCCCCTGTTTTATCTGAGATTTGTTGCATGTGAGTCTGGCTTCACCCTGAGGTGAAACTGGATTTGGTGCACTTGACTCCACTCAAGTCTAGATTGCAGAGATCTGGGGTTGTGGATACCTCTACATTTTTAGTTTTTCACCTGTTGGGATAAATGCGCTCTGGCAGCCACTGACCTATTTCAGACTGTACTGCTGATATTTGCAAAAAAGGCTAAACAGTTTATCCTTTTATTTTTTCTTAAAATGTGCAACAACCTAGACTGCATGGGAATAACATCTGAATAACAAGTTGGTGTTATTGTCAAGTTGGTGTTATTGTCAAATAGTCATTGGTGTTTATAACAAAGGCGGTGATGGCATCATTTATATTAGGCTACATTATATTATATTATATTATATTATATTATATTATATTATATTATATTATATTATATTATATTTAATTATATTATTCTTGAAATGTATTTGTTGCTTACAGATTTTTTTTTTTTTTTTTTTGTCAAAATACGCAAGCACAGAGATTCACAAAGCCTTATCTGGTTGAAAAACAATGAAGATGTCTTTACCTTGGCAGCATCATAATGCATTAGGTTTAATGTCACCTTGAAAATGAACAATATAAAACAAATTGTTAATGCAGCAGCCTCTTTAAATAGGAGTTTATAGCTGTTTATGTGTCTCTAATACCCAGACTGATTCTCTAACATTTCCATTGTATTATATTTTCATTCTTCATTAGATTATTTGTTTTACAGTGATATATTTTTTTATTAGTGTAAATGTTTCTATTTTCCAGTCTTTTTTTTGCATTTAAACAGTGATTGTTTCCAATTTTTTCTAGTTAAACGCTAAAGCTGAAAAACAGTAAAACCAGCCTCATTAGTCTTACTTCACAGAGATGAACTTCCATGCTGATGTGAGATGACACAATTCTGCAAATATCATATTGTGCCCAGCCCACCTTTGATATCTGTATAACTTTCATGAAGGGAAAATAGGCCATTTCGATGATTTGTTCTTTTATAATGCCAAAATGATTTCTCATTTAATAGCGCAGAGAGAATCTCACAAGAGCTGCTCTTAGCGTTCACGTTTCAACCACACCGACCTTGAGTCATGACTCTTCGTGATGTTTTGAAATGCTTATTAATGTTTTACATCATGAATCCTGAATGACCTTGGCATGACCCCCCCCCCCCCCCCCCCCAAATGATACATACTTTATAGAGTTTTGTGAAGAGTTTGATGAAGGGAAATCAGACTTCTCTTTATCTAATTTTAGTCACGTTATTTCTTGACAGTACTGCAGTTTCCGTTTGTGATTAGGAAATCAAAGAATTAGTTTAAAATATGTTTTGATCAAAGCCCCTTTGTCTGAGCAGTTTATTTGACATTAGAGCATTGTATCACACTTTCACATCACTTGTATTAAATAGATCATTACAGACTGTCAAATTGATCTGAGCTGTTTTCACTTAATTTATAGTGGGCAGATTTAATTAACCTTACCCTCCCTTTGGGTCCCTTTCATCCCATGCTTTGTTCTATCTCTTTTCACATTGACAATCATGGATAAATGCAATTAAAATTAACATTTAATTCTCCTGTTTCAGTGGAAAGCAAATTAAAGCATAATATTTTCACAGGGAAAAGAGTTCATAAAACTAGAATGTCTGACTAATTAATTAAAAGTGCGATGTGTGATTTCTGCAACACCAGTCTCACTAAATTAAATTTCTTTCCAAATTCTAGTTCCATTTCGAATGGAAAACAATGCTACATCATTGCATACATGTAAAGTTGCTCTAATCATGGGCATCCTCTCTCAATGAGTCCCAAATTATTGTGTTGGGTTTTTACCTCACAGCGAAATGTTTCAGGGCACTGAAGATCTCTGGCTCTTTTGCAACTCCAGGCCATCCGTGTGAATTGAGAATTGAAAGTCAGAGTTGGTGGCTCGGCATCAAGGTGTTGCTCTTGCCCATATAAGTTGCATAAGTCTAAGGCTGAACCTCAAGAAATGTGTGCTGTCTCCAAGTCAATAAACCAGGGCATGCAAATCTGGGAGCAGGCATCCTGTCGAGGCAGGGGCTGAGGCCTGGAGAATGGAGTCCATATGGAAGAGGTCAAGCGGAAGTGGTCTTGTTCGCCTCCAAGGAGTCGACCAACTGTCGCCTCTGGTTAGCCTTTATACCTCCAGCTCCTTTGGGGCTGGACGCATTGGTATAGATGTGGCCAAGGCTTTGTCTGTATGCCTTTCCTAACAAACACATAACTTATCTAAGAAATACACACACAATCACTCATACATGGTGTAACAAGGTTCCGTTGTTATGGGAGGAAGGAGGCAGGAACCGGTGAACATTCAAACATTTTAATTTTCAAAATAGAACAAATACAAAAACAAAAGGAACCGCCAGCAGCCCCTCGCGGGCAACTGCTGGCTATCAAAATAAAACAAATACAAACACAAAAGGAACCGCCAGCAGCCTGGCTACCCAAAACAGAAATAAAACACAACATAAAATCAGGTCTGTTCCTCTCTCGATCTTCAACGTCGTCGCTCCTCCTTTATGCTTCCACTCCTCCGTGAGAGATGCGAGACCGGTGTGTCTCACAGGTGTCATTCATTAACACTCACACCACCGGCCTTGTGCCGTTCTCTCACGTCCCTCTGCCTTGTCCTGCTCGCCACACATGGGTAGAATGGAAAATGAAAGTGACTGAAAAAGCGGAACCGAAGATCCAGCTATGAAAAGAGTCATTTAGCAACCTGGAAGAACCATCAGTTCCTTACTAGGAAGCTCTTTTGTTAATAAAGGGGTTCACAACTTTGACT
Source organism: Siphateles boraxobius (assembly GCF_051911475.1). Lineage (NCBI taxonomy): Eukaryota > Metazoa > Chordata > Actinopteri > Cypriniformes > Leuciscidae > Siphateles > Siphateles boraxobius. The sequence goes on along the minus strand of NW_027509219.1, from coordinate 11,712,068 downwards.
TACTAAACAGTATTTTAGTATATTGTACGATACTTGCATTTCCCTTAGCAGTTGAAGAGCGTCAGGATATACAGTTGCGAGGAGAAAGTCTTGATAGTTTGGTCTGATGGTGCTAAAGTTGCCATCAATTTCTTCCGAAGAAGAAGCGATGGTGAACTTGAGGAAATAGTTGACTCTGTTAAGGTCGATGAAGGTACACATGGCTCAATGTGTGTAAAGCCTGGCGTTGCCAGATGAAGTCTCACGTGAACAGCAATCAGGAGCAGAAGCCAGCGAGCGCCCGGAGGGAACTTTGTGTTGGCTTTTGAAGTTCCACAGAGTTCATGCATTTGAGTCTTGGCTTGAACAATTAGAGAGGTGCAATTCTCAAGTGGAAAATTTCCTTTGTTTGTAAAACGGAACTAATTTGCATGATTAGAGTAAGCTGGGTGTGTGTCCATTTATACTCTGTATTCTATGAGAAGGTTATGTCCACAAAGTGTGAGTCATTAAACAAGGGATATTTTGATAGGTGACACCACCTAGATGGGGCTACATTAACTATTAGTTCTATCATCAGGCATGCATAACAAGATACAATATAAAAAAAAATTACAAAAACAATATACAAACAGTAATAATACACTAAATGTACTGGGGAAATGCATGTTCATTCATTAGACAGATTTGTCAATTAATTAGTGGAGTGGAGATAATTCCCTTTCTATTGGACTGCATGTCTGTTTCTTGTAGCCTGTACTGTTCTCTCATTGAGAACAATCAATGTCCCAAGTGTCTTTGAAGTGTATGAGTGGAGCACAAGGGTGATAATTTACAGTGGGTCATGCAGACATCCCAGTGTCTTCCTGGTTGAGGAGCTGTGGAGATTAAGCGTAACAATGGTGTGTTTGATCGCTGCAGTCGTTACACACCGCTCCTAGGAGTTATAGTGAGGGTTTACATAGACCAGTGCTTTTCAATTAGCCTCATTTGAGGGCTGGATTATCAAATTGACATTTTGAGGTGGACCAAAGGGGTAGGAGGTTGTCCCAATCTCTTTCCGGGGGCCTATAAAATGAGAAAGTAAACTGAAATGCATATTTAGCACTAATATTAACAACAATAACATCCATAAAGTAAACATCTCATTTTATTGGGTTAAATAAAATATTCTGACAATGCGACTACCTTGTTAACCACTAATTAAACTAAATTAATTTTATAACCTTATTCCCAATACATTAAATACAATATACCCAATTATATTAAAAACATAGTATTCAATATGAATATACCACATTTCTGCCAAAACACCATGGTTAACACTGTGTTACTACAATACCACATAATCCATGTGGTTGCCAAATTTAATATCCCGGCCTAGAACGAGCCCACCTTTTATTAGTGGCTTCATTCTGGCCAGCACAAGTCTGGTTTTATGATCTAGTGTCTCTCATGGACGGCACTCCTTATCTCAAGTGCAGGGGTCAGTCTATAAACCCCGGCCGGAGATCTGGAAATTTTGGGTCTAGCCAGCTGATAGATTCTGGTCTCTTAACTTGTTGAGATTCAACAAGACTTCCAGAGCTCCGTCTATAACTGTATGCCTTAATATGGCGGCTCTTTGAGTATCCGTGTGAACAACATCACTTGAAACCAATCCACTGCCTTGTTGGTACACTGCTGAAGTTTTTCCAAGAGCATCTCTTAGCAGGGTTAGCCCCTGCTACCCTTAATGTATATGTGGCCGCTATTTCCACTTGCCACTTACCTTTGTTAGAGCTTCTGTCGGGAGGCACCACTTGGTGTCTCCATTTTTGCATGGTCCCACACAGCTGAGGCCTATGTGCAGGCAGCGAGTTCTTTCTTGGGACCTTTCTTTTCTCCTACGGCGTTGTGGCCATTTTATGGTTCTGCGTCAGGTTGAGTTGCATCGCGGTGCATCTGACCAATCACGGCCCTTGTGGTCTGCGTCGCCTCGACGCGTAGTTAAAATTTTTTGGAGGTGCACGTCGAGCTACAGCGGAGGGGTCTGCGGAGGTACGCCGTCGATTCGACGCAGAAGCATACAACAGGCTTTAGAGTCAGCCTCAGAGTTGTTAGTGACTCTTTAAGGGGCTATTTTATTAGCATTGACCTCATTTAGAAGAGCAGGACATCTGCTGGCCCTTTCAGAATAGCCTCCTGCTGCTTGCATTTTGCACCCCATGATGGATTATATTCAAAAACAAGGGATAGGAGTCAGGCTTCTGCTTGGTTTAGGCAGCATGGTGGCTTAGATCATAGGGGTCGCAAGTGGAGTTAGAGGAAGAGCTTGAACAGAAAAATACTATCAAAAGAACTTTTCCTGTCAGATATTGTGGTGGTGTGGCAACTTTTGCTTAACATTTCTTAGTGGGTCCTGAAAGGGCAAGTTAATATTTGTGCTGCAACAGGCTAGTCCGCACACATTCATTCATGTAGCCAGGTTCCCTGAGAGGGGAACAAGACGCTGCGTCCTTCAGAAATCATCATGTGACAATAGTTGTGTTTCCAACCAAAGTTGCAAGTTTAACTTATGCGCAAAGTTGAAATTTTGCATAAAACATTTGTGAATAAAGCACTTCCATTTCCATCCAGTGGGGAGAAGAGAACACAATTGTAACTTCCTGATTAATTGGCGATAAAAAATGGAAGTTAATGCAGTAGGAGATGCCACTGTGGGTCTTTTTTTCATATATAATAAATTACTTGCACCTCAGAGCGCACAGACAAAACACAATAAACATGGTCAGGTTATCTTGCTTTCGGAGAAGGATGCCTGCTGTTTGGGAACGCATTTGTGTAAGTGAGTTCAGGGAGGTAATTATACTGAACCACTTTGATGACAGACCCTGGCTTCAGGTACTTCAGAATTATCAAAAGAGCATTTCAGATGCTGAGCATCAAAAACGGTCCACTGGTTAGTCCAGTTGTGCCGCCCCATCGCTTTTTTGGTGCGCATCGAGGAATTTATTCTGGAAATGTGTTTCCATCGTAGTTTATGAATGTTTTCGTATTGGACGTTTTTTTATTTGGCATAAAAATAGGTGAATGGAAACATGGCAACGAAAATGGCTGCTGAAAATATAGCTTGCCATCACATGAATAAATTACATTTCAGAATATATTAATATAAAATATTATGTAATAATATTACACAATATTAAAATTTTTACTGTATTTTTGATCACATAAATGCACCATTGGTGTGCATAAGATACTTTTGACTTGTAGTGTATATATATATATATATATATATATATTTATTTATTTATTTCCCTGAAATTAAGGCCTTTTTTCTTTTATCTCTGAGGTTCTGGTTTCCAATTTCATTATGCTTTGTATTAAGATTATATATTTGAAGTCACCCAAATCATGTCTTAATGTCAGTGGATGCTGCTATCAACCAAACACTGCAGATGAGGCCGGTACCCTTTTCATCGAATGAGAATGAACTTGCAACACTTTAAGCGAGTCAAGTCAAATTTCCACACTTTGGTGAATTAACAATGAAAAAGACATGCCATACAATGCTGTGGCATTTTACATACACGTCCACATTTCTGTGGATTATTTAATAGGCTGACATTTTGCAAAAGGTCTTGGCCTTTATGGACGGAGTCGTTTCCACCAATGTCAATTTTTCAGCTGTTAAAATCCAGCCACCAGGAAGAAAGGCCAAAGGGCATGCCAGGAGAGGATGACTTATCAGCCAGAGAAATTGATTCACATTGGGTTGGTCCTTCTGTGTGCCACTCTTCACCTGACCCCTTAAGGCCTAATCAATGGATCCCCGCTAGGGAGGCACAATCTGCCAAATACTTGGGTCTTCAAATACCTGACCCTGAACAACCCAGGAGATCAAAGTTTGGATGGTAAGCATGGCCCAGTTTGCCCCTGCTGGTAGATGCTGTAACCCCAGTCAAGCAACTACAATCGAGGCTTTGTCTATATAAATCTAGACACATTTGAAAACTGCATTTTAGTTTCAAAACAGTAGCATTTTAAAAAAGTCTAAAATCATCTTACTAGATGTGCAAGACAAAAATGCTGCCTCAGTGTAGATGTCACTCAAGTGGAATCAGAAATATCATAATTGACAAGTTCCGAGCACACAAAGGACCAAACAAAATCATTTAAGTGGGAAATTCGGAAATATAGATGATACACGAGTTGCTGGGTTGTGATGTCATAAGAGGTATATTAATTTGAAACATAGCTGAAAGCAAGTTTGTTGTGAATGGTAATGAATGATTTATTTTAATGTTAAAGTATTTAAATAATTTCAAAGGCATAGAACAGCATATATATATATATATATATATATATATATATATATATATATATATATATATATATATACATTAATTATAAGCATTTATATATACATTAATTATATATTTATATAATTTTTAAAAAAAAAACATTAAATGGCACTTTCTGGAGAGTTTTGTGCAAAGAAATGTCGAAATTGAGTATTACATGATACGTGAAAAACTGCAAGGATAAGAGCATATACTTTGCATTGTTGTAGTAAAACTACAGCAATGCAAAGTATATGCTATTTACCTTCCAGTTAGGATGTACAGTATGTGAGCGGAGTGGAGCGGCAACAATTTCCCCTCCGCGCTCCAAGAATTTAATAATCACTCCGCTCCAGCTCCGCTCCGGGTTCACCATTTACCGCTCCACTACTCGCTCACTGATATCAGAAACACCGCTCCGTCTTCGCTCCCCGAGGAAATTGCGAATAAAGTATTTAAGTAGCATATGCTTTGAAATCTCACAAAATTTCTCCTCATCATAATATATAGGCATATTAAATAAAAAAAAATAAAAAAAAATATTAGGAGAATAGCTTCAATGTGGTTTATTGGATAGTGTGCAAACTTTTCCTATGCCATGCTATGCTTATTGCATGGTTATCAGCATTAAAAGTTAAATATCATTGCTGCTTTTTGCAGAGCATATTTTGTTTGGAAAGAGGAAAATATCTACGTTCTCATCAGTTATTTTATCTACGGGTCGCTACATTTCTTACAGATTTCTGCTCATTCGAAATCAAATACCGACAGTAAGATTACATTTGTTTGAATGCAAGGCATTAGTGAGAAAGCGATAGCGTAATAAGTGTTACCTGTTTAAAATGTGCTTTCACCCGATCCAGCCCGATCTCATGAAAGTGCGTAGGCTATAGAACAAATTTTATTTATTGTAGGCTACCGTTTACAAAATAGTTGTTGCTTGCATAGCCCATGATAAGTAGTTTTCGCGTGCATATATGATACACACTTTATGGTGTGCACGCACTTCACATCCCTAATAACCAAGGGGTTTAGTGTGTTTCATTTGCACGCAAAAACTATTTTTTGGCGTATAAATGGCACGAGAAATAAAATTCGCACATTCATGAGATCGTGTTGCCTATTCAGTATAGGCTTGAGAACCTCCCGCAGTCACTCATGTCCATCGGTGTCATCATAACCTTCACATTTTTTCCTGATTTGAGTGATCCATCTGTATAATGCTAGCGTAATGTGTTTAACGTGTGAATCCTTAATAAAAATGCAGTTCTATAATGAGCCGTTGGCATGATTTGTACTCGTGATGGAGCGGTAGTGGAGCGCTCTCGGAGCGAGTGAAAACCACTACGTTCCGACTTTTAAAAAATCCGCTCCGCGCTCCATTCAAAATCACATCGCTCCACTCCTCGCTCCGCTCACACTCCACTCCGCTCACATACTCTGTGTAGTATCAACATGAATTAGGACATTTAGCAATTTACATTACTGGTAATCAGTCATCACTTGATTACACGTTGTATTACCTTGTTATGATATATAGTGACCCATACAATATGTGCCAAACATAATGTGCACATGAAGAGACAGTGCAGCATGACAGTAGCAACAGCTGAGAAGATTTGGGTCTGTGGTGACCAGGTCCACCTCACAGAAAATTCCTTCTCCCATTCCCTCTCTTTATTACTACAACACACACACACACACACACACACACACACACACACACACACACACACACATCCTACTCTGCATCATTTCTCATCAAGATATGCACAAGTCATAAAAATGAAATCAATCTATCCTTTTGGAAAGGTTGCTTGGTAGCTAAAAGTAGGTCTAGCAAGTCTTATATTTCTTTAATTCACACAGATCAAAAACAAATATGCTGACTGAATAGATTGCTAGTTTATTTTCAGTAGCCAGCTAGCAGTTCTCTTGGCAGTTTGCTGATAATCCGGTGTCCGAAGTAAAATGCTCAAAACATCTCCTGAGAAAAATCACTTGGTCAACCTAGTCTTGGTTATTTAATTTTGATTTAGTCTTATTTTCCTTACCTTGTCATCCAAGGCCAGGCAATTTTGTACATTTCTGGAACTTTTGCGCGCTTCCACATCCCGCGCAACTACGGATCTCCCAGGAATATTCATTATATTGCTGCGTACATCTATCCGTGTCACCTAGATGCGCGTGCGCGAGCGGTGCGCGATCATGGTCGACTGACAACGAAATTAAGCAGCTGAACAAAAATACGGCCGTGTTCCGATTGTTCTCATCTCAGCTCCGCCGAGACAAAATAGGCATGCCATTTCAAAAATCTTTCATTTATTGTCAGAAATATGTTTTCAAAAGCATCACTTTCATCAAATTTTATGTGACATAATTTCCAGTAGGCAACTGACTGCAAACGAGCAGGCTTATGTGCCGGAGCTGAGCCCCGGAGGGCCCCGGTTCAATTTAACCTGTATACCATGTATAAGTGATGACAATGAAGAATTTCCATCATTTTAAAATTTAGTTGTAGGTATTTAGGTTTATTAATCACAATAAAAACTATGTTTAGAGAAAGAATTTGAGTGAACATTTTAGATAAAAACTTGTGAATATCAGAATATCAGTTTGATTTTTGTTTTAGCAGCTCTTAAAACTCCGCTTCAATAGCTTCAAACTCCACAAGTTTACGACAGAGTTTCACTGGAAGCAAGAATATATTACTTTCTGTACAGAGAGTCACAAGATCAATATTGCAAATGTACCTATTTGATTAGTGACTTAGAAATAGTGCTGAATCAATGTTATTTCATAAAAAAAAATTTAATCCCAGATTTCAATGTGGTCTCAACCTGTGTGTACTGATCTGCCTTCTATATACAGTATGTACCCGCTATATATATTTTGATAATGACTTATTTAGATTAATAGATTCTGCAAATTTTATCAGATGATTCTGTCATTCATAAAATATTGACTTTGAGAGGACTTGAGAACATTATGCAGCAGATATGATGAGACCTTATTTGATACACATTCTCTCTCTCCCTCTTTCTCCCTCTCTCTTGATCGGATCTCTTCCAGCCCATCCTCTGTTCCTCTCACTTGCTCTCTTTGTTTCTTTTGTGTTTCTTCTTTGCTTGCTACACAATCTAAACACGTTCCAAGTGAAGAGATAATTTTCTCTGGCATTAGTCACAAAAAAGAAAATTAGATGCTGAGATCTTTTAGGTTGGCCTATATGTGTCTTGCACCTTTCTTCTTTCTACGCTATCATTAAAGCAAAGGAAGCCACACATCATCAAAATAACAGCTGAACTAAAAGGGTTTGTAGAGAGAAAGGACCTTTATACATGAGTTATTTATGAACCTTTAAGACAATTCTCATGACGACAAGGACAGAATTGAGATAATGAGTTTAGCCGCTGGCTCCTTTTTATCATGTCAACGCCTGTAAAACGCAGAAGACTATTTGCATATGAATGAGCTCATTCATAAAACTCACTGTTGCATATTTTGTTTGCACAGATATGTTTAATCCATCGCAAAGTGAGATGTAGTATTGTATATCAAGTTCAAATATTGGTCATCCACTCGCTTGAGATTATTTATTTTACAATAAGCAATACACAAGGACATCAAGGACAATTTTGCTGCCCTTCACAGTTGTTTCTTGTCAGAACAGGAGTATTTGTGGTTGGTCAGGGCTGGACGTCAGAAAGAGTACATCATGGTAATAGTAAGTCTTCTTATAAAATATAAAATAAAAAAGTCTTTCTGTAGCAAACTCAAAATATAGTGCTCTCCAAAACGATTGTCATGCCCAACATGTTGAAGATGGGCAGCAAAACATGCTGAAGATTAGCACAGCAAATTGTTTCCACACAAAAGCAGTTTATTCAGAGTACTGAGGCATCTCTTCTATTGACTTCCCTTCAAACTAAGCAGCCTTTCCCTGTTTGTCCTTAACGCCTTTTTAAGAATTCAATATTTTGCTGAGGTTGGTTGTAGTTGGTAAGCTGATTATGTCATGATTTACTGCGCTCCTATTGGTTCTTAAGTCAAGAGAAAATTCAGACCCTGTCTGATCTCATTGGGCCTCATTTATCAATCTAACGTAGAAACGTGCGTTGATCCGAGTGCAGAAATCATCTTATGACAGGTTTCACATGTGATTCACAAAACATTCTTAGGCCGCCAATCCCATTTTACGAATGATCGTATGTTGAAATATGTGGCGGCTCAAAACAATCGTCATTCAAATATCACATCCTCAAAAATTCAAGGTTTACAAGCCTCGGCCCTAGAGTTTTCGACATGGAGAAACGTAACCCTGCCAAGAAAAGGAAGTAATCTCATGAAAGACAAATTGGTCTTACTCCAAATACACCCGTTAACCTCACAATTATACATTAAATATTACATTAATTTATATGAATATTAAATGCCGGTAAACAAAACGAAACATTTACAAACACTATAGCCTAGGCTATTTTACATCACTCCACAACAAATCCTTTAAATTTAACGGTATTCAGAACAGTACAGGGATGAAAAAAGTAGGCCAAGCTATAAATTATATATTAAAATATCAAATAAAACACAAATTATAGGCTATATGGCATTCATTATAAAAAACATACAAACATCAAGCCAAAATTGTATTTATTTAAAGCAAAACTGAAACGGCATTGGGCACGTCTCTCTCATTAAGCAAGAATCCAAATGTTTTTGCCATGTAACATTTGGTTGCTAAACTATTATTCATTACGTAATCAAGGCTTTGTACTTCACTCGTGTTACAAGTACACTGCACATAAACTTAATCTTCAGAGCTGCTCTGATAGTCATTTCACAAGCATTTGACCATTTTGAGTTGATAAAAATATTGTCTGCTAACCACAGAAACTTCACTAAGGTCTTCACTATAACTCAGCAAAAAAGTTCAGTCTAACTTCACAATTATGGAAAAGCTACATTCAAGTTCACCCTGCTATAGTTTACTTCAGTGTTCCAAACCCGAAAGTGTAATCCAAGATCCAGTTTTGCATTATAATATAGTGCATCCTAAAAGTAATTACAACGCTTCACTTTTTCCACATTTAGCAATGTTACAGCCTTATTCCAAAAGGGATTAAATTAATTATTTTCCACAAAATTCTACAAACAATAGCCCATAATGACAACATGAATGGAGTTTGTTTGAAATCTTTGCAAATTTATTAAAAATGTTAAAGAATTTATTAAAAATGTATATATAATTATTCACAACCTTTACTCAATACTGTGTTGAAGCACCTTTGGCACCAATTACAGCCTCAAGTCTTTTTGAGCATGATGCTACAAGCTTGGCACACCTATTTTTGGGCAGTTTCTCCCATTCTTCTTTGCAGAAGCTCTCAAGCTCCATCAAGTCAGTGCACAGCCATTTTCAGATCTCTCCAGAGATGTTCAATCAGGTTCAAGTCTGGGCTCTGGCTGGGCTACTCAAGGACATTTACAGAGTTGTCCCATAGTCACTCCTTTGTTATATTGGCTGTGTGCTCAGGGTCGTTGTCCTGTTGGAAGATGAACCAGTCTGAGGCCCCAGTCTGAGGTCCAGAGTGCTCTAGAGCAGGTTTTCATCACGGAGGTCTCTGTACATTGCTGCATTCATATTTCCCTCGATCCTGACTAGTCTCCCAGTTCCTGCCGCTGAAAAAGATCCCCACAGCATGATGCTGCCACCACCATGCTTCACTGTAGGGATGGTATTGGCCAGGTGATGAGCGGTGCCTGGTTTCCTCCAGGTATGACGCTTGCCATTCAGGCCAAAGAGTTCAATCTTTGTTTCATCAGACCAGAGAATGTTGTTTCTGATGGCCTGAGAGTCCTTCAGGTGCCTTTTGGCAAACTCCAGGCTGGCTGTCATGTGCCTTTTACTGAGGAGTGGCTTCCATCTGGCCACACTACCATACAGGCCTGATTGGTGGAGTGCTGTAGAGATGGTTGTTCTTCTGGAAGGTTCTTCTCTCTCCATCGATAAACGCTGGAGCTCTGTCAGAGTGACCATCGGTTTCTTGGTCTCCTCCCTGACTAAGGCCCTTCTCCCCCAATCGCTCAGTTTGCACGGGCGGCCAGTTCTAGGACGAGTCCTGGTGGTTCCAAACTTCCATTTACGGATGATTGGGCCATTGTGCTCATTGGGGCCTTTAATTCTGCACAAACTTTTCTGTACCCTTCCCCAGATCTGTACCACGATACAATCCTGTCTCGGAAGTCTACAGACAATTCCTTGGACTTCATGGCTTGGTTTGTGCTCTGACATGCATTGTTAACAATGGGACCTTATATAGACAAGTGTGTGCCTTTCCAAATCATGTCCAGTCAACTGAATTTACCATAGATGGACTCCAATCTCACGTATGATCAGTTGAAACAGCTCAATTTTGAGTGTCATGGCAAAGGCTGTGAATACTTACATGCAATTTTTTTTTATTTTTTTTTTTTATTTTTAATGAATTTGCAAAGATTTAAAACAAACTCCTTTCGTGTTGTCATTATGGGGAATTGTTTGTAGAATTTTTAGGAAAATTATGAATTTAATCCAATTTGCAACATAACAAAATGTGGAAAAAGTGAAGCACTGTGAATACTTTCCAGATGCACTGTATATTTTCCCTTAAAAGTGCAACAAAGTCAGTCCGTCTACTAATGAGGATATCCACAATATGATTACATAGTGACCTTATACACTAAGTTCTCAGTACGTACTGTAAATACACAGCACTTTAATAAGAAATATGACCAATATGTGTTCTGTATGTAAGTGTGTTTGTGTGTGTCCGTATCCGCTTCTCTCTGAAATGGAGACTAATTGGTGGCTCGTATAGGTCTGACCAGTGTTCATACTCCTTGCGTCTGTCATCCATCATATTTCATGCACTCTGATGTGAGGAAATGGTGCTAAGCTAAGCGGGCGTTGGGACGAGACCCTATTCCACTTGCAGTTTCTGCGAAACTACACCTTCACCAAGTTACAGGACACACAAAATTAAGAGTCGCTCCCAAGGACCATTACCCTCATGTCCCTAGAGACACCCAGTTATTCACAGACGAACACAATAGACATTGTTACATACAAAAATAATCTTGTCTATTATTTTGGTAAGAGGTGACTATATACTTTCCTTCAACTATACCTTTTCTAAACCCAACTCAGTTTATATGTAATTGAATTTGGCCACAGGCCATGTGGTGTGAGGATTTTATCTATTATATTTCTATTTGATCTCTGTAAAGTCTGCAGAACCTAAAATAGCAAATGTAGATAGTATTACACCATATGTATAGAAGAATATGGTATTTAATAACCTGAGATTCAATAACCCATCATACCTCTGGACATTCAACACTCATATATTACATATGGGCTACAGGTGTTTCTTCAACTTCCAGCACTTTTATGTAGGAGCTGGTTTTTATTAAAACTAACAGATCTTTTATTTCTTTTCTAAATGTAAAATATAAAATGTCATCCTACCTTTGACATTTATTTTTCTAAATGCCTTGTATGTACAGATTTCATACATAAAAGTATATTCTGTAAAGATGTTTTATTTTTTGTTTCAGATTTTACTGCATGTTTAAAACTATGATTATGATCAAAATGAAGAGTGAAATACATTTTCAATATATTTGAAAAAACTGTGAAATTTATTTCTATTAATTAAAAAAAAGGTCTGACAGTTAAGTTACACCACAACAATTTTATGCCACTTTTTCATAAGTTAGATGTTTGCCAAGAGACCTGGTCAGTGACGAGCTAGGAAAAAATAGTTGATGTGTGAAAGAAAATGAAGATAAACAGAAGTTGTGAGAAGTATATTTTGTACTGTACAAAAAAATATTTAGTGAAATTATGCAAGAATTTGTTTTTAGGATAAATAAACTGCTGTCATGGTGATTAGACTCAGCAAGATGCCTGAGTCTGACAATTTATTACAAAAATGTTGTTTTCCCTACATCAAGGAAATGGTGGCAATTACTCTCAGAAAAAAAAGGAAAAAAGATTCTAACTACACCACATTCAAATTATTAGGGTCTATAACTTTTTACTTTTTCTTTTTTTCTTATGCTAACCAAGGCTGCATTTATTTAATCAAAAATACAGTAAAATAGTGATATTGGGAAATATTATTTTACTTTAAAACAAGAGTTTTCTATTTTAATACAGAAAATATGCTGATATTCTAATATGCTGACTTGCTGCTCAAGAAAAGTTTGTCATAATTATCAATGTTGAAATCAGATGAGGCTGCTTAATATTTATTTGGAATTTAATTTACAGGATTATTTGATGAAAATAAAGTTGAAAAGAACAACATTTATTTTAAATAAAGGTATTTTTGTTAAGTTATAACTGTCTGTACTGTCAATTTTTATAAATTTTAATGTGTTTTTGCTGAATAAAAGGATTACTTTCTTTCAGAAAAATTCTTACTGACCCCAAACTTTTTGAACTGTATATTTAAACAATTATATAAAATTAAACTGTTGGTTTTCTAAAATTCCAAGGGCTTGTATCTAAAGTTAAGAATAGGCTACACACATGTTTTGGCTGCATCACCTTGAGGGGTAATGGAAAGCCCTGCAGCCATTAGAAACTGCTGTTGATCTTGAAATGTGCACCCAGGGGTCTGAAGAGAAATGTGCTGATTCATGATGTCTGATCGAAGAGTAAAGACAACAGGAAAGGGCACAATCTCCCACCTTCCAGGTGCAATTCATTTTCGAAAGGGCTTACTGAGAACAGTGATGGGCAGTACTAATTCAGATTGTTAGAGTAATTGTTGTCAGAGATTGTGCATAAAACAACGTCCACTACAGCAACTTTTCTGTAAACTAACTGTTTAAGCAAATTTCCCGAAACCTTGTAGCTGTGTCCACTCAACATCGCAATTCACCTCATTTGACAAATGCCGCTTGGCAGACATTTCATGAGAGGACTTTGCTGTTGCTGCAGAAATGAGGCACTTAGTGTCTCGAATTTACAAGAGCCTCATCAGTCTTAAGTCAACACTAGCTCCTATTTCGGGTTTGTTGCTAAGGAATGGGATTTGTGTTGCCAATTTGTAATTGAGTTGACTCTGTAACAAGAGTGTAGGAGGAATGAGCAGAGAACAGCCCCGCTAACTCTGGGAATATGAGTCTGCCTATAAATGGCTACTAGGAGTGCCTGGATTTCATTAATTGTACTTTTTCATGATAATTAATCCAACATCTTAATTTTCGATCTATATTTATCTTCACATGTACTGCTACATGCCTCACACTTCCTTTAAAGGGGTCATACAGCATCACCATTTTATTATTCCTTGAGGCCTACTTATAATGTTAGTCATGTTTTTTTCTTTTTCTAGGAAAAAACATTGCAACTTTTTTCTACTCTCTCTCTCTTAGACTGAAACTGTTTCTTTCTTTTTTTATCTGCTGCTGCATTGATCACTTCTTTGTAAAACTGCATGAAAAGAGAAGAGCATTCAGACCAATACTCTGGTACACACTGCTGAAAAAACATAGAAATCAAACTAATTTGAATGAACGCAGCTTAAAAGCAATTGTAGCCCTTCCAGTTCAAACCGCCCACTCTAAGTGGGACTCGAACCCCGGCTCTAACAAGGAGGCTAAAAGACCAGTCAGTCGCTAGAGCGCCTTTTGAGATTAGGGGAGTGAGGTGTACACACACCTATCTCACTGGCCTACGTCTGTTACACAATGACCATTTGTTGCCATTATGATTTGACATGACAATAATAATAATGAAAAATATTTGAAATATTTTTTTTTAAATAATTTTTTCATGCCTTAAAATAGCTTGAACATAAATCTACACCCTTGCTTCATTTAATATATGTGTATTTATGAATATGCGAATTAGTCCACACCTCTGCTCAATCACATCAGCTTGGACTACCTATTCACTTGGTCTGCCAACACTAATGGCAAGTGGAAATATTGGTTTATTCAGACATATATGATTAGAAGAAGAAGATGAAAAGCCAATTATACAGGGTCATCTACAAGTTAATGTATCAGAATAGCAATGCGTTCATTGCGTTTATTAGCCTTTGGTTTGTCTACATTATCAAATAGCTAATAATGGGCCGGTTTCACACAGCTGTCCCAGCTTTCCTCCATGCATGAATCAACATTTTAAATGAATTAGTTGAGTGAATGATTTAACAAATTCACTTAAGGTGATACTGTCAAAAATGTGTGTGTGTATTTCAAACTTCAGCTACAAGCCTTTGGACATGTAAAATATGTAAGGAATAATTGACAATGGGCCGTTGAATTATTAGAAAAATAATACACACCCAAGGTGTCTCAGTGGATGCTCAGCTCCCGGATCAACAAGCAGGTTTCCGAAGGGACAGATCCTGTACAGACCACCTCGCCACCCTACGTAGTATTGGAGCAGTCGCTGGAGTGGAATTCGGCCCTCTACGTCAACTTCATAGACTATGAGAAAGCCTTCGACAGCTTGGGCCGAGAGACGCTTTGGAAGCTGCTCAGACAGTACGGGGTGCAAGAGAAGCTGACCACCCTGATTCGAAACACGTACCAAGACATGTCATGCAGAGTGATACACGGCGGCCAGCATTCGGACAGCTTCACAGTGAAAACAGGAGTTGACAAGGTTGTCTACTGTCACCTTTCTTTTCTTGCTTGCCATCGACTGGACAATGAAGTCCACCACTGAGGGAACAAGAAACGGGATACAGTGGACCCCTTGGATGCAGCTGGAAGACCTGGACTTTGCTGATGACGTAGCACTTCTCTGCCACAGACATGCCCAGATGCAGGAGAAGACATCACGACTAGCAGAAGTATCAGCAAAGGTGGGCCTTAAGATCAGCAGGAAGAAAACACAGATGATGAAGATTAACAAAGCAAACAACAGTATTGTCATGCTAGATGGACAGCCTCTTGAAGAAGTGGACTCCTTTGTCTACCTTGGGAGTGTAGTGGACAAACAGGGTGGCACAGACAGTGATGTCTGACAGTGAAGGTGCATGTTCAAGGTCTAGTGGCCTGACCACACTAACAACGACAAGCTCTGGCAAAGAGCCAATCAAGAAGCCATCACCCAGCTGATAGGGAGGAGAAAGTAGGGCTGGATTGGACCATAGACTGTAAAAAAATATTGACGTAGTGTCCGTGACGTCACCCGTAGGTTTCTGAAGAGCGTTTTTGAAGCCTAAAGTGGCGGGGCCAACCGTCGCCATCTTGGCAGCGCGTCATCTCTTGTCACTCCCGGATAAAGGAAAATGGGCAAAGAGGCGGGACGTGGGTGGAGCTGAGGTGCTAATGCTATGGTACTGGCCTCACGCTAAAGTGACAGCTGAATGTAGATGTAAAGCCAATAGTTAAAGTTCATGTTTTTGCCCTTCGAAATACTATAATAATTAAAATACGTAACTAAAAGTATCGTGATGCATAATTATTCTGCTAGTTAAAAATGTATTATCATGCAGTAACTTACAATATTGCTCTGAGCTTGTGCGTTTGACAGTCATACATGCACATACATGTCAGTCAGCATGGCATCGCACGTCAAGTTCGTAAAGAGCTTTATTCAGTTCAGTCGATTTTAAAATCTGATTTTGGCCGCCTCTCAATTTCTCAATTGGGTTAAACCAAAAATATTACCTCAGAAGTTCAAGTAAATGCACTAGAAAACCGCGCTCATTCAAGGGCGGGCTTCTATTGCATGGACGGAGAGAAACGGAGAGGTAACGCGATGGCTAACAGACAGCAGACACACGGCTAATGATGACTATAACGACAGCAGCGGGAATCCACCTGTCACTCAAAAGTGGACACACCCTTAATTATGCAGAACTTTAAATATTAATCAACTAAACGGATGAGTTATAAAAAAAAATCACCCCCCTCACAGTTGTTATGAAAGGAAAAATTAGCTGTATAGACCAAAGCCACATAGAGAACCAGGCTGTAAACATGTTTTTTTCTGCTGTAAAGTTGGTAATTTTAACATGGGGGAGATACAGATTTCACTCACTTGTGCAGCCAGCTTCAAGCGGCCAGTCAATGATTTGCAGTTTAACTCACTTCCTTGTTGGTTTCAAGAGAGAGACGGGGAGGTTGCCGCTTGGATTGGACACACATTACGTAAACCAAAGAGAAATGTGACATGCCAGTACCTCACTTGGAACCCTCCAGGAAGACGAAAGAGGGGACGGCCCAAGAACAGCTGGAGGCGAGACACTGAGACAGAGCTATAGAAGAGTGGTATCACCTGGACTCAAATAGAAAAGACAGCCCAAGACCGTGCCCGCTGGAGAATTGTTGTCGATGGCCTATGCTCCAGGAGGAGCGATGGGCCTAAGTAAGAAAGTAAGGTGTTTGTTATTATACCTCGGCCCGGAGTAAATTATTCTGCTTATACTACGGTTACCATACCTCAAAACATTGTTCAGATGATGTATTTCAAGACATTTGTCAAGTTTTTGTCATTAAAACGCTCTTGTTTGTAGGACCAATTTCTTACGCATCTAATTTCAATGCTCCATTGTTGATTCCAAAACTTAATTTTAGTAGTAACGGAGGCTTCAGCCACTGATAGCTGACTATTGCAGTTATGAGAGAGAGCGAGAGAGAGAGAGAGAGAGAGAGAGAGAGAGAGAGAGAGAGAGAGAGAGAGAGAGAGAGAGAGAGAGAATAAATTACCGGCTCAGTAAGTGCGTCTCTCAATAGTGTTCGGCAGCAGC